>NC_087064.1:80466560-80806568 GCF_963678635.1 Symsagittifera roscoffensis | reverse complement strand
ACTCTAAATTGGCTTGAAACTCAAACAAAACAAATTGGTGGCAGTTTAAATTACGTTAGCGCAACTTTGTTACCAAAAACACTATGTATATGTACAACCAAAAAAAGATGTTAAAATGTTTATCTCAAACTTGTAGCTTTTCTATAGAAAAATTGCATACAATTTTTTAATGTAAATAGTTTTTTTGGTGCCAAAGTTGCGCTAATTTACTTAAAACTGCCACCAATGTGTTTTACTTGAATTTTAAGCCAATTTGGATTAATTTTCAAAAAAAATCGTTTGAAAAAAGGCTTATCAAAAAGTTTTCCAAAGTAATAAATTTTTACGAAAGTGATAAGCGGTTCTGCCGCATTCTAGGCTCAGCAGAACGGTGCTGCATCATGAACAGGATGTTTTCAAGACAGACCTGAAGCTATAAACAGCGATGATAAAGTTAATCTGGTCTAGACGGCAGCTATTCACTTAGTCTGATTGGTCCACTTCAAAATCAAACGAGGCAATTACCAAACAATTCTCTATTATTAGTGGCGCCACTATTTAGCCCGAATTTTTCCTCCATTATTCCATTTTTAAAACATCTGCTTTTCTTTTATGGTAATTTAGTATAGCTATATTGATATGTCACCATAATGACTTCCCGGGGCGAGGATCTCGACATATATTTCTAATTGTTCGAAAGTCGAGCAAGTGCAGTTTTGCGACTGAAATTCTGCGTTGAGAAGCAATTTTAAGTCGAGCACAAACCGAAACATGCCCGATTTTGGTCAAGAGAGTCAAAACATACCCAACTTTGTACGAGAAACATGAAACATATCTATGCGGGGTCGAATAAAAAAAAACTTTCGAAAATTTCGGTCGAGAAAGTCGAAACATATCGAATTTTGGTAGAGACGGTCCAACATACCAATTTTTGGTCAAAAATTTGAAACATAAATCGAACAGGTCGACCCGGTTTATCTACCACTGGTTTAGCAAACATAACTCAGTGAAATTATTTGTCGTAGAAGCACAATTTTTGGTGTTTTTTTTATCTGCCAATCAAAATACTTAAAATGGTGAGGATGAAGATTTTACGAAGTAACAAAGCATAAAATTAATTGAAAATAAACTGAATGGCGAAATTAATTGAAAATCTTTCTGAATGGCGAAATCACAATTATTCAACGATGTGAGAGCTCTAGGTGTCATGCTAAAGGGAATGGGTTGTTTCGAGAGGACCGCTCTATCAAAGTAGTGCCCCTGAAATGCATGATTTTGGAATTAGTTTCTTTTGAGTTTTCCAATGGGTTAAAATTCTGGTTTACTTATTCTTACAAGTAGTAGTAGTAGTAGTAGTGTAGGCTTTAGGATTTCTCCATGGGTTTTGAACCCTCGTTTATAAGTTCATAATTTTTCCCGGTGGGTTGCAGTTTCCACACCAGCAAAGAATTCTCCACATACACAAGTTGTTTTCTGCAAAATTTCTGTTGAAGAATTTCCAAAACGTGTTTGTTATAGATATTTTCAGGCTGTCATAATCTTGATTTTCGAAGTCCACAATTTGGCTAAAGTAGTTGTATAGCGTATTAGAACGTATATAATAATTTTCATTTGACTTTTTCAGTCTTGTTGCATGAACAGCAATCTCACCACGTGTTGCTTGTCTCGTTCGTGATTCGTTTTTATGAATAATTGTATTCAAATCAATGTCATGTTTGTTTTTTAGTAGTGAAACTAAGTACAATATGTCGTGTAATTCAAAGTACATTGAGAGTGGAAGGAGCTTTAAAAATTTCAGTCTTTCAGTATAACTCATTTTGAAGTTATTTGTAATCCAAGATGTCGCTCGTTTTTGTACTCTTTCTAGTTGTCTTAATTCTGCTTTGTTCGGATACCATGTTTGCGATGCATAGCTTATGATTGGTACGATGTATCCGCAGTATAAGTTTAATTTTGACTTTAATGATGTTTTTTTCGAGATATTTCGTTTGATTTTGTAAAAAGCTCCCATTGCTTTTGATATGCGATTTTCAGCATTTACTGACCACGAAAGGTTGTCACACATTAAAATACCTAAGTCTTTTTGGGTCTTTGCGGTATCAACATTTGTATTAAATAGTGTAACTTCCATTTTCCCTTTGAGGTTTAACAAATTACATTTATCTTCATTCAGCGGCATTTTATTTTCTTTGCACCATTTTTCAACATTTGCCGTGTCTTTTTTGCAGATGAATTTCTTCAGTAGACAAGATCTTCATATCGTCACAATAGCCAAAACAATCTGAATTCTCAATGCATTTGGGAAAGTCGTTAATGAATATGATAAAAAGTAGAGGGCCAAGAATTGAGCCCTGTGGTACACCGCTAGTTACTTCTTTCAGAGTTGATGAACTTTTATTGATTTTCACAAACTGCATTCTATCTGTTAGATAGTCTTGTATTATGTCTTGTATTTGAATGCTTAGACCTATGTTCCGTAGTTTGGCGACTAGGATACTATGAGGAACTTTATCAAAGGCTTTAGAAAAATCTAGATAAAGGACTGATAGTGTTTGAACATTTTTGTCATCGTAGAGTTCATATACTTTGCTCAAAAATTGTACCATTTGTAGTACTGCTGACCTTTTTTGCCGGAAGCCGTATTGTGCGTTTTCCAGGAAAGGTTGAACTTTGGGGTATATATTATCAAAGATAATTTTTTCGAAGACCTTCGAGGCGGAGCATAAGAGGCTAATTGGGCGGTAGCACTCGACTGACGCCTTGTTCTTTTCTTTAAAAATTGGGGCCACTTGACTTGTTTTCCAGTAGGTCGGGAAGAGCCGCTTGTTAATGAATGTGCGGAAGAGAAGATAGAGCGATTTTGACAGAGTTTCAGAAAGATTTTTTAGGATTATATTAACTATACCATCAAAACCTGACGCTTTATTGGTTAAAAGATTTTTGAGAATGTATTGGATTTTGGTTTCTTCAATGTGTATTTGTGTACAGATTTCTTCTGTAGGAGAACAGTTTGTATTTCGTGCGAGAGGGTTAGGAATTGATTCCTTTTGATATTTACTGATGAAAAATTCGTTAAAAAATGTAGCTTTTTGGGTGTCATCTCTTGTGGATTTTTCCTTGTAGAACATTTTTTGGGGATATTTCCTGGAACTACTTATTTTGTTCAAGTATTTTTGCAGGTCACTGAATCGTCTACTGCTTGTTACTGTTTCTTCGTAAATTGCTTGATCTTCAGTCAATGCTATTTGAAGATTTTTTTCCAGTTTTTTGTGTTTTAGGATAATGCTTAAATTAGGCACAAGAAAAAATGAGCGAAATTTTCGTTAAATGTTGTATTGATTGTTTACTTTTCAAAATTCATTACGCTAATGTAGGAGATTAAATTTTTCACTTTGATTGATTCCATTGTCAATTACAATAATTTTTCTCGTTTTCTTTTTGCTATTGCGACTCAATTTTCGCGGGTTTTATTTTTTTTAGTAAAATTATTTTGAAAATTTTTTTGGCACTCTGCAACGCGTTTTCATTTCAGCTCAGTTTTATTTTGGCTTTTTTGTACTTTGGTCCAAAAATGACAAAAAAATCAAAGAACCTAAAGGCTTCTTTTCGGGAGGGCAACCAAAGCACTTGTTTTCAAGTAACAAAGAAGTGACAACAAAAAAAAACGACACTAATTTGTCAACCCTCTTAAATTTTCATTTGCTCCCGAGTCACAAATTTGCTACTGCTGCCCTGAAATACCAAGCCCAAAAGATCGGAATATTGTGAACAATAAAGGTGCCCATGGTCGTTTCAATTCTGACACTTCAAAATTTCGAAATGGTTCAAAAGGGATTAAAAATTCAAATTATTCTTAAACCTAATTAAGCGTCAACACAATTTCAAGGATAGCCGGTTACTGTGTAAGTAGCACAGAAGGTTCCGACTACAGTCTCAAGAAAATACAAAATGTTTTCTCAAATTGGTGTCATTTTTTTTGCATGTTGTGACGAAAAAATAGAACTGAGGCATACTTGAGAGTCCTATTAAATTAGGTCAATTGAAAAAAAAAATTTTGAAAAAAAAAGAATAGAAAAACGAATTTTTTTTTTAATTTCAAAATTTTTTTCAGGTTTCTTCGGTTTATTCAAAACTTCAATCTGCTCTTGCTGCTTACTGCTTTTTTTACTCTAAGAACACTTCTCTGGCGTTCTCTGATTAAATAGTCAAACGACGCCTCGATAACAATTTTTGACCTTTTTTATTCAGCTGTGTTCTATTTAACAGTTTCATCCATCACATATCAAAATGCCAATCAAGATTTTCCAGTAGCCGTTGAATAAACTGAAGAAACCTGAAAAAAATTTTCTTCATCGCCCAAAAGTAAAAAGTTGCCAACTTTACGTCTGGTGACTGTATTTTGTTTTTTATTCTTTAACTTATAAAGTTTTTTATTCTTTAACTTTTCATCTCCAGAAAGATACAGATACTAAATTGACTTAAAATTTATTCCAATTACTTAAATTTTGGCTAATTGAACGGTTGAAGCGTGCAAAAAAGCTAAGTAAAGCGACCGTTATAAAAACAATCTTTTTATCCTGGTTTCATATAATAGGATTGCGCAAATAACTGGAGAAAAAAATATCTGGTTTTAAATCAGATATCGCTGATTTTTTTTTTCAAAAAAAATTAAATTAACTCAGTGATTTTTCTTTCAATTTGATCTCTAACTACACTGAGAAGAATCCAACCCTGGTATTTTTATTCTCCTACTATTTAAATTCCTGCAAAAAAAAATAATTTTCAGAGCTTAAATTCAAATAAACGTTTTTGTATTCCCAATTTTGAGAAGACTACTTGTCAAAAACTTTGTTAGCTGGAAAATGTCTTTTAAATCGTACGACTGCTCGTATTACGGCCAAGTCCTTAAGGTTTCAACTGCCGTTCGACGTGTCTGAAGTATCTTTCGGTTTATTTTGTCTGAAACAGTTATTTCAATAAGCGCGCCTAAAATGTTTGCTTCCAAAAATTAAGTAGACTTATTAAAATCTATTACTTTGCAACGGTTAGAAATTTAGCAGACTCTGCCACAAATTTATTGAAATTAACGGCTTATTGAAATTAACGGTTTTCCTTCGTAGAGTTTCTTTATTAATTAGCTTTCTTGGAAATAAAACGCATCATTGTCAAAAGTGTCACTTACCGTATCGAACAGGCCGAAATGGTGTCAAACTTCCCTATTTTTTTGTTGCTGGTTTGGTCAGTAGCAATGCAAACCATATCTGCATGAACAAAGTTTGATGGGATAAGTGTCGATGGGCAACTCAGCTTGTAAATTCTTTCTGTTTTGCTTTCCTGTTTTGGCAATTGGCCGCTAAAGTTAGGCGGAAGCAACAATCTTTCAGATGACCTGCGCGATAGTTCCCGGGTCAAGGTGCTCGCCTAATTTTTTGACTTTGTTTTATCTAAGTCAAATCATAGGTAAACACAGTCAAAACAAACCTGATTTCAGTCGAGAACGTCAAAATTTAGGTCGAGCGCAAACAGATTTTTTCAAAATTTAATTTTTTTGAAGTTATTGATTCATTTTGAATTGAAAACCTAGCAAAAGAAATCTGCTTAGAAAATACCTTCGTCAAAACTTTTTTGAGCTCTAAGGGAAACATTTAATTTTTTGAGATCTAAGGGTTCCTGCGGCAATAAAAGAAAATTTTACCAATTTTTCTTCAAATATCAGTTTTCAGATGAGCAGTTTCAGTCCAGATTTTTAAAAAACTACAAACAAAATGGAAGATTCAGTTTGTAAAAGTTAGATTTCGATGCACGAATTTCGCTATTTAATTATTCTTCTATTAATTTTCAGTTGAGGCATTATCAGAAAAATCATCTGAAGAGCATACAAAACACATAGGTGAAGCAGAGTTTTGCATCACTTGCGATACACCACAAACATAAAAAACATCGAAAAATATGGAAAAAAATTTTTTAAAAAAATTATCAAAATTTAAACTTTCATAGCAGTATATTTTCATAGAAGTCTCGGTAGAAGTTCGTTTTAAGCAAAAATGCCAGACTTTTGAATATTAAATTAGCAACAGAATAAAACAAAGCCGACAATCTTTGGGCAGACACAAGTTTAGCGGAATGAAAAGTTTTATAAAAAGTTTTGAGTACCTCTTGAAGCTACAAGAAACAAAAATTGATTTTATAGACAATTAAACCGACGATCTTTGAGCAGACACAAGTTGAGCTGAACAAAAAAGGTTTTATGCAAATTTTTTTTAATTTTTCAAGTCACTCTTGAAGTATTTTGAACAAGATTTGCACATGTAAATTCAATGAAATTTGGTTAGAGAACAAAAAAAGTGATGCGTCAATTAAGCCGACAATCTTTGAGCAGACACAAATTAAGCCAAACAAAAAAGGTTTTATAAAAAATATATAAAAGAATTTTCACATCCCCCTAAAACTACTTTAAACAAAACTTGCACTTTTAATCCAACCTGCCTGCAGCACAAATCCATTCTGCCTGCAGCACAAACGAAATTCGCGATGTGTCAAAACTTGAGCAGACAATTGAAAGTCCGATAACTCAATTTTTATAGGAAAAAAGTTTGTAGGAAAAAAAATAAATAGGCAAGTAAATTGTCATAAGCAGTTTAGAGCGACAATAGGTTTATAATTAATTTTTGCCCTTAAGCCGATACAACATAGTTTCACTCAACCGACAAAACATACGCCATAATCATACAGGCTGGAAAAACTTTCTTAGCGTTTAAAAAACAGAAAAAAATTGAAAAATATACCAGTTAGCATTAGCAATTTTAAAAATTACACAAGATGTTCAACGACACTTGAAACTTAAATGTGAGCTGCTTACACCGCAAAAAATTGACAAATCATAAGTGGTTAAACAATAGTCAGAATATTACACTTTTCCTGGAAAAAAAGTTCATTTTCAAACACTTCAAGAAGAAATCCGACCGAGACCATATGGTGCAAAGGCAACTGCATTACCTCCAGATTAACTGGAAAAGGGCCTAGAAGCTGTTAATATTTGATAATAAAAAATTATCAATTCCTAAAAATGTGAGAGAAAAACTGCTTATGAGCAAAAGTCTAGTTCCCAATTACAAAAAAAATTGCTTTCGCAAGTGTACTTTTTGTAATTTTAGCCATATTATTTAATGGTTGAGAAGTCGAGAAAATTGAAATATAGGACAGACACAGTCGAAACAATCCCATGTTTGCGCGAGAAAACCGACACAGTCAAAACATACCTAATTTTTGTCGACAAAGTCAAAACATAGGTCGAGCAAAGTCAAAAAATACGTCGAGCACTGTCGAAGCATAACCTATTTTCGTCCAGAAAGTTGAAATATAGGTCGAACCAAGTCGAAACATAGGTCGAGCAGAGATCGATTTGGGCCCCTTTTTTGTGATCTAGAGAGCTGATATAATCATTCGCCATCCCAGTGTTTTACCTGCCACTTGAAACGAGTCTGAAAAAGAAAATCAAATGCCTTTTGAATTTTTTTCCACATTAGTAATTTTTATAGACCACTTATCAGCAGATAACTTAACTGAAAAGCTTGCTTAACAGTTTTATTTCAAAATATTTTTCTATCTAAATGGCGAGTATGCAGAAAAATTAGTATAGTTTATATTTTCATCTGATGGGCGATTAATTTGTTTTTCTGTAATACACCTGTAGAAAATTTTTGATAAAATACGAAAAAAATTGCTTGTTTTTTAAAAAAATTTTAATTTTTTTTTCATAAGTTTAAGAAAAAATTTGTAATCAGGAAAATCTTCCTAATAGCTTTAGGGAGCAGAACTCACTTGAGCAAAATGCATGCCGCAAACTAGAAGTTTTAGGCAATTTCTCTAAGATTTGCAAGCAAAATGTTCCCGCGGTAAGAAAAGTACATTTGTGCAGAACTTATTCAAATGCCATTTTCAAGATCAACCTTTTCAGCGCAACTTTGTGAAAGAAACATCAAAAACGTCACAAAAAATATAGAGCAAAAAGTTTTTCCTGCAAAATATTTCGACATTTTTTTTTTTTCAGTTCAAACATCAGCACAAACTTTTCCTGAACTTACTTTATAAATTTATTTCAATATATACTCATATTATCTGATGGGCGAATATATTGAAAAAATCTATATAATATGTATAGAGTCTTTATAAAACTTGTTTAAAATCTGTAGATAATCTGAATATAGCCTGTATATAATATGTATTTTATTTTATCACTAAATAATTTGTAGGTAATCTGTAAATAAAATTTAGATAAACTATATATAAAATGTAAATTAACTATATATAATCTGCATGGCAGTTGTATGTAGTATGTATCAAGTTTGATACAAAAAAAAACAGTTTTAGAGTGTTTTGTTGATGGTTATTTATTTAAATAAGTTATAAAAAAAACCTGTGCAAAACAAAATGCGTTATAATCATAGTTATACAATATAAAATTAAAACAGGTCTGAAATCGGTGAATTTTTTTGTAGAGTTATCAATTTTGATCTTTTTTTTGTAATTGCGGGATGATAGTTGGTCTACTTAAAACTTTATTATTTGGAAAACATGTCACTTTCTATTCAACATCATTTGTGGGCGGATGATTTAAAAATTATATCTATTTTTTTTGTTAATTGAAAACTTATCCATTTTTAAAGGCAAACATTACTTCATAGACCATGCGAGCAGCTTTCTATTGTTTCAATTCAAAATTAAAAAATTATGCAAAAATTGGTCAAATTGTTTTACCATAGGAATCAAAGGCCAAATAGAGATGAACAAAACTGTTTGAAAAACTCAGAACCACTAAGTCCACACAGTACAATTTTTTTATGCATTATCTTGCTTACATGCACTTCTTTTGGACGAGGTATAGGACACAAGCTGCATTCTTATCGAATCTAAACCTGACCTGAAAGCGATATTTTCTGCTGTTTGAATCGGCATCCTTGAACTTTCTGGATAACAAACATTCTTTGTAAAACGATGAGTTGCAAAATATAGAACAACTGTTTTTTGGAGTTGACACAAAGTTTGTTTCGAAAAAAAATCTTAATGTTAATTTAAATTTTGATTGCTTTTCATTTTAGAATATTTTATTGCTATTTGCGAGTTAACAATAGATTTGTTTCAACTTATACAATAATCTAAAAATGTTAATTTAAAAGTTCAAGTAGGATAATTCAGTGTACTAAAGTGCCTGATAATGTGCTGAGAATTTTTCATCAGTACAGTCTTGCATAGATATAATAGATCAAACTATGTTCTATTTATCTAGAAAAAAAAACAAGAATAGTTGGTTGCTGTGCAACTAGCACAGAATGTTTCGAACATACTCATAAAACATAGAAAAAAGTTTCTTTTCACTTTTCTTCAAAACAGCGTCGTTTTTAGTGGCTGATGTGATTCGAGAACTATATGATCGGAGACAAAAATAGTGACTGAGGCATGATCAAAAAAATTTGTCTCCAAAAACTTGACAAAAAAAATTCAAAAAATAATTATAAAAAAATTAAATAAATTATTTTTCTACTTTTTAGCACATTTTTTTTGGAAAATCTTTCTTGTCAAATAAACCTCAAATGAAGCATCTAAAACTAGTTTTATTCATAATTAGATGATTTTTTTTATCCTAAAAGTATAAATCAAACTGTAAAGCTCATATAGTTTTTCTCGACACTGGGAAACTTTTATGAAAAGTAATCAGATTGGTTCAAATCACAACTGAAAGGTCTAAAATACTATATATCACTCAACCCAGTTTCCTTGTGGTACCTATTTTAATTGGAACAAAAACTAAAACACACCACACAACAAATCTGGTGCAGCAAGAATGAAAAAATTTCACTCAAATAAAGCAAGTGCAATGATTTAGGAGGTGTGCAGTTTTAAAGCATTGTTTATTCTTGAAAATTTTGATCATCATGATTGATTTATTGGTAATTTGATAAATTAAGTGGTTTTGACGAACAATTTTTCAACATTGACTCACTAATCACAGCAATCGAAACATTTTTTTTAAAATTTGCTGTACTAGATTGTGAGTTATGCACAAAGGTATATATATTTTTACTTCTTTTGTAAGTTTTTTTGCTGTTGAAAACTTTTTCTTGTTGTTTCGAATGATTTTTTGAACTATTGATGTGACAAAAATTATATGCTTGGTAATTTCTTTTCTGTCTTTCCTAAAGAAAAAAGCAATGCAAAGAGCTTTTTGCAGTATTTGCAGCTGTTTTGGGCAACTTTTTTGACTTTAAAAAAGTCCAATTTCATTTGAATGCATCAAATTAGCAGGTTTTTGTAATTTTAATAGAGGACAAAGTTCCTGAGAAACTCTTGTGCTTAAGAGATAAATGAAATCGATTGATTGAATCAAAATCTTGGTGTTTCGTTCTTTTATCTGTATGCAGAGAATTCGTTACAAGGGACAGTTCGTAACAAGGCGTTGGCAAGTAGAATACGCTTGCTCTGATTCGCTCGGCTGTGCTACATTCGGCACGACAGGAATATTGCGCATGAATCAGTGTTTCACGCTTAATTTTTTATTACGAATTGCGGGTCACTTGTTATGAATTGTCGCCTGTTAAGAATTGTCGCCTCACGTTAATTATCGAGGAAATTTTTTAACCTAACAGCTAAGCTCTCGTTCTTTGTTAATTTTTGATAATTTTTCATGCCATTGCGGATCATAATTTGCTTTTCGTCGTTGTTTTTTGTATGCTTTTTTGTTTCACTGTGATACTGATTTTATAAGCTTAGCGGTTTTGGATCAATTTAACAATCTCCCGATTGGTACCTTCTATAGAATTGCCACCCCGATAAAGAAAAAACGAAAAGTTAATACTAGAGGGTTGTAGTTAAAATTCAAACTTTGCTGATTTCTTTTGGTCGAAAATTTGACTAACTTAATTTACTTAACAATTACCCCCTTTCTTAAAAAAGCGGTAACTTTTTTTTCTTTTGCCGGTATATAGAATACCATTAAAAGTCTGGGATGCGGAAATTGAACCACTCGCACTGGAGTATATGAAAAAATTATTTGCCATTTTTTGAGATAATTTGATTCATTTTTTGTAAGAATTACCCGAAAAAAGACAAATTTACAAAAAAATTGTTTGTGAACGCTTCATGGAAAGATTAATTTCTTCGTAGTATTTATAGTGTTTGCAATGTCCCACATATGAACTGCAACCAGTTATAGACTTTGTGTGAAAATAGTTCTTATTCTGAGCTTATATATCTTACGCAGTATCAGTTCTAGACTTAAAAGTTTCAGTGTGAACTACGTGCCTACTTACACATTCAAGCTAAAAATATCTGCAATTTATAGAACTCTTTCCAAATTGAATAAATGAGCATAGGTTTTTTTGTTCCAAATTGCGAAGTAAACGGAATATTCAAAATTGGGGTGTTTTCTTTATTCAGATAATTTTCGGCAATCTTAACGATAATTTTTGACAAAAATTTATCAACTCGCTAAAATCAAACAGAAAAAGATATTTAACCCCAATTGTTTTTTTTTTCAAAGTTCTGGGTGTTTGAAAATTGCCACATTCGCCGTGCTTTTAACTAATTTATGCGGACTTTTGAGGTTTTTGTTTTCGCCTTCGATGAAACGGAACATTTATGCTTGATGTAGTTTTTTTTGGCGATCAGAAAAAAAGTTTTTGGTAAAATTTTTTTATACCCCATCAAAGATGTTGACTGCCTTGAATCAAATATTAAAGAATATTTTACTTCAATCGTTTTTTCCAAAAATCTAGGATTTGGAAAATGACCAATTTGGCCATGCCTTGGACAAATTTAAGCGCGTTTCGAAGATTTTTATCATAATTCTGAAAACGCAACGCTAATTGTTTGAACGTGGCGAATTATCCCGCACAACAAAATCGTTTCAAGTTGAATTGAAGCTAGCTAAGCTAATAGGTCGTAATAATTTTGTACGACTCAAACTTTTACACTTTACATTTGATATTGTCTAAATTTTATAGACTTTCGAAATTTTCTTTTCCAAAAAACTTTTCGATATGAATTAGGGGGCAGTCAAAACATTCAGGGCTTTGCCCTGATATACGAGCAGTCTTGTGATCACAAAAATGAAAGCTTAACGCGAATTATTTATGCGTGGTTAATTATCCCGCACAACGAAATCGTTCCAAATTGAATTGAGGCCAGTTAATTGATCGTATTAATTTCTTTAGACTCAAATTTTTACATCTGATTTTTGATGTCCAAAATTTATAGTTTTCAAAACTTTTTTGTTCTCAAAACTAATTGATATGGACTAATGGGCGATCGGAACATTCAGGGATTTGACCTCATATACGAGCAGTCTTCTATTCAAAAAGTTAAAAACTTAACGCGAATTATTTATGCTTGGCGAATTATCCCGTACAACAAAATCATTCCAAATAGAATTGAGGCTAGTTAATCGATCGTAATAATTTCGTTTCGACTCAAAATTTCACATCAGATTTTTATGTCCAAAATTTATAGTTTCAAAATTTTTTCTTTCAGAAAACTGTTCGATATGAATTAGGGCGCAGTCAGAACATTCAGGGCTTTTTACTGGTATACGAGCAGTCTTGTATGCATAAAGTTGAAAACTTAACGCGAATTATTTATGCGTCGAGAATTATCCCGCACAACAAAATCGTTCCAAATTGAATTGAGGCTAATTAATCGATCGTAATAATTTCGTTCGACTCAAAATTTCACACCTGATCTTTGATGTGCAAAATTTAATATATAACTCGCGCTATTAACGCCTAAGCGGAGATTTAAACCGTCTCAAAAAATGTTCCAAAATGTTCGAAGGACTCTTGTTTGCCATAATTGATCTGTTACTAGGAGCGAAATTCATCATTTTGTACTTTATATGGCGTGCGGTGGGACGAATCTCACAAAAATTGTCAAAATTACAAAAAAATCATTTTTTTATTACATTTTATTTTTTCATGTTTTTACTGCGCCATAGAATTTAAGAGGCAGTCGGAACATTCAGGGCCTCACTTGATACGAGCAGTCTTGCTAGGAATTTTGAGATCAATTCCAATAACTACGTGCATTTTTTCAAGTGCTGCTTCCGCTCACTTCGCAAGCAGACTTGATTTGGAAAATGTGAGCTAGAAACTAAACGAACTAAACCCCACAAAATGTCAGATTGATACTATTTGGCAATTGCGTTTAATAACTCTTTTTTGGTGGAGTGTTTTCTAAGCCGGGACAACTCGTAATAATTCACAGGCAGCTCTATTTTTTTCTGCTCTTAATAGTCTTAAGCTATCAGATTCGAGTATTATGATCATCTATTAAAATAACCCAGGTGTCAAATTAGGCCGTTTAACAGATACGACACATAAAGTGAAATCATCGTTCTATATCAGTCGAACTCTTAAGACGTCTATCTCCGGAGAAAAAACACAAACGTGTAAATCTTACAATAATTGAGTTTGGCTTGCTCTTGTAGCATAAGACAAGCTTAATTGTTCCGACTTCCGAAGAAAATGGAATATTCATGCTCGCTGTGGTTTTTTCCTATTCTGTCAATTCTCGCCGATCGAAATAATAGTTTTCGGCAAAAAAATTTTTATACCACATTGAAGATATTGATTTCCTGAGTTCAAATGTAAAAAGATATTTTACCTCCGATTATTGTTTGTAATGCTCTGGATGTTTAAAAATTGCCAAATTGGCTAAGTTTTAGACTAAATTATTCGCACTTTGATCATTTATTCATATTGCTGAGTGCGTTACGCGAATTAATTATGCGTGGCGAATTATCTCGCACCACAACATCGTTCCAATATGAATTGACGCTAGATAATTGGTACGAACGAAATTGTACATTTTGATTTTGTCCAAATTTTACAGGCTTTCAATATTTTCTTTTCACAAAAGTATTCGATAGTGATTAAGGGGCGGTCGGAACATTCAGGGCTTTGACATCATCTAAGAGCCGTCTTGATTCATAACGTTGAAAGCGTAACGCGACTTATTTATGCGTGGCGAATTATCCCGAACAAAAAAATCTTTCTAAATTGACTTGAGGCTAGTTAATCGAGCGTATTAATTTCGTTCGACTCAAAATTTCACACCTCATCTTTGAGGTTCAAAATTAATAGTTTTCAAAATATTTTCTTTTCCCATAAACTGCTCGATATGGATTGAGGGGCAGTCGGAACATTCAGGGCTTTACCCTGGTATACGGGCAGTCTTGTTTTGTCTAACGAATACGATCCCGTTAAATAAATCTTACTCAAAAGGCGCATAAAAACTAATCTCAGATGTTCTTAACTATTAATCTCATTGAACTGCTTTTTGAGTTGATTAAAACTGGGTTGTTTTGAAATGGTAATGGTAATTTCATTTTACTAATTTATAGGAGAGCTTTTGCTCATTCTTATTTTTGACTTTTGTTCACTTTTATTTTATCGACTTCACCTATATGAATCACAATTGCGTTTTTTTATGACAAATATTTTCAAATTTAAATTGATCGACAAAAATGTGGTTTCCGTTACTCCCCGGAACCCGCGCTCGAGAAAACTCATATCCACCCTCTGCCTACAATCGTTTTTTTTTTCAATGTGAAAATGAACTTGAACTTGAATTTTCGAATGGCATGATGGCATGTAAAACATATACTGCGAAGGGTGCATTGTGAAGAACTAATTTACCGGATTTTGTGGCTCTTTGGGGATCTTCCACGAGACTTGGTGGATCAGTAACTGTCACTTTGTCGACCTGTTCTGGGAATTAATCAGTCAAAAGTGCCTAATTGCTCTTAAGACAGTACAGGATTTTCCCAAACACCGAAGCCCAATATGTTGAATATTAAAAAAGCATCATGTTGAGACTTTCGAACCGATAGCACCTTTTCCTCCGTCTTTTGATGAGAGTGAAAAGAGTATTGCAGAACCAGTCCTCAGTACAATCACCATCTCAAAAGATCTGTACAATCACCATCCACAAATTCCCTTAGTACCATTTCACTACTTCTGTTTTTTCTGTCACATTTGATTTTGTTTAATGTTTTTCTTGCAAAACGCTATACTTTAAGTTTTTTTGAACTCAATTTTTGAAGTTATCGGCAAATAGGGAATTTTCAAAAATGAAAAAAAAAAATCGTCAAAATAGTTTGACATGAAATCCACTAATGCAATCCAGGATTTCGGGAGTGGGGAATGAAATTGCGGACGAGTAAAAAACATTTATGTAACTGCGTTTTTAAGCTTTTAAGCATTTCAGAAGACTCAAGAAAATACTTGGTTGGCCTCAAAAAATAAAAACATTGTAATATGTTTTTGTAACCACCATCACTTGAAAAATCTTAGAGGGTCTCCTCATAAAATGTTCTCTATCTGAAAAGTTTCTCTCAGTAAATCCTTTTCTTGCTAATCTAGTGGGCTATAAAGGAAAAGATTTCAAAGAAAATAAACTATGGATTTTCAACCAAGTAGAGTCAAGTATTTTTACCCGCAGCGCTATAAATGTTAATCCAAATTAAACAAGACTGCTCATATCAGGGCGAAGCCCTGAATGTTCCGACTGCTTTTTAAGGTTTATGGAGCAGTAATTACATTAAAAAGTTAAATGAAAAAAATGATTTTTTTTAAAATTGAAATTTTTTATTATAATCATCCCCCCACACGCCATATGAAGTACAAAGTGATAGATTTCGCTCCTTGTAACAAATCAATTAAGGCAAATAAGCTTCTTTCAACCAATTTGGAACGATTGCTAAGACGGATTAAATCTCCGCTTACGCGTTAATAGCGCGAAACATATCGCGCGTTAATTGTCCCAAATTAGCCAAAATGATAATCTTTAAACCCTCATAACTTTACAAAAAATGATCACAGGTGAAATATCGTTTCAAAATTAAGCTCAGGACAACAATACCTTTCGAATGATTTTTAAAAAGTTACGTGAAGAATGGCTGGTTAAAAAGTCGAAAATTGTCTGAAGAAAAAACCCACCCCGAGCACAAATTTTCCGTTACTTTCGTATCGACAGTAGGAAAAATAATATGGCCGAGAAATCATGTGGAAGAGTCTATTTTGGGAGGATGACAAAGTTTTGATCCAACTAAACAACAAATGCTGAGCAAAACCAGACTGTTCAAATCACTGAGCACCCATGGATTTTCTGAGAAGGTCGGCACCGCGTCTGGTGTAGTAGATCTTAGCAAAAAAGAAAAGTCAAAAATTGCTAACTTGTAAAATATTCCCCAAAAACAATGGCAGGTCCAATACTGAGTGATATGTTCTAATCAAGAATATTCGAATAAATTAGCTTGCATAAAATCAATGATTTTAATCTGAACCACATATATTTGCGACTGTGAGCAACTGTGAATACAATGCAGAGAAATTTTTTCGCATCTTAATAATTTTGGGTAAATTCTGAGCGACTTTTACTCGCATCACTTTTTATCGAAACTCAACCCAATTTGAGAAAAACGCCTTTAATGTTCAAATATTGTTCGTTTTGTCTGAATAATTCAAATCAGCTCTGTATACAAGTTAATACAGCGCTGATTTAAACTATCGAAACCAAACGAACAACATTGGAAAATTTAAACGCATTTTTCCCAAATTGGGTTGAGATTGGATAAAAAGTGATGTGAACAAAAGTTTCTAAGAATTTTACCTAAATGATTATGGTGCGAAATAGTTTTTGTTGCTTTATACTTACACTCACAATGCTACAGCATTACTTTGTATTCACAGCCCCTCACATTACATTCCAACAATTCAATTTCATAAGGAAAAACTTAGTTTAACATTATCACAATGGGATTATATTTCAAAAACACTAAATATTCTTCATCCAATTTTTGTATACCTTATAACAAAAAATCGCGCATACAGCCGCACGAGCGCAAGTGGCTTTTCTCCTATTTCCACTTTTAATTTGTTTTTGAAAAATCTGAATATTCTGAATAATTTTGTCAATGAGTTTTCGAAGTGATTTTAAAAAGATTAAAGGAAAATTTTAGTGTCTAATAACGTATCATTGAGATCAGATACATTGCTTCAGTTGGAACTGGAATGATTTCTGATTCGCATTAAATGCCAGCGTTTAGTGCACAAAAGAACCGCAGGTGAACAAGGCGAAATTTGTATTTTGAGCTACAATCATAGTCAATCATCCGACTGGGTATGTTAAAGCCTTTTCAGTCGCTTTTAGATGACATAAAACAAATTCTACAAAAATTCTGTGTCGGTTTGAAAATTTTGAATTTTGTTTAATTTCGAACTAGTAAGCAGGATTAGATTCGCTTATTTATGAACAGTAAAGGCCTTGAAATTTAGATTTACTCAAGTAAAGTTTATTTTTGGAGTTTGTAGCGCAATTTTAATTATCAAAAAACTCAAAACTTTGAAAAAAGTTCTGAAAAACGTTAAACTGTTGGAATTTTTAAAAAAAATTTCTTACGATTTTTTGTTTTTCTAGTAATTTTTCTACAAAAATTGTTTTCCAATTCGCCTGTTTTATTACGTTCTAAAATATGCCTAAGTTTTAGTTTTTTGTTCAGATACTTCTATCACACCACGCAGAGCAAAACTAATTTGAAAAAAAAAATCTTTCGTACTTTTCAAGACTATGGTCGGAACATTCTGTGCTTTTTGCACAGTAACCATTTATGCTTGTTCTTTTTTTTGTTTTTGTTTTCACGCAAAATCAGATATCACGAAAAATCGTCGGAATGGGTTGACTGATATATCATATTAAAGTATTCTCAGTCGTGATTCGAACCTTAACAAACTTCCAAAAAAAATATCCCAGTTCGAGAAAAATCGGTTTCAGCTTTCGTTATGTGAAACTCAGGCTGAGAAATTTTTTTTTACAGAAAAGAAAAGTGGATTGGAAGCTTTATTTAGCGTTTTCTTAGCAATACGTTTTCATTAAAAAAAAACGTTTAAGAGTTATTGTTAAGAAAACTTTCAGAAAATAACACCAATTTTCTACACATTTGCACAGTTATTTTTGGCATAATTCACAACTCGATGGCCAAATTGGAGCACTCAGTCAATCCATCCTCCACGAAGTAGGCGAATTATGCCACTATTGTGGAATCTGAAATGGTCATTAAATTTGGATGCTTTATCTTATTTCAACTCAAGCGTCAAATTCCCACCGATCTGACCAGTTTTGTGACATCAAATATCTTCGCATGCAATTACCTTTGGCTGGGTTTTTCTAATCAAGGGACTCTTGAGCAAATAGAGAGATTGAATTTTTTATGAGCCTGACCTGAGGTTTCAACTTCATGCTTTGAAAAGTATAAACCGAGTCAATAGAACTGACGCGGGCTTATATGAAACTTTGCTTCACAAAACAGGAAATCGATCAATTCAGTTCAAAGTCTGATCCTCTGAAGTCCTGAAGATTGAAACTTTCGTACCCGCCTGTTTTAAATAAATGATTGCATTGCGTCCGCGTTTAAATAATCTTTTTCTGTCACAACCGAAAAGAAGACCGTGCTTAGAAAAATCCAAAGGTGATTTTCTATAAAATTAGCGTAATGTGAGAGCAATTACCGCTCGACTAGCATAAAAGAAAACACATGAAAATGTATTGAGTAGCATAGTTTTGATAACTTTATTTCTCAGAAACACAAAACAACAGGAGTCCGTTCAAATTGAAACTTGCATATCTGAGAAGTAGAAATGTGATATTGAGCCAACAACAAGCAAATGAAATTTTGGGTGGAACCAAGTTAACATCCCCCGCCCCAAAAAAGAAACTGTTTAGACGCAGGGTGTTAAGTTACTTAACTTTCAGTAACACAAAACAATATGAATAAATTGTAACTTGCATTTCTGAGAAATAGAAATGTGAATTAAAGCAACCGGGGTGGAGATCCGCTACTAATTTTTTTGATTTTGTCGGTCGCGGAAAACTTAATTCCTCGACCAAAAATCAATAGTCTGGACAGGGTTTTAAGTCGCGGAAAACTTCTGGAAATAGCGCAAAACTAGTCGCAGCAGTCAAAAAATTAGTCGCGGGCATGATCAAAAAATAACTCGCGGCGGTCGAAAAGTTTTTAGCCTCTGGACTTTCGGGGAGTCAAACTCCGGTATAAGGCGTCCAAACCTACCATGCTAGCCATTCTACTTTTTTACTCTGATATGTTGAAACTTGTACTTTAGTTAGATCAACCTAATCTGTTTCTTTCGCCCAGTCAGAATCGGATAAAATAAGTAGCCACAAGATCGAAAAATAACTCGCGGCTTGGCCGAAAAAACAGTCGCGACATGGTCGAAAAGTTAGTTGAGGCGGTCGAAAAACACACTATGCTGCGATTATTGTCTAGTTGTGTTTATCTGTCAATTTATTTCCGTTCAACTTTTTTCGGTCGAAAAAATTCCTCAGTTTTTCTCCAGAAGTTTTTCCTCGAATTCTTAATTTTTTTTCGGTGGAGCCGGTCGCAGTTAGCTTTCCTGGGGTCGCGCGGGTCGCTGACACATTGCCTCGTTCCTCAAAATCTGGAAATAACCAACTTTGGTCGCGGTGGTCTGAAAATATCTAATTTTGGCCGCGGCAGTTTGGAAATACCAAAATTTGGTCGCGACCGTCTGATCATTAAACCGGGAAACAATAAGGAAATGAAGTTTTGAAACCAAATTAACATCCCCCCAAATCTGTTCACACTTCGACCAAATCAGTCACACTTCGACCCAGTAAAGGATTTGGGGGAAGGCATATGATCACCCTCCCTCTCCTAGGGATTTGACCCCATAGCCGCAAAAAGTGTCTCACCTTTGGTACTATTTTGCGACCTCCAATTTTTGATGATCGAACCCATAATTGGAATGTATATTTGATTCAGAATTGTGTTGTCAAAAAATACATGCATGGGGGATAGTTAGCAAGGTTCAACAAGGGATAAATAGATAAGAAGATCCTGATCATTTTGTTTTTATTGAATATTTCAATTTTGTCTCGATTTTTATGCTAGTTGATATGGTTTTCAGTTTGAAATTTTTTAACCTAGTCGAGCTTTATGCTAGTCGAAACACCGCCCTAAGACCCGCCCAATCGAAAACTATTTGACATAATTATTCACCTAGCTGTCAGAAATTAAAATCGTTTTTACCAACCGCACCAAAAACGCCCTCAATCTAATTCAAGCGAGAGCAAGCACCGCCCAGAGTGACAAAAATGCTTATCATACTATTTCATATTATGAAAAAATGATTATCGTACTATTTCATAGACCGAAAAAATATTATGAAGAAAGCATGATAAGCATTTTTCCCATTCAATGAAATATTATGATAGGCAATTTATCCATACCATGAAATTGTATGACAAGCATTTTTTTTTCCATAAAAGAAAATACCAAAACAAATTTGTTGTGAAATTTTGTGTTTTATCCGAAACACTAACCCGGGACTTTTTGTCATAAGAAAACCCAGAGTGTAACTGGCCGTTCCCACGCAGATAAACTGCATTTGGTGATTTTTGCTACCTACGTTAATTTGTACCTTTTCACATGGATTTAAATACTAAAAAGGTAGCTAGATAATTTTTGGTTTGAAAACTTTGGTAGTTGAGAAAAAAGGCCCGTTTTTTCAGAAATTTGTTTTTATCTTAGCAAATGAAATAAAAACATAATAATTGTGTTTACAGAAAAAAAAACACTTTTTCGTGATTTTTGGATTTTTTGGGTGAAAAACTCATTCTGGACTACGTTATAAACACAAAATATATTTGAGCACAAAAGCAAATTTGCAACCAAAAAACAAAAAAGGATTAAAATTTTTATTACCTTAAATTTGTGTTTTTGCTTATGGAAAAATGCATATCATAGAATTCATACATGAAAATTTATATGATAAGCATTTTTTTACCCAAAATTAAAATCATGTTTTTGAGAGTTAAAATGCATTCTTTCAAAAAAAAATTTCTAAACTCGAACAAGTTAGAATTATCGTTAAATTAATTTCGAAGATTTTATTTTTTCAATAGCAAAAAGCTTATCGTACAGTTGTCATATATGAAAATATTATGATAAGCATTTTTTTGACCAAAATTGAAATAATGTTTTTATTGAGCAGAAAGATTCAAAAGATGGAAATAGAACAGAAGTATTTCTCTAAAAGCGTTTAAAACAGTTTTTAAATTTTGTATGTAAATTGTATGATAAGCACTTTTTCCATAGTTGCCATATATGAAATTGTATGACAAGCATTTTTCTTTTATGGACGTCAACCCGGGCGGCGGGTTCAAGATTTGCGCATAATTAATTGCTGGTTTTCAATGATTATAAGGGTTAATTACTTACGGAGGATCAACCGTACGATCCCCCCCCCTCCCCTCCTAAGTGACCTACCGTAGAATGCCCTCCCCAAGCATGGATTAATTTTGAAAAAAAATTCTGTATAAAATATGCATTTCATAATACAAACGCGCGAATAAAAATGGTTTGTACGGTTGATCTTTTACGGATACCACAATAGTACGACCAAGAATAGAAACTCCATTTTAGCTTACCAAGGAAATTCGAGCTCCTCCGGCCGTATGAGCTCGTTAAAAGGGCGACAAGCATGCTACAAACTAAAAAGAAACCTGTTAACATTTGGTTTTGATCCGTCTCGTCAAAAAAGTTTCAAATCGAGTCTTATTGCGAATGTTCCTGTCATAAAGAAAAATTAAGCGTTTCAGAGCAGTTCACAGCCGTACCACACATAAAATGAAGACGACAGTTCATTTGACTTGATCCGATGACAATTTGTCTACATTTTGGGTCGCTTTTCTGTTTTATCTTTCAAAGCAACCGCCTTTTTTCGTTTCAGCTACTCAAAGCACAGCTCATAACGAGAAACACGTGAACAACAAAGTGACTGCAATCGACATCTATCTCTGGGTGTGCTTCGTATTCGTCATATTCGCCATGATAGAATTCGCACTATCGGATTTCACGACTCACAGACACCTAGACGACATGTCACTCACGCTACGCGCCTCCGGCTCAACGAGTCCGTCGTCGGGAGCTCAGAGGACAAGCGACAGCAACAATTGCATCTTACTGGTCAATCAGAACGCCAATCACCCTAGAAGACAACTTAATTCGACGACAAATATTAGTAGCAAGGATCTGTCGTCTTTCTCACATTCCAGCAACACTACCAATTTGCACAGAAGGAGAATTAAGAATAACCCGATCAGAGTAAGTTGCGTGTGAAAGCACGAGGCTACAAATTTTTTCTGCCATAAAATCAGCCATAATTTACGGTATACGCACATTTCGCCCCAAATATTGCAATCACTAAGTCCCTTAATGAACTTGGGGCAAAATTTGCCACTAAATTTTAGAGGCGAAAAGCGCCACATTTAAAATTTTCTTCGAAGTGAGAAACGAGAAAAAACAGCATGCTACATGTACTGCGACAACTCGCAATAAAAAAAAACAACTTGTAAAATTTAAGGAAAACGACAGCTCGCAAAGATTGAAAATTAATTGATAAGTTACGAATTTTGGGCTTAAGGATGCTGTTGGGCGCGAGTCGCCGCCGCTTGGCGGCGATAATCAGCTATGAATTTCGTATAAAAGTCCGATACCCTCTGTTGGCAAGCTCGCAACGCGTTGGCGCGACTGCAGCGATGAGTATATTGCGAGTAGTCGCATTACGGTTAAATGTCCACGGTTATCGTTCTCTTAATGGAAGGATATATAATTAAAGGTGAGTGTTCGTGATTATTCACAATACATTTTTGTAGTATTACAAGATTGAAGCTGATTACATCAGTATTTGTGTGACAATACTTAATACATACACAATTAGTGGAAAGTTCGGTTGAAAGTTAGCCCTCAGATAGCGAACTCTCCGTTTCCCAGAAGGGCAAGCAATCATCGACACAACCGAAGTCAGTACTTCGACTGCACTCTCATGCTGTGGAGAGACGCCACCTGTCATCATCGGACTGACGAAGGTCGTCAAGGTTGCCTCGAGAGGCCAAGATACGCACTCAAGAAATGATCCCTGAAAGTACGATCTTAGTTACTAAAAGAGTCCAATTTGATCGGTAAATTAAAAAGGACCATTTGAAACTTAATTTGATTTTCAAATTTCTACTTCACTTAACTGGAGAAGATGATTAATTCTTCAACTTGCTTCTACATTGCCGCTCCAAAAGCGGTTTACGTGATAGAGCTAGCAAACACTGATTCATTATAAACCTCTGAAAAGCATATTTTAATGATTTAAGGCGTAAGAATAAAATGCAAAACATTGTTATAACCATATGTGCACTAAATACATTTTCCGGTTTTACAATTACCAATTCACGGAGAGTTGCAAACAAAAGCAAGTTCGATCAACCGATTCAACTTAAAACAGAAGAACTAATTTGATACTAATGAGAAGAAAACGCGAACTACAATTGGGAATAAGACTAGATTTTATTAGTATCAGCTTCCTCAACAAGACAGAGAAGAGACACTGATTATTTTTGTGCGTCCTTTGGTATTTGTTTGGCCTTCTGTGTTCCTAATAAATCAAATTGATCTGTGTTTCAGCCACGACAAAGTTCATTTGAGATGAAGAACCGCTCCAAAGTTAACGGCAGGTACACTTCGGCCCACAAGCAGTACAAGCAATGCAATGGCTACCACGCTGTTGGCGAGTCCGACAGGGATTCGAACCGCCGCCGTCAGTCAGAGAGCGTACAACACTCCATCTTAGACGAACGGCAAGCAGCATGTAAAAATAAAGAGATCGGAAATCAAGAAAACGGGAATTTTTCAAATTTCAGTTCCTTCGAAGGTGACAATCTGTTCACAGTTCACGAAGAAGAAAGTTTCGTTCTAGAAGCCGACTGTGTCAGTAATCCGAATGAGGAGAAACGGAAAATTCATTCTTTGAACGTAATTAATAACATCGCGCGTGTACTTTTCCCAGCTCTATTCCTTCTATTTAATGTAGTTTATTGGTCGACTCTAGTGGGAATGATTTGGACCAATGAGTCATACCAGTTGTCGTCTTTCTTCACATCTCTAGAAGGTCCAAATTAGCCCACTTTTAGCTCCGCCGCTGCATCTGCGAATGAACAAAAAGTTCTGAGTTGAATTGAAATGAAAACTGAAGAAGTGATGAAAGTTCTGAGTTGATTGAAAACTAGTAGTTTTTTGCTGCACATATTGCATACTTTTGTATAAAATCATGAAGATAATGAAGTACAATAGATGAACTGATGAGATTTAGTTAGAAATTCCGTAAAACAATATTCCTCAGTTCTTTTTTAGTTTGATTTTTGAGCAGAACCGTCTGGATATAATATGCTGAGCCGAGATGTTCGGCTAAAAAATTCGCAATTGGTAACCTACTCTTGAGACAACAACACAAAATCGAAAATCGACCATCCCCCCATTGTATCTATTAAAGAATCTCCATACCTGTAAATAAAAACAGTAAAATCGCTCTTATAGCGTTCTATGTAAATTCAAATTTTGCCGCATTCTGATTGGTCGAAAAATCGCTGCAAGTAATCTACTCAACGATCTCCCCCCCCCCCCCTTTCTTGAAAGCGGGAGATTGTTTAGTAGATCCGAGACTAGTTCTGATCAGCTATTTTGCCAAGGCAATTTTGAAGAAATGTCTAAATACCTTTTCTTAAGTTTTTTAAAATTGTTTTTAAGAACAAGAGAAGGACATATGTAATTTTCCTTCCGAAAAGCTAACTCATCCGAAAATGTAGCAAGGATAGCTGGTTACTGTGCAAGTATCACAAATGTTCCGACCAGTCTTAAAAAAATTACAAAAAAAAATAATTTTTTCAAATTAGTGTCGTTTTTTCGGCTTGGTGTGATAAAGGAATCTGAGCGAAAAAGTAGAGCTTAGGCATTTTCATCAGTCATTGTAAAATATGCAAATTGGAAAACATGTTTTGAAGAAAAAAACGAAAAAAAAAATTTTTCTTTTAATTTTTCAAAATTTTTCCAGTTTTTGAAGTTTTTGAATCCTAGGTTGAAGCTAAAAACTCCAAAGGCTAACTTCATTTGAGTAAAACTAAAGTTTCAAGGCTTAAATCAAGGCTTACATCAATAAGCGAATGTAAGCCTGCTCATTATCTAAAAATTAGACGAAAAATCAACAAATTCAAACCAGTTTATCTCAACACTGGGAAATTTTTTTCGAAATTTTTTATTGTCGTTCGAATCACGACTGAAAGGGCTTTAATATGATATATCAATCCCAGTCCAATGATTGTTTGCTGAATTTGCGTGGAAAACGAAAAAAAACTAAAACACACTTGAATACAAAGTTCCTACCCATTTTCAAAGAAAATTGGTTAAACAGTTTAAGTTACCGGAGACCTTATACAACAAATATATGGCCTCCGGTACTAATCTAAGCAATCAAATTAACGATAAAACAATAAAAAATCAAAATTTGAACTTTAAATAAATAGCTGCAAGATTGAGGTCAGTCGAGCCAAAGTAACGACTGATACTTCATTTAAATTAGCCGGAGAAACAGAAAAGTTGGACCAGAACAATAATGATCTACAGAAGACAAGAGATTGGGTTTATCAGAAAAAATACATTTGAATTGTTATTAATTGGCTCAAAAATTTGGAGTTTTTGTCGTATTTGACTTTTTATAGGCTCACTAAAAGAGGGTAACAGTCATATAGAAAATAAACTCAAAATCAAACCAGACAGTGGAGTCTAGGCCAATTGAGGAATTATCTGACAGAGCTGAATTAAAAATAGGAAAAAATGAAACTTGGTTAAACCATTAAAAATAAAAAACCAGAAAAAAATTGTTTAAGATGTTTAGATGTACAATATGTTTGAAAATGTCAACTGTTGTTGATTACGCGATTAAGGAACCAAAATATAACTTAAAAAAAAAACAAATTTCTATACCGTTTTGAGTTAATTTTTTAAAAAAGATTTATATATACATTATATAAATATACATATATATAAAAGTTAGCAAATTAAATTCAAAAATGGTCGCTTTTCAATTGAGTAAAGTAAAGCAAAAACTGAATCGAAGCTTCCTAAATCCAAGAATAGCTCATTTCAATTCTAAAAAAGTGATGGAATATTTGAGGATGGGTTAATTTACTATTTTTCAGTCTAATTTCGGCGTTTGAAGTGATAATTTCATCGAAAACTACTTATGCCTCATTGAAGTTACCGATTTCTTGAATTCAAAATTGAAAAAACTTATCTTCTCTGTTCATATTTTTTAAATTTCTGATGGTTCAAAAATTACCAATTTGACTATGCTCTAGGCTCTTGGTATTTATGTGCGCTGTGAAAATTGTTATAATATAAAGCAAACAACATATCACCACTTCATTATACGTGGCGAATTATTGCGCACGATCGTTCCAAAAGGAATTGAGGCTAACCATTTGGTCACAATAATTTCGAATGACATATGGGGTAAACGGAACAAAATCAGGGCTTTGCCCTATTATACGAACACTCTTGCTTATGCCACAATTTGTGAAGAAAAAAGTATTTGAAGTTTCAAGTAGATTTAGAATTTTGTTTCTATCAAAAGGATTGAACAACAGCTCCAAGAACTCTTTTAGGACGTCAGTTTTTAACACATTATGTATACCTTTCTATGATTCACATTCAATTTTCATAATAATTTACATGGCTTAAAACTATAGTCTTTGATTTTAAATTCTCCTGGGACACTGGCTAATTTTATTAATGATCTTTAGTATTCAGCTAAAGAGATTCTATTTGCTTAAAGCATTACCATGAAAATTTGGTCTTTGATTTTCACTTTTTAATGTTTATTGCGACAAAAATTTCCCCGTTGCTTGTAAATTTGAGCCAATTAAGTCTGAATTTAAATAATTTCAGAATTTTGCAAAAAAAAAACAATGCTGAGCCAATTTATTGTTCCGACTTTCGATACGAAAGTAACGGAATATTTGTGCTCGGGGTGGGTTTTTTTTTCTTCAGACAAATTTCGACTTTTTAACCAGCCATTTTTGGCGGAATTTTTTTAACATCATTCGAAAGCTATAGTTGTCCTGAGCCTAAATTTGAAAAATGTTTTATCTGTGATCATTTTTTGTAAAGTTATGGGGGTTTAAAGATTGCCATTTTGGCCAATTTGGGACAATTAACGCGCGATATATTTCGCACTATTAACGCGTAAGCGGAGATTTAATCCGTCTTAGAAATTGTTCCAAATTGGTTAAAAGAAGCTTATTTGCCATAATTGGTTTGTTACAAGGAGCGAAATCTACCCTTTTGTACTTTATATGGCATGTGGGGTGATGACTTCATAAAAAAACTCAAATTGTAGAAAAAAAAATGTTTCATTTTTTTTATACATTTAATTTTTTTATGTTATTGCTGCTCCATAAACCTTAAAAGGCAGTCGGAACATTCAGGGTTTTGCCCACATACGAGCAGTCTTGTTGAAGTTTTTGTTATTGCTCTTATATTGGTTTAATTATTCATCGCTAAGAGTGCGCACACTTTTTAAAAACTTGCTTAGACATAAATTGCGTTTTAAATTACGTTGCTAATTTATTTTAGAGATTCATATTTTTAACGTTAAGATTGATGATTTTTCCGAGTCTTTTTGTACCATCAATTTTGTAGTTTATTTTGGCATTAGATTGTTCGGAACTGGATTGAACAAAAATTATTCATTTGTAAGTAATAAGTGACACTTTAATCTCTAAAAATTACCCGCATCAAAGTTCCATGCGTTATTCTACAACTTCAGTACAAATGGTAAGCTCAATTTCTATTGGAGCTCCCTTTTATATACGCTTGATACAACTTAACATTTTTGATATTCGACAATTCAAACATTAAAAAACAAAAAAAAAACATTGTGAGTTTTGAAGTTACAATATTTTGATTTAAGAAATTGTAAATCTTCACATTCCGCTGAATTTTCTCGATAATTGTAGACTGGTATAAACGGTTTGGTTTGACCATATATAGCCATTGAATGCCATATTCATACATCACGAATATTTTCACAAACATCATCACATGGTATACACTTTTAATGATTAAAGAAATTTTTGCGAAATCACTATAATTGAATTCTACTCTGCTGGCGCGGGAAGTGGTACGGGTGACAAATTGCGTTACCTAATTGCTTAGTCATAAATTTTGTTTTTGTTTTCTGTATAATAATTTTTGTTTCACATTAGATTTAATTGTTTCCTGCTTTTTTACCTATCGAGCTCACACTTTTTTTTCAAAAAATTGCACAAAACATATTCAGTAATAAAACATTAATGAAAAATCCAACTGTCCTTAATTTGTCAAAAAATGAATTTGTTTCAATCGAAACAGTATAATTTTAAATATGAAAAAAAACTAGCACAGTTGAAAGTGGACAAGATTTTCGAACAGCCTCAAAAAACTATTTTTTGCTTCTGATAGATTATTTAACATTATTTTGAATAGTATGTTTTACAAAAATGGGTTTTGATTTTTAATTTATTTTGTTCGTTGCGACAAACTTTTTCTTGTCTTTTAATCTTAAGCCGTTCAGGCCTAAAACTTATAGTTTTTTTCATAAAAGGATTGTTGCACCACGTTATCGAAGTATTTCATTGCTTTTTTATTGGTGCAATTATTAACTGCTAAAAATTTTGTATCAAAATTGCTTGGACATAAAAGTTTCATTTTGTATTTTTTGTTCAGGATTCAATTTTTATGTCGAGATTGATGTGTTTTCTAATAATTTTTTAACCATTTAGCTTGTATTTTATTTTTTCATCAGTTTGATTTCTTATTCATCCATTAAAAATTTTGAAAAAAAAATTCATCGAATAAATGTTCATGCGATCTTCATATAGAAGTTTTATCTTAAAAGTGCTGTTATTGTAGTAGATTGTGTTTTGCAGTTTCAACCAAGAATGAAAATCCGAGTTTAGTTTTAAATTTTTTCTTACCTTTCCAGCTGATCCGTGCCCTGAGCTTGCGTCTTGTTTTATATAAAATTAGTGTTCAAAAATTTTGAGAATTCAGGTAATAAAAAAGCATTTACATCAACTAAATAGTTCTATTAAAACCATCAAATAATTGAAGGTTAATTAATTAAAACAAAGAGTTGCAAAGAGTTGCTTCAGTAACAGCAAAAAAACAAGGACAATTTAACAAATTCAGTTTAAAGAAATGAAACGATTCAGAGAGAAAACTCGAGTATTTCAATTGTAGCAACTTTTATCGGAAACTTTTTCAAATTTTCATTTTTATAATTTACAGCCTCTAACCAATTCCTCCACCATGTGGCCTCGGTGAAGATTGTAAATGTAAGCGTATATTTTATGAAATACCGTCGGATTTCTGGAGAATTTGGACACAAACAGCTAAAATAAAGCAGCTCTATGATTAAATCAATGTTCTCAGAAAAACAGTAAGTTAATTTGAAAAAATAGTGAAAAACTTAAAATTGGCGACTGGTTTTCAGTTATAATGCTTCATAACCTGATAAACGATTAATCTTTTTTTCGATTGCGGACCTTTGTCTCTAGAAGCATACTTCAAAGGAATAAACTATTCTTTTGTGCAACATATGTGAGGCTTTAATCTTTAAGAATTACCCGCCTCAGCGTTCCATGGTTTTTTCTATCACAATTTAGAACAAATTGGTAGCTCAATTTTCATTGGAGCTCAAATTTTATGAATTAACGGTACACCTAAGCGTTTTTGATATTCGGCGATTCGAACATTAAAAAACAAAAAAGTCATTATGAGTTTTGATGTTGCAATATTTTGCTTTACAAAACTGTAAGTTTTTACATTCCACCAAAAATTCTCAATAAAAAACCTGAGTTAAGCGGTTCCGTTTGCCAAAACACAATCGTTGAATGTCATAGTTTTGCAATCCAAATATGTTCGCAAAAATCATCACATAGTATACGGTGTTCATAAATTAGGAAATTTTTGCGAAATCACTTAAGTTAAATTCTACTCTGCTGGTGCGGGAAATGGTACGGGTGACAAATTGAGTCACCAAATTGCTTAGTCAGAAAAAATGTTTTTGTTTTCTGCAGAAAAATTTTTGTTTCACATTAGATTTAAATGTTTTCTGCATTTTTACCTATCGAGCTCACACTTTTTTTTTCAAAAAACTGCACAAAACAAATTCAGTAATAAATTATTAATGAAAAATCCAACTGGCCTTAGTTTGTCAAAAAATGAATTTGTTCTAACCGAAACAGTATAATTTTACATATGAAAAAAAACTAGCACAGTTGAAAGTGGACAAGAGCTTTGAACACCCTCAAAAAACTATTTTTTGCTTCTGATAGATTATTTAACATTATTTTGAATAATATGTTTTACAAAAATGGTTTTTGATTTTTAATTTATTTTGTTCGTTGCGACAAATTTTTTCTTGGTTTTTAATCTTAAGCTGTTCAGGCCTAAAACTTATAGTTTTTTTTATAAAAGGATTGTTGCACCACGTTATCGAAGTATTTCATTGCTTTTTTATTGGTGCAATTATTAACTGCTAAAAATTCAAAATTGCTTGGACATAAAAGTTTTATTTTGTATTTTTTGTTCAGGATTCAATTTTTATGTCGTGATTGATGTGTTTTCTAATAATTTTTTAACCATTTAGCTTGTATTTTATTTTTTCATTTGTTTGACTTTCTTGTTCATCCATTAAAAATTTTGAAAAAAAAATTCATCGAATAAATGTTCATGCGATCTTCATTTAGAAGTTTTATCATAAAAGTGCTGTTAATGTAGTAGATTGTGTTTTGCAGTTTCAACCAAGAATGAAAATCCGAGTTTAGTTTTAAATTTTTTCTTACCTTTCCAGCTGAGTCACCAGATTGCTTAGTCAGAAATAATGTTTTTGTTTTCTCTATATTAATTTTTGTTTCACATTAGATTTAATTTTCTGCTTTTTTTCTCCAGTCGAGCTCATACTTTTTTTTTCGAAAAATTGCTCAAAACAGAGACACTAATATAATATGATTGAATAAACCAAATGTTAAAAATTGGTCAAAAAAATGACTTTGTTGAAATAAAAACTAATCATACATGCCACCAGGAGTTTGTTGTTTCGAACCAAATAATAAAAGAAGGTTTTCAAGTTAATTAAATTTAAGTAGTTTCGACAAAAATTGATCAAATTACGGGTTTTGAAAATTAATTCTTTTGTTGAAATTGGAGAAGATTGATGCAAAATTAAACAGGGAAGGATGGCATGAGTTTCAACTTAAATTTTCCTCAAACAAGATATATTTTTTGAACAAGTGAAACACTCTCCCAGTAGCATATAACGGATTAAAACGGATTTTGCTAAGCAAATTTACTATAATGACCATATAAATCATTAATAGTATAGATTTATGAATTACAAGGCTTTACTGTGACAGTCCTTGTGATTTTGTCCTTGTGAGTTATATAAAAAATAAAAACATTAATAAATGAATTTGATGAGCCTTATTTTGTTTACTAAACAAAACGTCCAACCAGAGTAAACTTTTTTGTTTAATTATGTTAAGTTTGACAAAAATACTCACTGTTTTTGTTTCGAATATTTCGGTTCGAAATGGCGTGCCTTATACAGTTTTTCCGTAAGTCTCAGTAAACATCGTTCCCAAACTGGTTGAAACTATAAATATCTGAAATAGGATAATTTTTGAAAGTTTCCGAACGGCAAATTTTATAACAAAAAAATTCAATTTACAAAGCGTTAAATATAAGCATTTGAGTTTTAAAAAAAAACAAATTTCACAAAAATAAATTGAAAAAAATGATTTCAAGTTTTACAAATTTGGCAGGTTTATGAAAAATATATCAATATTTGATATTTTCAAGTAAATTGGTTTCAAATCTATGTTTTACATCGCAAGTCATTGCGCTTAGGCTTCTTCGATTTATTTTTGAGAAATATTAGATGTTATTTTAATTGGAACTGTGTTCAAACGCTCTAAAAATTATCCAAAAGTTTGAACGAAGTCGACAACCCACTCGTGTGTTTAGCCGATTGCCGTAGTTGTTACATGCATGCAATGTTTTTAAAGTGTTCTTCCTGGCTTGAGCGTTGTAGAAACTCGGTGGAATTTAAAACAACCAAAATATCCGAAAACAGTTTTAAAAGACGCTACGATTTTTTTTCAATCGTGAAATCAATGATCTTGTCGATGTTTCTTTGAATACCTTCCAAAATTTTTTGGTGTATAAAACTAGTATAAAGCCAAATGCGATGAATTTTCGGTTTGTTTGGCCTCAGACATCTATCAGATTTGAAAGGTATTAGTAATATCAAAAGCTTAATTTTTGAAAAGAAAATAACATGCTCAAAATCTGATTTAATCGTGAATTCAAACTAATATAAATTTCTTCATATCATTGCCATGGCAATGGTAAGGATGACTACAAACCGGATGAACACAAAAATTGAAGATGTGTGTTGCAATAAAACTCTGCAACTTTTGTAGTCATCGTTTTTTATATGATAGATTTGTTGATTGTCATTCTTCTCTTCTCTTTTGCTCCAAGTATAGGCGCTTGAAGTCTCATATTCTTTTTTTGGTTGAAGTCACATATTCTTTTCTGCTAAGCATACTTCAAACTCATGAATGCTTTTTAACAGAGTTTAAGCGATGGAAAATCTCGAAAACTTTTCAATTGTCGGTGCAGATGGAGCATCGCTGCGAACTGTGTGCGCTTCTTCCAATTGTGTAACACGTTTAGAAGCAATTAATTTTATATGGGTAAGCGCTGGATTTTAACAATGTATCAAGAGTTTTTTTTATTAGAAACCACCCAAGAACAAGGGCTTTTAGCTCTGAAAAACTATTCAAAATTGAACAAACATTCAGTGGTTTTTCTTAGCTCATTTAATTTCTTATAGTATCATTTAAAAATGACTGCTTCGTTTTTTCATCTATACCATGCTATTATTAAAAACAGCCTAGCTTGCGGATACTGTTTTTTTTGTGACCATACCAAGCATTTTACCTGATGGATTTTTGGACTTTTTTTGTCGAATATCCATTAAATTTTTCCTCATTTCTCGAAAATTTGGGCCACGATTGCCGTTCATCGGACTTTGATTCCAAGCAACTATCGTTTTACTAGAATATAGTTTTTTTTTGAATCCAGCGTTGTCGATCGTTAGAAATACCCATCTCACAAATTTGGGACAATTTCGGTTTATTATGAACTATAGACAGCCCGTTTTAGCAGCGGAAAAGCTATTACCCCAGAAGGTTGGTCTCACGTACACACACTTTTTTAATTGAATATATGTATAGAATCAGTGATCAGTGGCGGATCTAAGATTTTACCGAGCGGGATTTTCAAAAAACTTTCGAAAACTTTGTCGACCTCTTTTAGGTCGTTCGGTTCTTTTTCCTTCCCCCCTCCACCTGCTAACTTTATTCACGTTATCTGATTGCCATGAAAATTGACCTGCGGACTAACTAAGCCATAACAAACACATTTGGTCTTCATACCTTACCTTGTGAAACCATTAGTTAGACCATAAAACCGATGATTATGCGATTATGATCGTAACGGAAAAAGAACCGGTCGTTTCATATGATTTTATGTGCTTTTCTGTGTTTTTGTTCCGATTTTCGAAGAAAACGGAAAACTTATGCTCGGCGTGGTTTTTTTATTCAGTCAATTTTGTAACATTCGGATACGTGAACAAAATTTCACTAGGAAAAATTTGAAGGTGGGGGAAAAGGAAAAAGAGCCTCTAAAAACATATTCTGTCTAACTTGCCTGCGCGGCAGGCAAGCGTTTTCAGGCTTTTTTCGAAAAAATTGACAAAAAAAATTGCGTTTCCGACACGCGCTCCTCCCTCTAAGTTTTGAAATATTGCCTTTAGAAAAATTTTAGGGTTAGTCAGCCAAATATGGATATTTCAAAACATTACAAAGGGGAGAACCTTTATGTCAGCAGGGAGTCGAATTCCTCAGGAAAAAAACGGCAGCGAGCCCCTCCTCCGCTCCCTAATCTTTTATGACAGAAACGAACTATAGCGTACAAGCGTTTTCCCAACCAAGTTAAAATATCTCGAGGGAAGATCAAAGAGGTCATGTTGACGTTCATTGGGTTCCAAAATAATTTGAAACTTTTTTAAATACGCGAAAAAAAAACAGCATATTATTATAATTTTGACAGAAACCTAAAAGGTAAAGAAAAAACAAAACTTCTGTTTCCAGAAACTTGGCAACAATTTTTTACTGAAAAATTTAAGCTTGCTCAGATTAAATGTAAACAAAACAGCTCGAATCAGTGCAGAATCCCAAAATTTCCGACTGCGTCTGTGGAGTAGTGCTCGCCTAGAAAAAAAAACAATACAATTAACAAAAGTATTAAAAAGACCAAGAAGCACGCCGCAATTCAATATAAAACCATTTCTAAAACAGATTAAAACTCCGCTTTAGCGTCAGTAGCACATAATATACATTTCAAGCTCTGATTGAAAAATTTATAGCAGTTTTGCATAAATTTCTGAGTCGAACAAAAAAAAAATGATGTGAAATTGCATCTCTCAAAAAAAGAAATCGAAATTTTCAGTACTTACTGCTTTTTCCTGATCAAAATGTGCAAATTTTGTTCCTTTGATGCAAGCGGCTCGCTGTCTTACGGATTTTAAAAAAATTTCTGTTCATTCAATGATTCAGCCAAAAATATGTTTCTAATTCACACAGGGAATGAAAGAATTTTATGCTCGCGAGGTTTCATAGGAACAGTATTTTTGAAAAATTTGCTTTCTAAGAGTTTCGACTATCGAAGAAAAAGACGGATTATCTATGACATAAGTGATATAGGTTGTTATTCGTTTCATTCCCTGTGTGAAAACAAAATGTTAGAAAAACATTTTTGTCTGACTCATGAGTTGAAACAGAAAAATTTTTAACCTCAAAGACAGTGAGCCCCTTACATCAGATGAAAAAAAAATTGCACATTTTGATCCGCAAAATATCAGTAAGTACTAAAAAATTTCATTCCGTTTTTTTTTGAGAGATGCAATTTCAAATCACAATTTTTTGTTCGGCTCAGAAAATTTCGCAAAAACTGCTAGAAATTTTTATATAAGAGCTTCAAAATTTGAGTTTATATTAGTTGTTTTTTAAATTTCCCAAATTTGTTGTCATTTTTCAGATAGAAACTAATTATATCAATATCTAGAAGCAAAAAGTAACATAATAGTAACCAATTAGTTTTGTCTTTCTATTTGTGTTACTTTTTTTTCTCCAGTGTATTTGAATGAACAACTTACACCAATTCCACATGAAAGTTGAATCAAACTAGCAAATTTTTGAATTTTGAATTGTATCTACAAATTTACAGCAACCACTACATGGAAATTTATAATATTGAGAATTTTTCATCCAACATATTATCTTCAGCATTATGCAAAGTCTATTTACCCGTACCGATGATTTTTTATTACTTCTGACCTGAAGTACCTCATATCTAATCTAAATTTCTGGTAAGAAATTTTTTTATTAAATGTTTAAACAAAGCAGGAATTTTCTGAAAATTCTTTATTTCTGAACAGAAATTAGCTGAATCTAGGCTATTTCGAGCTAGAAAAAAGTTTCCTGGTTGAAGTCGAACCTCGAACCTTCATTTTGCTAGGCGGTCATGCTAACCACTAGGTCACATTCCTTGATTAAGAGGAAATTTGAGCAATCTTATCCAAAGTAACACTTGTTAATTTGAATTGTATTGCTACTGCTGTTGTGTATACTCGAAGAATGATTATCTAGTTGCGTTTGAGCAGTGAACTGATTTCTGGATATTTTTTTCCAGAAACTTTTCATTTCTAAACTAGTTCTGTATAGAAAATACGGGAAAACTTGGCTTGATAATCTATATAAGACTTCGATCTAGAAAAACAGGCTCCGTTGGGTACGGGTAGAGTCATATCTGATTTTGAAAAGTGACATTTCAGGAAAAAAGCTCTTCATCAGAAACTATTTCAGTTTCGCTGATTTGTTTCGCTGACATCGAATATAAAAATGTGAGTTGATCGGCTATTGTCGACATTTGCAGTAGGCCAAAATCAAATTGAGGTTGTGAGAGGAGATGTGATCCACAACCGCCTGCACAATAAAAAAAATAGCTGGAGCTGCAAAAAAATTAGCACAAAGCGTCATTTATTTCAATGTAAACAGGAATTTATGTAATCAATAATTTTTTTGCACCGTCATTTCGGTAAAAGAAAGACAAATTATATCGGGCAAATTGGAAATTGGTAATCATTAACTGATCCTTTCCTGTTCGAGGTTCGGAGTTGCAGAATTTGGCAACTAATACAAGAAAAGGTGCATTGAATGTAAAGTTAAGCGCCAGCACGGCCAACCAGCATTTTCGCTGATGCGGAAAATATGAATCAAAGAAAGGGTCGTTATTTTAGTATAAACAGACAAACTGGAAATTGGTAATCATAAACTCTCATAAACTGATCGGTTTTCTGCGACTTTGTTTTGTTCGACTTCAGCAATTAAGCAGAATAATATTGAGGGAATGAGACGAGGAAGGGTGCATGGGACGTTAAATTCTTGGCGTTATCAGCCCGTGTAGCCAAAAAATGTTTGCGAATTTTTACGACTAGCTTCATTTTGAGAGCATTATGTTTTCACGAGGTTAATGAAGTCTACGGAAATAGGTCGTTAAAACTGAACGGTGATCAGTAGTACTACAATTTATCACAAACTGGAGTGTACAGTGCTGTTTTGCTGAGGGGGCAGTTTTTGAGCAAAGTGATGCAGATAACCATTCACAAAGTTCGTGTCTTCGTTTCTTCGAGGGCCTCGTCTTCTTCCAACCCTACGCTTATAGTTAGATTCTCAAAGTATGAATTAACATCGAAAGAACCGCTTATTTTGGATTCGAAATCCGTCTTCGGCTTTAAATTTCTCCGAGGAAGAGAAACAGGCATTACACCTGTTATTTTTGCACGACAGATAGGACACGAACTCACCTGTAAAACACACTCGTTACATGTGCTGAGATGTCCACACATGACCAAAACCCGACTCGCTTCTTTTTCCAGACATACCGAACATAGTCCGGACTCCTCGGCATCTCGAACCATGCTCGTCGCCTGGCGTTCCCCTAAAGTTAATGGACCCAGCATCTCCTGCGTGAACAAATCATGGGGTTTTTCAATAGAGGGACGGGGGTAGTTGACTACAGAGTAGTCACACCCCATCCCCAAGAACAACTCTTCAAAATTGCTCGCGTCCCATTTGTGACTGGATTCCATCATGACGAAATCGGTTTTGCGAAACTCAGAATCGGGATGTGCAGAATCTTGAAATTTAACGGCTTTTACCTCAGTATATTGAGCATCTTGCAAACCAGGTGTTCCGTGACCAAGAGTTTCAGAGGAATCTGCTTTCGAATTCGGTGTTTCAAGATTGGATGGTTCATGAGATGCCCCTGGCTCTTTTTTAATTTCTTTCTTAACGGCTTTTATTCCTGGGTAATCACCATCTTGTAAGCCAGGTGTTCCATGACCAGGAGTTACAGAGGCATTTGTTTTCGAATTTGGTCTTTCCAGGTTGGATGGTTCTTGAAATGCCCCTGGCTCTTTTTTAATTTCTTTCACGTCATAATTTTGCATTGTGATGTCTTCATTGTAATTTGTGTACTTTTTTTCTTGTGACCCCTGCAAATTTAATTTAGACTCTGTGTTCAAATTTGATTTGGCCTTGAATGAAATCGAAGAATCGCCGACGTTTGCTGATCCGCATTTCAGATCATTCAGGTACGAATAGAAGGGAGATCTGAGAAGTCGCTCGAAGAAGTCGTCATTTATAGTGGCTATATCAGTTTTCATTTTTGACTCCCCAAATTGCTGAAGTGAGTGTACAAATTTACCACCTAAATAATTGGGGCAAGCATTCAGAAATTCTTGTTTTATAAGTTTTTATTTGCGATTTCCACTTGCATGCTACTTCGACTAAAAAACGACTATGCTCTGATCTACATTTTTTATTCAAAAGCGCATGAGAGGGTAATGAACATTTATGAACACGTTCGGTGCTGTTCCAGAAGCAAATGACATTTCTTAAAACATTTGCAACGTTGAACAGTTGAGTCTTCATCTCAATCATTTTGATTTTTCAACTTTTTTTGGAGCCCGTAATGATTTTGTGGTCTGGTCTTCCCTGAAAATTCGTTCTTTTGACACCAAATGAGAAGGTTTTTGCCAAAAAAAAAACATTTCAAGCCTTTTCCAAAGTGAGGTTGCCCAATTTGACGATAAAAAAATAACAAGATTGCTCGTATCAGGGCAAAGCACTGAATGTTCCGACTGTCTTTTACGGTCTAGGGAGCAAAAATTAAATAAAAAACTTAAATGTAATTAAATACAATGAAATTTTTTTCTTACGCGTTAATAGCGCGAAACATATTGCGCGTTAATTGTCTCAAATTGGCCAAAATGGCAATTTTTAAACCCCCATATTTTTACGAAAAATGATCACAGGTGAAATATTTTTTTCAAATTTAACCTCAGTACAACAATACCTTTTGATTCAGAGAACAAAAATTCCATCAAAAATGGCTAACAACCCGATCACAAATATTCCGTTACTTTCGTTACGAAATTCGGAACAATAAAGTTTCCGTTCACTTCTTTAGTTTCATGAAATTTTAAGACAAAGTTCAATTGCGATTTTCGAAGCATAATTGCGGTTTTAGGAAGTCATACTGGATGTAAAAAGTTCGTCAAAAGGAACGAATTTTCTGGAGGGACTTTACCAAGTCATTACGGGCTCCAAAAAAGTTGAAAAACCAAAATGATCGAGATGAAGACTCAACAGTTAAACGTTGCAAATGTTTCAAGAAATGTCATTTGCCTCTGGAATACCTTAGACCCTGAAAAATAGTCGCTTTTTAGATTTAAATATTATAATAATTGTTTCAAAATCCTCTAACCGTAAAAAAGTTTTAATTCGAGGCTTCCATTTGCAACAATGGAACATAGTCATGAATAGATATTTTTCTATGAAGAAAGTTTTTCTAAATTCTTCTGCATTAATGCTTTTCACAGTATTTGCTCTCATATTTATTTTACCAATTATTTATCAACCAGCGAATTTTATCAATTTTTATACTTCTCACCAAAAAATTCCACTTGATGTAAACAAATGATGCATATAACATTAGAGAGAAAAGAAAGTTTTTTTGATTTTTAATTTATTTTGATTATGCAAATTAAATTAGGTTCTTTCTTCTTTCTTCACGCACAAGCTTTTTGGGGAGCCAGATAAAAAAGATCCCTTTTTGTTTTCCTCCTTTTGCCAAATGCGGACTGTCTCCCAAGTTGTGACACTTCGGATTATGCTTCATATGCATCTCGGACAATTTGAGTGCTAGAAAGTTACCGGAATCTTCAAGCTCTGCTTCGAATTCACATGACGTGCACTTGACCGAACGCTTGAAGGGCAGAAATCGAAGACCGCAGGCAGCTGCCTCGACGCATAACGCTTCGGACAACCGAACATATCTGTCAGTGAATGTGTACAAATTGTTGAATATGTTGAATGCTATTAAATGAGCCGCGTTGTCTTCTGGCCGATTTAGTATTTCGGTCGAAATTTCCACAAACTTTGCGTAACAACAACGTGGAGAAAACACAGAGTGCGCTCGAATTAGCTTTCGCAGCGATGTTTCAGGGCTTAAAAACTTGCAAAAATAGCATTTTAACATTTTAAACGTTTCAGAAAAGCAGTAAAAACCCATTAATGATAAAATAGCAGCAAACGTAGGCGTGAAACTGGACCATGCGCTAAGCTTCACAAGACTATCTTCTCTGTTTTCTCGTGACAAGAAATGATTACTTTCTTCGGAATCGTCTTCGAAAAGCGTCATAGCCATTTGTGATTCGTCTAAGCTCTCTTTCGGCCCTTTGTGTACCAACAAACCAAGCTAGCAACAACAAGATTAGTGATGCAAAATATGCGAAAAAGTAGAACCTTCGGTGTTTCTGGAAGTCAAATTGGACTATTGATGAAATTTTTCCGGAACTATTGATGATCTGACTGTCGCAAGTAATCACCTTTTGTAATTTCATCAGTGAAAAAAAAAACAACTGCCGGCTTCAAATAGAAAGGGAAAAACTTGATAGATAAAAATTTGGCGGAGAATTTTGCCCTTTAAAACATGATAAGCCTTTAAATTACACATTAGACACTGAAAAAAAGTTACTTTCAAACATTCATTTAAAATACATAATTTCTGAACTAAGCAAGATATTTAGCTGCCGCTTACATTGATAACAACCCGGTGTTGAGGTGGTCCACTTATGTGTAGACCGTATAGGATGACCAAATGTCCCCAAGATATTTATGCCGATAAAAATGTTGGTCGACCATGGTCGATAAATAGGTCGACCCAATCAACACAGTTGATGATAAGAAAAAGCTTCAATCCACTCCACGACACTCTTAAATTGTTCTTTCAGGTTTTGTCATTTAGCTTATTCATAAAGCATCAAGCGCGAAAAGAAAAAAAACAAAGGCACGTGAGTGCCAATTTTTTTCACGCGCAGGACTGCTTTGTACCTGTGAAACTAAACAAACGCACAAAACAAATAAAACAAAGTAGGTTTTCACAGACAAATTAAGCAAAAGATCTAAGGTCGGTAAAATTAACGGTCGACCATGGTCGAAAAACAGGTCGAGCCAATCAACACAGTTTATGATAAGAAAAAGCTTCAATCCACTCCACGACACTCTTAAATTGTTCTTTCAGGTTTTGTCATTTAGCTTATTCATAAAGCATCAAGCGCGAAAAGAAAAAAAAAGAAAAGCACTTGAGTGCCATTTTTTTTCACGCGCAGGACTGCTTTGTACCTGTGAAACTAAACAAACGCACAAAACAAATAAAACAAAGTAGGTTTTCACAGACAAATTAAGCAAAAGATCTAAGGTCGGTAAAATTAACGGTCGACCATGGTCGAAAAACAGGTCGAGCCAATCAACACAGTTTATGATAAGAAAAAGCTTCAATCCACTCCACGACACTCTTAAATTGTTCTTTCAGGTTTTGTCATTTAGCTTATTCATAAAGCATCAAGCGCGAAAAGAAAAAAAAAGAAAAGCACTTGAGTGCCATTTTTTTTCACGCGCAGGACTGCTTTGTACCTGTGAAACTAAACAAACGCACAAAACAAATAAAACAAAGTAGGTTTTCACAGACAAATTAAGCAAAAGATCTAAGGTCGGTAAAATTAACGGTCGACCATGGTCGAAAAACAGGTCGAGCCAATCAACACAGTTTATGATAAGAAAAAGCTTCAATCCACTCCACGACACTCTTAAATTGTTCTTTCAGGTTTTGTCATTTAGCTTATTCATAAAGCATCAAGCGCGAAAAGAAAAAAAAAGAAAAGCACTTGAGTGCCATTTTTTTTCACGCGCAGGACTGCTTTGTACCTGTGAAACTAAACAAACGCACAAAACAAATAAAACAAAGTAGGTTTTCACAGACAAATTAAGCAAAAGATCTAAGGTCGGTAAAATTAACGGTCGACCATGGTCGAAAAACAGGTCGAGCCAATCAACACAGTTTATGATAAGAAAAAGCTTCAATCCACTCCACGACACTCTTAAATTGTTCTTTCAGGTTTTGTCATTTAGCTTATTCATAAAGCATCAAGCGCGAAAAGAAAAAAAAAGAAAAGCACTTGAGTGCCATTTTTTTTCACGCGCAGGACTGCTTTGTACCTGTGAAACTAAACAAACGCACAAAACAAATAAAACAAAGTAGGTTTTCACAGACAAATTAAGCAAAAGATCTAAGGTCGGTAAAATTAACGGTCGACCATGGTCGAAAAACAGGTCGAGCCAATCAACACAGTTGATGATAAGAAAAAGCTTCAATCCACTCCACGACACTCTTAAATTGTTCTTTCAGGTTTTGTCATTTAGCTTATTCATAAAGCATCAAGCGCGAAAAGAAAAAAAAAGAAAAGCACTTGAGTGCCATTTTTTTTCACGCGCAGGACTGCTTTGTACCTGTGAAACTAAACAAACGCACAAAACAAATAAAACAAAGTAGGTTTTCACAGACAAATTAAGCAAAAGATCTAAGGTCGGTAAAATTAACGGTCGACCATGGTCGAAAAACAGGTCGACCCAATCAACACAGTTGATGATAAGAAAAAGCTTCACGCGAAAATAAGGTCGGTAAAATTAACGGTCGACCATGATCGAAAAACAGGTCGACCCAATCAACACAGTTGATGATAAGAAAAAGCTTCACGCGAAAATAAAGTCGGTAAAATTAACGGTCGACCATGATCGAAAAACAGGTCGACCCAATCAACACAGTTGATGATAAGAAAAAGCTTCAATCCACTCCACGACACTCTTAAATTGTTCTTTCAGGTTTTGTCATTTAGCTTCTTCTTAAAGCATCAAGCGCGAAAAGAAAAAAAACAAAGGCACGTGAGTGCCAATTTTTTTCACGCGCAGGACTGCTTTGTACCTGTGAAACTAAACAAACGCACAAAACAAATAAAACAAAGTAGGTTTTCACAGACAAATTAAGCAAAAGATCTAAGGTCGGTAAAAATAACGGTCGACCATGGTCAAAAAACAGGTCGACCCAATCAACACAGTTGATGATAAGAAAAAGCTTCACGCGAAAATAAGGTCGGTAAAATTAACGGTCGACCATGATCGAAAAACAGGTCGACCCAATCAACACAGTTGATGATAAGAAAAAGCTTCAATCCACTCCACGACACTCTTAAATTGTTCTTTCAGGTTTTGTCATTTAGCTTCTTCTTAAAGCATCAAGCGCGAAAAGAAAAAAAAAAAAGGCACGTGAGTGCCAATTTTTTTCACGCGCAGGACTGCTTTGTACCTGTGAAACTAAACAAACGCACAAAACAAATAAAACAAAGTAGGTTTTCACAGACAAATTAAGCAAAAGATCTAAGGTCGGTAAAATTAACGGTCGACCATGGTCGAAAAACAGGTCGACCCAATCAACACAGTTTATGATAAGAAAAAGCTTCAATCCACTCAACGACATTCTTAAATTGTTCATTCAGGTTTTGTCATTTAGCTTCTTCATAAAGCATCAAGAGCTAAAAGAAAAAAAAAGAAAGGCACGTGAGTGCCAATGTTTTTCACGCGCAGGACTGCTTTGTACCTGTGAAACTAAACAAACGCACAAAACAAATAAAACAAAGTAGGTTTTCACAGACAAATTAAGCAAAAGATCTACGGTCGGTAAAACTAACGGTCGACCATGGTCGAAAAACAGGTCGACCCAATCAACACAGTTTATGATAAGAAAAAGCTTCAATCCACTCAACGACACTCTTAAATTGTTCTTTCAGACTTTGTCATTCAGCTTCTTTTTAAAGCATCAAGCGCGAAAAACAAAACAAAGGCACGTGAGTGCCAATGTTTTTCACGCGCAGGACAACTTTATACCTGTGAAACTAAACACACGCACAAAACAAGTAAAACAAAGTAGGTTTTCACAAACAAATTAAGCAAAAGATCTAAGGTCGCTAAAATTAACGGTCGACCATGGTCGAAAAACAGGTCGACCCAATCAACACAGTTTATGATAAGAAAATGCTTCAATCCACTCAACGACATTCTTAAATTGTTCATTCAGGTTTTGTCATTTAGCTAAAAGAAAAAAAAAAGAAAGGCACGTGAGTGCCAATGTTTTTCACGCGCAGAACTGCTTTGAACCTGTGAAAATGAACAAATGCACAAAACAAATAAAACAAAATAGGTTTTTAAGGACAAATTAAGCAAAAGATCTAATGTCGTTAAAAAGTTACGGTAAAAAAAACACAACGGCACGTCAGTGCCAATTTTTTTCACGCGCAGGACTGTTTTGTACCTGTGAAACTAAACAAACGCACAAAACAAATAAAACAAAGTAGGTTTTCATAGACAAATTAAGCAAAAGATCTAAGGTCGGTAAAATTAACGGTCGACCATGATCGAAAAACAGGTCGACCCAATCAACACAGTTGATGATAAGAAAAACCTTCAATCCACTCCAGGACACTCTTAAATTGTTCTTTCAGACTTTGTCATTTAGCTTCTTCTTAAAGCATCAAGCGCGAAAAAAAACAAAGCACGTGAGTGCCAATGTTTTTCACGCGCAGGACTGCTTTGTACCTGTGAAACTAAACAAACGCACAAAACAAATAAAACAAAGTAGGTTTTCACAAACAAATTAAGCAAAAGATCTACGGTCGGTAAAATTAACGGTCGACCATTGTCGAAAAACAGGTCGACCCAATCAACACAGTTTATGATAAGAAAAAGCTTCAATCCACTCAACGACATTCTTAAATTGTTCATTCAGGTTTTGTCATTTAGCTTCTTCATAAAGCATCAAGAGCTAAAAGAAAAAAAAGAAAGGCACGTGAGTGCCAATGTTTTTCACGCGCAGGACTGCTTTGTACCTGTGAAACTAAACAAACGCACAAAACAAATAAAACAAAGTAGGTTTTCATAGACAAATTAAGCAAAAGATCTAAGGTCGGTAAAATTAACGGTCGACCATGATCGAAAAACAGGTCGACCCAATCAACACAGTTGATGATAAGAAAAAACTTCAATCCACTCCACGACACACTTAAATTGTTCTTTCAGACTTTTGTCATTTAGCTTCTTCTTAAAGCATCAAGCGCAAAAAAAAACAAAGGCACGTGAGTGCCAATGTTTTTCACGCGCAGGACTGCTTTGTACCTGTGAAACTAAACAAACGCACAAAACAAATAAAACAAAGTAGGTTTTCTCAGACAAATTTAGCAAAAGATCTACGGTCGGTAAAATTAACGGTCGACCATGGTCAAAAAACAGGTCGACCCAATCAACACAGTTTATGATAAGAAAAAGCTTCAATCCACTCAACGATATTCTTAAATTGTTCATTCAGGTTTTGTCATTTAGTAGCTTCTTCATAAAGCATCAAGAGCTAAAAGAAAAAAAAAGAAAGGCACGTCAGTGCCAATTTTTTCACGCGCAGGACTGCTGTGAACCTGTGAAAATAAACAAATGCACAAAACAAATAAAACAAAATAGGTTTCTAAGGACAAATTAAGCAAAAGATCTAACGTCGGTAAAAAGTTACGGTCGACCATGGTCGATAAATAAATCGACCCAATCAACACGGGTGATGATGAGAAAAAGCTTCAATCCACGACACTGTTAAAGTGTTCGTTCAGGTTTTGTCATTTAGCTTCTTCATAGAGCATCAAGCGCGAAAAGAAAAAAATAACGAAGGCTATTTTTTGTTTTACAAGCAGGACTCCTTGGTACCTATGAAACTAAACAAATGCACAAAACAAATAAAATAAACCAGTTTCTAAAAACAAATTGGGAAAAAATCTAAGGTCGGTAAAAAACATCGGTCGACCATATTCGATAAACAAATCGACCCAATCAACACGGTTAATCATAAGATAAAGCTTCAACCCACGACACTATTATTCTTCACTTAGCTTCTTCATAAAGTATCAAGCGCAAAAAGAAAAAAAAGAATGGCACGCGAGTGCTAATTTTCTCACGCGCAGAACTGCTTTGTACTTGTGAAACTCAACAAACGCACAAAAAAAAATAAAAAAAAGTAGGTTTCTGAAGAAAAATTAAGCAAAATATCTACGGTCGGTAATAAGTGTCGGTCCACAATGGTCGATGAAAGAGTCGACCCAATCAACACGGGAGACGATAGGAAAGAGCTTCAATCCACGACACTGTAAAATGTTCATTCAGGTTTTGTCATTTAGCTGCTTCATAGAGCATCAAGCGCGATAAGAAAAAAATAAGGACTTGTGAGTCCAAATTTTTTGCGCGCAGGACTGCTTGGTACCTGTGAAACTAAACGAGCGCACAAAACAAATACAATAACGTAGGTTTCTAAAAACAAATTGGGATAAAAATGTCAGGTCGGTCAAAAAACGTCGGTCGACTATGATCGATAAACAAGTCGACCCAATGAACACGGTTTAGGATAAGATAAAGCTTAAATCCACTCCACGACACTCTTAAATTGTTCTTTCAGGTTTTATCATTTAGCTTCTTCATAAAGCATCAAGCGCGAAAAGAAAAAAAAAGAAAGGCACGTCAGTGCCAATTTTTTCACGCGCAGGACTGCTGTGAACCTGTGAAAATAAACAAATGCACAAAACAAATAAAACAAAATAGGTTTCTAAGGACAAATTAAGCAAAAGATCTAAGGTCGGTAAAAAGTTACGGTCGACCATGGTCGATAAATAAATCGACCCAATCAACACGGGTGATGATGAGAAAAAGCTTCAATCCACGACACTGTTAAAGTGTTCGTTCAGGTTTTGTCATTTAGCTTCTTCATAGAGCATCAAGCGCGAAAAGAAAAAAATAACGAAGGCCATTTTTTGTTTTACAAGCAGGACTCCTTGGTACCTATGAAACTAAACAAATGCACAAAACAAACAAAATAAACCAGTTTCTAAAAACAAATTGGGAAAAAATCTAAGGTCGGTAAAAAACATCGGTCGACCATATTCGATAAACAAATCGACCCAATCAACACGGTTAATCATAAGATAAAGCTTCAACCCACGACACTATTATTCTTCACTTAGCTTCTTCATAAAGTATCAAGCGCAAAAAGAAAAAAAAGAATGGCACGCGAGTGCTAATTTTCTCACGCGCAGAACTGCTTTGTACTTGTGAAACTCAACAAACGCACAAAAAAAAATAAAAAAAAGTAGGTTTCTGAAGAAAAATTAGGCAAAATATCTACGGTCGGTAATAAGTGTCGGTCCACAATGGTCGATGAAAGAGTCGACCCAATCAACACGGGAGACGATAGGAAAGAGCTTCAATCCACGACACTGTAAAATGTTCATTCAGGTTTTGTCATTTAGCTGCTTCATAGAGCATCAAGCGCGATAAGGAAAAAATAAGGACTTGTGAGTCCAAATTTTTTGCGCGCAGGACTGCTTGGTACCTGTGAAACTAAACGAGCGCACAAAACAAATACAATAACGTAGGTTTCTAAAAACAAATTGGGATAAAAATGTCAGGTCGGTCAAAAAACGTCGGTCGACTATGGTCGATAAACAAGTCGACCCAATGAACACGGTTTAGGATAAGATAAAGCTTAAATCCACTCCACGACACTCTTAAATTGTTCTTTCAGGTTTTATCATTTAGCTTCTTCATAAAGCATCAAGCGCGAAAAGAAAAAAAAAGAAAGGCACGTGAGTGCAAAATTTTATCACGCGCAGGACTGCTTTGTACCTGTGAAACTAAACAAACGCACAAAACAAATAAAACAAAGTAGGTTTCTAAAGACAAATTAAAGCAAAATATTTGAGGCCGGTAAAAAGTGTCGGTCGACCATGGGCGATAAAAAAATCGGCCCAATCAACACGGGTGATGCTAAAAAAAGCTTCAATCCAGGGCACTGCTAAAGTATTCAATCAGGTTTTGTCATTCAGCTCATAAAGCATCAAGCGTGAAAAGAAAAAAATACAACTTGTGAGTTCCATTTTTTACGCGCAGGACTGCTTTGTACCTGTGAAATTAAACAAGCGCACAAAACAACTAAAATAAAGCAGATTTCTAAAAACAAATTAGGAAAAAATCTAAGGTCGGTCAAAAAACGTCGGTCGACTATGGTCGATAAACAAGTCGACCCAATGAACACGGTTTATGATAAGATAAAGCTTAAATCCACTCCACGACACTCTTAAATTGTTCTTTCAGGTTTTATCATTTAGCTTCTTCATAAAGCATCAAGCGCAAAAAGAAAAAAAAGAAAGGCACGTGAGTTCCATTTTTTACGCGCAGGACTGCTTTGTACCTGTGAAATTAAACAAACGCACAAAACAAATAAAATAAAGCAGATTTCTAAAAACAAATTAGGAAAAAATCTAAGGCCGGTAAAAAACGTCGGTCCACCATGTTCGTTAAACAAGTCGACCCAATCAACACGGTTGGTGATAAGATAAAGCTTCAACCCACGACACTGTTAAATTGTTCATGCAGGATTCGCCATTTAGCTTCTTCACGAAGCATCAAGCGTGAAAAGAAAAAAAAATAAGGACTTGTGAGTCCAAATTTTTTTGCGCGCAGGACTGCTTGGTACCTGTGAAACTAAACGAGCGCACAAAACAAATACAATAACGTAGGTTTCTAAAAACAAATTGGGATAAAAATGTAAGGTCGGTCAAAAAACGTCGGTCGATTATGGTCGATATACAAGTCGACACAATGAACACGGTTTATGATAAGATAAAGCTTAAATCTGCGACACTGTTTAACTGTTCATTCAGGTTTAGTCTTTTAGCGTCTTCTTAAAGCATTAAGCGCGAAATGAAAAAAAGAACGGCACTTGAGTGTCATTTTTTTCACACGCAGAACTGAATTGTACCTGTGAAACTAAATCAACGCACATAACAATCAAAACAAAGTAGGTTTCTAAAATCAAATTGGGAAAAAATCTGTAGCAAACATTAGTTCTAGTAATTAGCATAACTTAAACGTACAGCTGAGAAAAGTTAAATCTAAACAAAAAATTAAATTTGAACTTAGAAAAATTTTTGATAAAAATACACAAAAAAAATCCTTTTGATAGATCAATCCATTAGTTCGTTTTGAAATTATTTTCATATCTAATATCTAGTTGTTTCATTCAAATTTATACAAAGCGTATTTGTATACTTACATGACGGTGTAAATGCAAAACGAATTATAATCAAAACGGATTCTAATCGATTATAATAGATTAAAAAGGATCATTTTGCATAATAATTAAATTAGAAACTGGGATAAAAATAATCGATTATAATAACTTTTAATTGAGAATTGACTAGAAAATTAGAAGGAATAATAATCGTTTATAATTGATGATTAATTGTTTTCAAAAAGGGAAATTATAGTCAATTATTATAAAATTATAATAACTTTTTGCTCAATTTTTATAAATTTGGTTGTAAAGTCTTACAATCATAAACTATTATTGTTGAAACTGGATGTGGGTTCGCCATGAACAAAAAACCGACAGATAAGGATACTATTTGAAGAAAAATTGTTGCGGGTGATAAAAGATTTCAGCAGACCAGGGTCGATACAAAAGTGGAGCACCTCAACCCGGGCGTACATGCAGCATAGAAAAACTTCAACCCACGACAAATTCAAATGTCAAATTCAGGATTTGTCAATAAACGTTTTCTTAAAGCATCAAGCGCAAATTGAAAAAAAAAGAAAGGCACGAGCGTGCCAATTTTTTCTCGCGCAAGACTGCTTTAACCGAGCCAGTCATTAATAACAAAAATTGTAAAAAAAAAATCAATGCAATCTAAGGATTTTTGAGCTGAAATGTTGAGCTGAAATTTTTGAACATTAAACTCACGTTAAAATACCAGTTCAGTTTAAAACAGTTCGTTTGTGAAAAAAAATCAATCGGTGCGAAGAATTCAAGTACGTCAGATATTAGCAAAGCATTGCGTATGCGTTGCTCTAATATACAATATTCATTTTCTGACAATAATGATAAACGAATTTACTCGTTCCACATTTTCATCTTTGAAAGCTGTGTGAAAAAAAAATTCAGAAAAATTTTGGGATCGGCAATACCTGATCGCTTAGCAGACCGGAGCTAATTTGAATGAGTGTTTCGTCAACATCCATCTTCTCCTCAGTGAAACCACCAGAAGTGGCAGAGGACAACAAGGACGAGATCGGCTGATTGGCCTCCCCGTTGCTTCTGGCTGTTATCTGAGTTTCCCGGGGGTTCAAAGTGAAGCCCCCTTTGAGCCAAACAGGGCATTGTACACCTGCGATTCCTAATCAGAAGCAAAGTTAACCAAAGGGAAGGAATACCATATATCCATTCCACGCTTAATTCCTTCGCAATCAGTATGTTCACTTTTTAGTAATAGCCTTTTTAATAACGTTGGATTCTGCGGGTCGCAGAGGATGTTTTAAACGCTGCAAGTACATGCCGTTCAATTTTAATCCCTTCCATTCACTTTATGGATTGAAAATCGGTGTTGAGCCACTTTTTTTGTGCTACTCAAGATGCTCATTGAAAAAAATGCACATTTTTCAATTGATTTTCGACAAATCACTTGTTCAAACAAAAATCAAAGACTACAGTGCTGATTTAAATTATCCGGACAAAACGAACAAAACTTGAATTTTTAAACGCGTTTTTCTCAAATTGGGTTAAGATTAGACAAAAAGTGAACAGAACAAAAGTTGCTTAGAATTTCATCGAAATTAATATGGTGCTATTTTTTCTCCGAAATTCTCAACCAAAATTTTACCCCAAAAATGGGTCATTTTGGCTTTTTTCAATTAATCAAGAATTACACTGAAACTACTTTGTTAATTGATGAAAAAATTACATCAAAAGAAGCCTCCTACATAGCCCAACAAAGTTTAAGAAGGGTTAAATCTCCAAAAATTTGCGCACATTGTTTAAAATTTGTTTTAAAACAGAGATTCTGGGTTTTATATAGTAAAAATCAGATTTATTGACTATCAAGTAATAACTTTTTCTCTTATACTGGTTTTTGGAGATTTAACCCTTCTTAAACTTTGTTGGACTATGTAGGAGGCTTCTAATGATATAATATTCTTATCAATTAACAAAGTAGTTTCAGCGTAATTCTTGATTAATTGAAAAAAGCCAAAATGACCCATTTTTGGGGTAAAATTTTTGTTGAGAATTTCGGAGAAAAAATGGCACCATATTAATTCTGGTGAAATTCTAAGCAACTTTTGTCCTCTTCACTTTTTGTCTAATCTTAACCCAATTTGAGAAAAACGCGTTTGAAAATTCAAGTTTTGTTCGTTTTGTCCGGATAATTTAAATCAGCACTGTACTTTGGCCAGTAGTTTAAGGAAGTAAAGGCGCTACGGATTGCAGTTTTTGTTCTAAATAGTCCATACAAACAGGCACTCGTGTGGTTAGCTAGACTTCTTGAAATTTTAGGCTGATCTGAAAAACAGATTACCATTTGCACCATCTTGGTTGACGATACTTCTTCGCACGGCATTAAATAGCGTTCAGTTTTCAATGCCATTTCTTCAGTGAAAAAAAAACCAGACGCTGCTGAACAAAAACGTATTTGAAAATCCTTTATTAATTTCTTTCTTCTTGCTTTTAAAGATTTTAAAAATACGAACGATTTTAGTTCCGAGTAGTGAAAAGACATACAACCTTTGGTTCCCAGCAGGCCGTGTTCGTCGAAATTATAGGACTCGTTTTTGTGGAACGAGTAGGCACACTGCGTGCACTCTATGCGCTGGGATTTGCTGTTTAGACGGTAACCGAGAGAGCAGAGCGCCACGAAATTGTAGCCCAGCTGTCTTCGTTCATTTGGGCCTAAGAGACCCAACGAAGCAGAGGCTGCAAGTCGTGGTGCTATAGAAAGGCAATCTTTCACCAACTCGCTCACCTAGCAAAAGTTACGAGAAATTAAATGTTTTTTTTCTGGCATGTAATTAAGAGTAGACAATTATTTTTTTCGCTTTTTAAAACAATGAGCCAAGTAAAAAGCAGTTACAATATGACCAGCAAAAGGCGTCAACGAATGTTTCAGTTTTGATCGACCAAAAAATTTGGATTTACAAAAAAGTTTTTAAATATTGTTCAAAAAAACTTTTTAAGCATATTTATTTGCTCTTTGTTAAAAAAAAATTGTAAAATACAGTGCTGATTTAAATTAACCGCACAAAACGCGTTAAACTTGAAATTTAAAACCCGTTTTTCTCAAATTGGGTTGAGTTTAGATGAAAACTTATGAAGACAAAACTTGCTTAGAAATTCGGGCCCGAAATTTTACTCCAAAAACAGGTCATTTTGGCTTTTCTTACTTAATCAAAAATTACGCTGAAGATACCAAGTCGATCACAGACATAATTATATCAAAGTGAGCTCCTTACGTAGCCCAACAAACTTTAAGAAGGGTATATTCTCCAAAAAAAATTGAAAATTGTTTAAAAATTGTTTTTAAGTAAATAGTTGGCATTTTTTATAGTAGAAACGACCTTTTTTGTCTATCAAACAAAAATAAATTAACTTATACAATGTTTTGGAGAATATACCCTTTTTAAAGTTTGTTGGGCTACGTAAGGAGCTCACTTTGATATAATTATGTCTGTGATCGACTGGGTATCTTCGGCGTAATTTTTGATTAACTAAGAAAAGCTAAAATGATCCATTTTTAGGGTAAAATTTTGGGCCCGAATTTCGCAAAAAAAATTACACCATATTAATTCTGCTAAAGTTCTAAACAAATTTTGTATTCATCAGTTTCCACCTAAACTCAACCCAATTTGAGAAAAACGGGTTTTAAATTTCAAGTTTAACGCGTTTTGTCCGGTTAATTTAAATCAGCACTGTTTGAATAATTTTTGAGTCTTTTTTGAAAATCATTCTTCCGGCACAACAATTATAGATGTCCTTTAAATGGAGTATACATTTTTATGAACCAAAAAATTGATCCAACGGTTAAGCATCTGCAAACTTTGGTTGATAGCTATAAAATGAACACATTGCAAATTAAATATAATAGAGACAAATAAACTGAAAAAAACTATACCTCAATCAAATCTATCTCTTTTGTTCCATCACTTCTCTCCACATCCGACTGTTCCCACTCTATCTCATCATAAGCTTTTTTCACCATTCTCAATTAAGTTTTCTAAACATACATATTAAATTTAAAAAAAAAACACGGTTACCGTTTAAGAAAGAAAAGTGAGAAACACAGGTGCCAAATAATTTGTAGCCGCAAACTTTGAGATTCAAAAAAGATTTGGAATCAATTTTTATCCTGAGGTTTTCAAATTGTGAAGCAAAAATTTCTAATCTGTTGTTTTTTTGGTAAAAACTCAAAAACAGCATAAGACCACAAATGACAGGATTCCAAAAACAAATAAAAAAGAAACCTCAGCCATTCAGATTTTTATGCGTCAAATGAAATGTAGGAAGATATTTATCTTTTTTTTTCTGGTTACAAAGAACTTCTAGTTAATTCAAAGAGGCTGAAATTTTCATGTTTTTTTTCATACATTAGTCATTTTACACATATTTCTGATCAATTTAATAACAAAATGATGTAGAATGATTTATCTAAAAGGGAAAGGACCAACAAACTGCTGTTGTACCCTTGGTTATAAAATTAAATCCGTTTTTGTGGCTATTGTTTTGGGCTGGGTAAAGTTAACTCACGCTCACGCAACGAGCATTTTAGCCACGACGCTGTCACCCTCAAGCATGTTTTTCTAGCCTCGACACTGTGGTAAAAAAAATGCAACAAATAAGGTCTTTTTGTTTTAAGATTTTAATGGGAGAATGCTTTTCTTTGTAATCGAACGTTCAAAAGAGCAACAGAGTATGTATTTTCAGGCAGTTCTTAAACACTTTTCGATTTTTTGTATCCTTTGTCACCATTTTTTTAAATTCGTACAGTTTTCGCAGTTTTTTCAGTTTTTGCGTAAATCGTGTCAGCGGTCGAGAAGTAAATTTATACAACTATGTGGAGAGAAAAAGTTATTAAAAATTTTAAAATTTTTTCATTTTTTGTTTGTAACGTTTATCAAGTTTTTAACAAAAAAAAACTACCTTAGACTTTTGTTTGGTGATCGAGCAGGAAAATATGATTAAAATCAATCGCCGAAAAAAGCAAAGTGGTGAATTTGGTTTAAAATTGTACTTGAATAATTTTGCGACTAAAGAAACTTAGTTCAGTTTGAGAGAGATTAAAAAGTTCTAATCTGTTTTATTTTAGTTTGCTCTAAATCAATTAGATTTTATTGTTTTGTATATTGTTACTTACAAGTTGCTCATAGAACACTGAGAAAACTTTGAAAAATTTGCAAAAGTTACAAAAAATGAACAGGTCAAAAACACGCAGAAAAAGACAGCACTGGAAAATAAAACACAAAGAACCCAGCTTGAAAATGTTCCTTTGTTGTTTTTTTTTCGTTATACTGTTCAAAATTTATCTTTTTGCGATTTTCAAACTTGGATCATAATCCTTGTTTTTTTTGGATAAAACTAAGCAATTCGAAAAACTCTGATTTTTTTTTCAAACATATTAGTGTAGTCAAAGTTTTAAAAATTTTGGGTCGCTTAAAAAATTGAAGAAATAATCTATAGTTTTTGGATTGAAAAAACTTTATGATTGTATACGTTTTAATTTCTTTTTTTTTCACTAAAAAATGAAAAATTTATTCGAAAAAATGTCAGCCCCATTTTGAGTGCAACATATGCTCTCAAATTAATCATAAGTTTACGTGTAGTAAAGTTTTTGCGATGCAGTGTTTGATTTGGTTCATTAGTTCTAAATTAGAGTCTTTACAGAGGAAAAAAAATTAATTCATCAGACTCGTAAAAGTGCATACTCCCAAAACAGTTCAGATTTTCCCAAGACACTAAAAACTCCCCTTTTTTGCCAAAACTTCAAGTGCAAATTCTTCAAAAAAAAATCCAAAAATGCAACACCCTTTCCTCTCAAAATGAGTATAAAATGGCATCATAGCTAAAAAAATTTTTAAACCTGATAAAAAGGCGTCCAACATCCCACCCCGTATAACCGCCCTTAAAAGAATCATGAGGATATAATATGGACCAGAGAAAATGGACCTCGGTTTAAATGCATAAATTTCACTTCGTTACTGGAATTCGTTCGGCCAAAATTAAGATTTTTAAATGCTGATTTGCTAAAAGCCCTTTTTTTCTTATCATTAGTTTTACCGTCCTGCCAGTAATTTTTTTAAAAAAGTGTCTGCACAAAAAATAGACCAATTTTTTTAAATCAAATTGAAATTATTCGACTTTTTTTCCTGTGCAATAACCAATGCATTTGCACAAGAATTTCAATTATAATAATTTTCAGGTCTCAGCGTTTTGTGATTTACAAAGTTTAGTTGCTTATTGGAAGGGAAACAACACAGGGGCCGGAAAAATGACTAAGACGTTTAGTTACAACTAAAATTTTAATTTCATTTTTAAGTTCATGTTTTATGCCGTTCCAAAAAAAAGAAGCCAAAACATTATCCTGGTTTGTTAATAAAAATTTTAAAACCATAAACTGAATTGATTATTTGATGTTTCTGATCACCAAGAGATAATATGTTTCTGTCTTTTTACCGGTTTCTATCGGTTTTGATGAATGACTAGATAATTGAGCATTTAATTTTATATTATCTCTTAATCCATCAGATCTTCACTGTGTGTACTTTTTGCCCATAAATAATAGCAAAATCGAAAATTATTTCTAAATGGAGGTTGTTTTTGATTGCAAATCTAGTACACGCTTGTTTTCTTTGTAAAATAAAATCGTTTCTGGCTGAAACTAAATTTTTTGTAGAATGCGATCTTACCTGAAAAGATACACTCGGTTTTTTTATTTTTGGTATCCGTCTTAAGCAAGTTAGCTTTAAATTAACTTTTTACGACTCTTAGTGGAAGTGAGTCTTTGCTTAGATCTTTGGTTTGACGTGGTGAATACTTTTAGAATTGCAACTACCAAACACAAAACAGACTAATCGTTTGTTTCGACAGTATGTCGGCATACTATTTAACTGAGTCAACTTAATTCGTTATGTCAACATCAGGACTTATATAATAATCACGTATTTATATGACGTAAGAAATTCAAACACAAAACATAGCTCAGTGAGCCGATTCCAATGGAGCCGACTCTCATTTTGAGGCATCCAGTGGGAGCGTTAGCGCGCGTATCGGCTTTGAAGGAAAACCCAGCTCTAACTTTTATTTAGAGACTCGCCAATTTGTTTACAAGTTTGCAACACGTTGGTGAATTGCCGCGGTTACTATTTATTTGGTCAATACAGCATATTTTAAGCAAATGGTAAAAACCGAATTTTTATCCTGCTTTAAAGTAGGCCTTTGTGAAGTTGTTTTTTGGATGTTTCCAACTTTTTTTTTGATTTTTCGCATGATTGGCATATCGGATATTTGCATGGTGGCCAATTTAGTTTTTAATAACCTATTTGTACAATTAAAACCGGGGCCTAGGAAATTAGACGATGAGCAAATTAGACGGATGCTACAAAAACGAAATTAGACGAAATTTTTTTTTACATATCTGGCATTTTAGACAAAAGGGAAAGGGCCAAAAAAAATTGTTCTTAAGAGTCAAGTTTCACAAATACAAAAAGAACATACAATGTCAATACCTATCAAAACAACTAGTTTAAATGAACACAAAATGTCTAATCTAAATATTACAGGAGAGTTTTGAATTGAATAAATTATGCATGATTGACTTCTAAAGTTTTTGGCCACCGAAATTGAACTGTTGTCAACAAACAATTTTATTTTTCTAACGCAATTTGTGTGCAAACAAAGTTAATGTCTCTCACTATCGTCTATTTTCTTCTCACAATTGCAGTTTTGCAAAACCGTCTAATTTCCTTTTAAGTAACTCCGTCTAATTTGCTTATCGTCTAATTTCTCAACCCCCATTAAAACCTTTTTCTTTTTGATGAAATAAAGCTTGTTCGATTTAATTAAAAGCATCATAAAATCAGTACGCCTAACTACATTATAATTTATTGTTTTTGCCTGTAGTCAAAATGACAAAGTTTTGTGGTGTGAACGTTTTTTTCTCAAGACAAACTTCGACTGTTAACTAAAAAATTTGAACGGGTTATTTTTGTATCAGCCGAAATGTATCGATGTCCTGCGCTCAAACTTACAATGATATTACCCTTGTCATTATATTTTGTAAAACTATGAGGATTTAAATTCTGCCAATATGGTCAATTTGTGACAATTAACGAGCATTATCAAAATGATTGAAACAGGCTATGCGTTATAACTGCTACGTTACTGGGAGCAAAAGTTATCACTTCTTATTTTATTTCGCGTGTGGAGGGCTGATTTAAAAAATTACATTCAACTTTTTTCATTTTGTTTTCAAAAAATTCATTATTTTCAAGGCAAGCGAAATTCCATAGACTCTAAAATGCAGTCGAGACATTCAAGGCAGTACTCTGATACGAGCAGTCTTGTTATATTGTATAAACTGTTTAAGTGAATAGTCTTCAGCCTAAAAAATATCGCAACATTTCCCTTAATTCTTTTCTACATTGCCTCAAGTTACGGTAATTTTTCTTAATTGAACGATACGTAGTTTCAGTTTGGCCGTGATTCGAATGCAAAAACTGAAGTCTTTATCTGTTTATTAAAATTAAACTAGGGTGGAGATAGTTATATTTATATATTAAGTTATAGATAGTTATATTTGTTCAGCCAATCAGATTTGAGCATAGTACACGCAGACTTTACTGCTTGAATTTTTTTTCATTCATTTTATGTTGAGATTGTTCAATTGGTATGTGTAATAGGGAAATTGTTCACATCGATCAGTTTTATCAAAATTCTTAATTTTTGAGACAGTCTTCCATGTTTTTGAGCCTAAATTGGCAAACTGAAATGTATTTTTTCAATATTCTTTCATATTTTTTCATATTTATACAAAAAAAAAAATCTGTACCAAAAGAATGTCTATCAATGCTGATATCCTTCTCTAGAAAAAAAATGACTCTATCATCTTTCAGATTTGTGGAACCAAACTAAGTATTCAGTATTTAGAAGCCCTGATAGTTCTTTTGAGATCTATGGAGTAGTGTTTGCAATAAAAAAGTGACAAATTTTCAAAAAGAAATCAAACTTTTTTGAGGTTTTTTGAAAATCATCGACCAACACGCAATGTTAGGTACAAACTTATGAAACTGTTCCGGATTTCCAAGAAAGTGCGGAAGAACTAGGCTTGGGGGGGGGGGCTTTTTTATTCGTTCAGTTTTCGATTTCTTAACAGAGAATTTTTGACTGAAATTGTTTTAAACCGTCTGATTGATAGTGATGCCTGCAGCTCAAATTAAAGAAGATTTTTGTCTGTGATCATTTTAAGGTTACGGGGCTTGCTTAATTTAGCCAATCTGGGATAATTAACGCGCGATTTGATGCGTTCTTATAACACACGTACACGCGGCGAATTGATATCTTCCATAATGATTTAAGTAGTCCAATCTATTGCTCTTAAAAACACCTTTTGTATCTTATATAACACGTGGGGAGATGAAATGAAGAAAAAAATCTTTTTGTTCGTCCGCTTTATTCGACAATAATTTCAAAAAATCTTATAAATTGGCCTTAAAGTCTCTTGCCTTCATATATGAACGGTCTTACTTGTATATAGCAAAGAATAAAATAGACCATATAGCATGCCTTCATTCAAATTGACAACAATACTTTTTGATAGATAAAAAACTCCGTCAAAAATTGCTACTTAAAAATTCAAAATTTTTCTAGAGAAAAAGATTTGCCCAAGCATGAATATTCCGTCACTTTGTTCAAAAATTGGAACAATAAGCTTTGCAGTTGAAAGTCTTGATTTGGTTTGACTTACGTCAAAACAAATTTTCGATATTAATTGAACCATACATATTTTTGCATGCTGCGTCAAGAACTTGTCATAGTCCTGTCGAGTTTTTATGAATTGCAATTTATAGTGTGGCCATTTATACTCTGTCATCATTACAATTCGACAGATTGACTCATTGCCGAAAATTGAATATATAATGTTGCAATTCTGGCGAAGAAAAATGCAGAATATAGGTACAGTGCTAATTTAAGTTATCCGGACAAAACGAACAAAACTTGAATTTTCAAACGCGTTTTTCTCAAATTGGGTTAAGATTAGACAAAAAGTGAACAGAACAAAAGTTGCTTAGAATTTCATCAAAATTACTATGGTGCTATTTTTTCTCCGAAATTCTCAACCAAAATTTTACCCCAAAAATGGGTCATTTTGGCTTTTTTCAATTAATCAAGAATTACACTGAAACTACTGTGTTAATTGATGGGAAAATTATATCGCAAGAAGCTTCCTACATAGCCCAACAAAGTTTAAGAGAGGTTAAATCTCCAAAAATTTGCGCACATTGTTTAAAATTTGTTTTAAAACAGAGATTCTGGGTTTTATATAGTAAAAATCAGATTTATTGACTATCAAGTAAAAACTTTTTCTCTTATACTGGTTTTTGGAGATTTAACCCTTCTTAAACTTTGTTGGGCTATGTAGGAGGCTTCTTTTGATGTAATTTTCTCATCAATTAACAAAGTAGTTTCAGTGTAATTCTTGATTAATTGAAAAAAGCCAAAATGACCCATTTTTGGGATAAAATTTTGGTTAAGAATTTCGAAGAAAAAATTGCACCATGTTATTTTGATGAAATTCTAAGCAACTTTTGTTCTCTTCACTTTTTGTCTAATCTTAACCCAATTTGAGAAAAACGCGTTTGAAAATTCAAGTTTTGTTCGTTTTGTCCGGATAATTTAAATCAGCACTGTATACATAGATTAACGGCGATGATTAACGGTGTAGGCCTAAGAAGGCAGAAAAAACTCTTGAAAGCCTGACAAGCAAAAACTTAAGCCTTTTCAGCTCAATAACGCGATGGTTTTTATCGGCAGAGATTAAAATTCGAAAGTTAGTTGAAGGTGACAAAAGTCCATTCATGTTCAATTTTTGTCACGCCAAACGAAGCTTTTTCATCATTAGCAAAATCTTAATCGCAACGCAGTTCCGTTGCGGTAGGGGGAACATGCTGACAAATTGACCGTCAACGTCATAATACGGGTGGCAAACATCTACTCGAATGTTTTCAATAATGATGCGCACCATACCTATAGTTTTGCGTGAAACTTATGCAGCTCATATTGGTTTGACCTTTTAAAATGCGATTAAAGACTAACCTATTCGCAGTGTAGATAACATTTTCAAAATTGGTAGTCAAAATAAAACGATGATATTGATAGAAAAACTAATCATTGACAATATTTTTTCATGTTTCATTGTATTGTATACGTTTTAACTAAGAATCAAGCAGCTAAAAACGTGACTCAATTAACGTGACTCTTGTTTATAATCAATTATTCTGATGCGTGGGTTTTTGTGTAGGTGAGTTGTGAGAACATATTTATAAAAAGTTACTATACTCTTTCAGCACAGAGCATCCAATGTATACTAAAACAAGATTGCTCGTATCAGGGCGAGGCCCTGAATGTTCCGACTGCCTCTTAAGGTCTATGGAGCTTTGGAGCAGTAATAACATGGAAAAATCAAATGAAATAAAACAAAATTAAAAAAAAAATTTCATAAAAATTGAAATTTTTTATAAAAATCATCCCCCCACACGCCATATAAAGTACAAAAAGATGGATCTCGCTCCTTGTAACAAATCAATTATGGCAAATAAGCTATTTCAATCAATTTGGAACGATTTCTAACACGGATTAACTCTCCGCTCACGCGTTAATAGCGCGAAATATATCGCGCGTTAATTGTCCCAAATTGGCCAAAATGCCAATCTTTAAACCCCCGTAACTTTACGAAAAATGATCACAGGTGAAATATCTTTTCAAATTTGAGCTCAGGACAACAATACCTTTCGAATTATATTAAAAAAAGTCCGTCAAAAATGGCTAGTTAAAAAGTCGAAATTTGTCCGATGAAAAAAAAACCACCCCGAGCACAAATATTCCGTTACTTTCGTATCGAAAGTCGGAACAAAAAATCTCACAATTTTTGATCAAGCACATCTTTCTGGGACTTCTATAGTTAAAATTAGCAAAAAATGCTTATAATTTGAAGTCAAGCTCCGGCAAACTACAAAATGAGGGTAAAGCTTTTAACTCTACACAGAAAGCATGCTTAAACTGCAGTTAAAACCGCATAAGGACAAGTCCTAACCTCGAACCTGTGATAAAAGTAACTCTTGTTGTCAGGTAGGACAAATTGCCTAACAAATCGGAGTACCTAAGCCTGCCACAAAACAGGCAAGAGTCGAACTCTGAGAAAGGAACAGAAATAGGATTGTTTTTCGCTTCAATTATCATCTTCATTACCTCTCCATGAAAACTTGTCAGCATCGTTAGTCAGGATGTGAAGACGCAATGGGATACAAGAGATAAGACAACAATGACTTTGTTTAGCATCTGGGAGAAACTTAGAAATTGCCTAGAAATCGCCAAGAAATTGTCAAGTCTTCAAAAAATTACTCATGCAGTTGTTCGATTAGACAAGGATCTTAAGCTTGGGATGCATTACTTCAGGATAGACTATCAAGGTATTTCTTAAAGTAAAGAATTACAAAACTCAGGAGAAGCTGAAGTCTGGTGCTCAAACACAAGTCTGCACAGCGTGAAAGATTCCTTTGATAATATAAGAAGCAGAGAAAGCTAAATTATACGACATGGTTAAGCAGGCTATACTCGAGTCATTTCAGCCTACCACATTTACCAATCCAACTCCAGTCGCGTGACAGAATTATAAACGGGCTAATTGAAATATTGTGCCCGCTAAAAGTTTTAGCTCAATGAAGCAACATTACCCAGCCCAGAAAAATAACCAAAAAAAATTGCATGTAGTTCTTAAACAGGGGCACAACAGCGGTTTGCCGTGATGTGCTGTACAGCTCTTGTGTTGGTCCTTTCCCCCGTGGATAAACGGTCTTAGTGAAAACCAGAAAGCCTAAAGATAATGAATCGAGACCTCTCGCTTACCGATTGGAAGCAATAATCCACAGCTTGCTTAAAAACGAGATTTTCTGATAGGTTAGCCTCTCAAACCTCCACAGCCAAATCAAACTATACAAGAATGCAAAATAAGTTATTAAAACCAGCACCTAAAAAGATTTGTGCAAAATCATTTGACTAACAAAGAGATTGAAGAGTTTTTTATCTGTTTTGTAGAATCGGTAATTCTACTGTATAACGTACATGGCTTTTTCTTTGAACCTTGAACATGCAAACTAAGTAGTAGTAGAGCTGATTCGTTGATAGCGTCTGGTAAAGATCGGTAAATAATAGAGTGGTTAAGTTAAGATTGAATTAAACTCGTGTTTAATTAAGTTCGTGGGATTAATCCCCCTCTTTAGTGAAAATAGTGAATGCAATAGCTCCCGCCAACCCCCCCAACTCGGGAACTATAAGGGCGAACGTTATGAAATTTAATGGAGTGATACTAGAGATGATTTGACCCGGGCATGCAAAGCGCCGGACCCGCTTGACCCCCTGGGGCCGGGTGATAACGGTTCCCGGAAGTGCAAATGGCCCCACCGGAAATCCTTAACTACTGGTCCGATTGAGCTCATTTTTATATATGTGGTAGCCCTGGATGAGGGAAGCTTAAGTTTGAAGTTTCGGAACCTCAAGGTCACCCCGGCCCGATTTATGCCTTAAACAAACAAACCCCCCCCACGACTCCCGGAGGCTACTCCTCGACCCCCAATGACCCTAGGGAGCTGAAACTTGGAGGGATGGTAGATAGTGACATGGTCTATCGTATATAAGGATGATGACCCTACTGGGTGACAATGGCACGGGCTATTAGCACTTGGGAATATCACCCCTTTTAGGTGTTAATGGGCTATTTGCGAAAAATAATGCGCGAGGGCATATCGATTTTATGGCTTATATGTGTAGTATAACCCACCCCGGTAAAAAGGACCCCTATAGGTCTCAGCTCCCGGTTGACCTTTCTGGTGCTAATTGACCTTTCCCGGGAAAAGTGATAATGAACCTTAAAAGTGGGATAACTTGAGAAGTATTTGTCGGATATGGATGAAACTTGGTAGGTACGACCCCATGTGACCTCGAACCGATTATGGGAGACTTGACCCCGGGTGACCCCGGGTTGACCTTTACTTGACCTTTTGGATTTTAGCCCCGAAACCCCTAAAATTAGCACCGGAAAGTAGCCCAAATCATATGTCTCGTAATCAGGGGAGTTAATAGAGATATGTTATTGATATTGGGTGACAATTTGCGTGCATAGGAAATTAGTTAGGCATTTCCTGGAATTCGATGGAATATCTTGGCTTAATGTATAGTGGTATATTGTTGGATTTAATACGAGTTAGTTAAATAAACATTGGGTCAAATTTTGACTTGGCGAATGAACTATTAATAGAAATGCGTCAATGGCACAGAAAAGTAGTCACATATTAATTTGGCAATATGACAGAGGGAATAGGGAATTAATTAACATAAATATTAGAAATGTACTGGATATTCCATTGGCTTCTGGGGAAGGTTTTATTGGCTCAATTGGACCCCAGTTGAGGGAACGGCTTACCCTGAAGGTCGATTAGATTGAAATTTGAATGGGTTATGTATTGGAATTTTTGGATTGCGATAATTAGGAAATTAAGTTCATTGGGAATTTATCCTAGTCATGGGAGAAAGGAAAAGATGCGGGATAATTAAATAAAGTCCTTGGGTATTTGGATATGTAAACATAGCTTGAATTAAGTTGAAGTTGCACTTGTTATTTGTTTAGCATAGCTTTGATTGGCATTTTGAACTTGGCATTTAAATTAATGTGATCATGCGGGATTTATGAACTGGAACGCTGCGTAGGAGGCATATAGGTAAATGTTAAGACTTATACGGAATGACGGATCTCTAACTAAAACTAAGAGTAAATAGACATAAGGCACGGATGTTGCGGAACGGCCTTTAGGCGTCAGAACGATTGGGAGTTAATTGTTAACGAGTCGTATCTCAGAGTTATTGAGAACGAGTTAAGTTACTCGTTGAAAGTTAAAGTAGATTAGTTAGTGAAGTAAGTTAGGCTATCTAGAGGATAGCGGAATCGTTGTCGAACGATTGATAATTGATAGAAGTTCTCGAGGAGAACATTAGATATTAGTTAGGCGTTAATTGAACTGCAGGAGGCAGTTGGTTGAATAATAGTAATCGCGGACCCATTCCTTTGGTTGAATGATTAATTTATGTTCCAGCCACTTATAGGCTATTCTGTATTTGGATTGATTATTTCTTAATTCATTATTATTATTGGAATTGTTGTTGCGATTGACTATTGATTGCGAGCGAGATACAGTCGAAAGAGCACAAACAAGGGGCGAGCAGCATAATACGATACAGAACGGCTATCCACCAAATCAACCCTTTTGGGATTGTAAACAGTACTGGGATTTGGTTGCCCCACCGACCCAGTGCTAAAGGGAAACATATTGCGGCGACGCGGAGCAGAGTGAGAGGTCGGCCTAGAGATATTGTGAATTCCACACGTTTACATGTTTTAAGAGTTGAAGTGAGAACACTCTCAATAGAACCAGAAGCGTTTTTTTTTATTTTAAAGAAGCGACTTTTTATAGAACAACATGATAGCCCAATTAAAACTGAATGCTGACAATCAACTGACAACTACGTGAAAAAAAAAATCACTATCAATAAGCAAAACTTAACTCAACACCATTTTCGACCGTTTTAATGTTAGGCTAGCCAGTGTCAGCTGCTGAAAAAAACCTTTGATTTCTGGCCAATTGAAATTTGCCTCTCAACGATCCACAACAGAATTGACTATGTTCTGTGTAGTTTATCTCGGTTGTTAAATCTCACTTTTTTAATTAGCTCAAATTTTTTGTGATTAGTACCTCACGTCTTACAATTTTTGATGAAATTATGGGTGTTTGAAAAATGCTATTTTGACTTATTTGTAATAATTCACAATCGAATTTGGGCGAAAACTTCGAATAAATCGGCTTGGAAAAAGTGCAACTTTTCCTTTCGTTTTTCTGAAAGCGTTTTCATTTTTCGAAGTAGAAATGACTTTATAGACGTTAAAAGCATTTGAGTACGAATAATCGTGTTCGTTTTTTCGGCGGCAAACAATTTCAATTGGTAAAGGCTATAATTTGGTTCATGGAGGGATTTAAAATGAAACATTGGCTTGCCTTATTTTAAATGTGGTTTCTGCGAAATAAAGAGGAGCTATCAGTAGGCATTAACACTTCTGTTGAAGCTCTTTTTTTGCGACTCAAGGCTGCCGTTTTTTTTTTTGCGTCTGGAAATTGTAGTATTGCAAAATCTACACGGGCATAAAAGGCTATTATTTTAATTGTTTACATAAGAAAACAGTGGACTCCTTTCGACTTTTAACTTGGCAACCCTTTAAATACTAGTCTATTTTTTTCATTCTTTTTAGGTTAAATTCCTTTTAAAAATATCATTATTTTTTTTACAAACTATTTTGTCGGGTATCAAAAAAAATTGTATGGCCATAAAGGCTGATTGGTTAAAATGTTCTGCCTTGAAAAGCAGACATTAGAGCGATAAGCACCCGGTCTTGTGGAGCCTAATAAAGTTACAAATAAAAAGAACACCTGCAAATCATGGACTGAAAGTTTAACGGCTTTTTAATTAGAAAACTTCAAAGATGGGACAACTGAAAACTTTCCAAAACACCTGGAAGATGAAAAATATCCGATGAAACAAAGTCTAAGTGGATAAGAATTAGACTAAGGTACTTTGAAGCTTTCTTGCCTTAAAATTGGACCTGTCTCAAATCTTCATAATTTTTTTATTCCACTTTCATTTCAACTCGCTCAGTTGAGTTAACATTTTCCGGAATAACTTTATTTCTGTCCTTTGTTTCTTTACATTTTAAAATTTTATAAGATACGATGTTAGAATTTTTATAAGTTCCCGAAAAATAAAAGCAGCAGCACGGATGTAAACGAATTGATGGCCCAATACTCCGAGGAGACGCATTAGGTGGACAAATCAATCAGCAATCTGGGCGCGGCCTAGAGGCAAACGAATTGTTAGTTTAAATGTAAAAACTAGGCATTGACCCCATCCCTATTGGTACTAAAGACAGTTGTTCAATAATTGTTTAAATCATTCATGTTTAACTATCCATCATATAAATTCATACTCTTTTCTAACTAAATTTTTAACTAAAACTGTTGTCAAGAAATTTGACGAACTAAGGTGAGATTTGTATGTTAGGCTAGATTACTAAGCAATCAACCAGCAATGACTGCTTAGTAAAACTGGTGCGACCGCATCAGAGAACTACTCCTTAAGAAATTCCTTTCCTTTTTCCAACAAAATTTTAATATTAAGATCTGTGGGTATTTGTCAGATTAGTTTTCATTCTCAAAATGCCAGAGACAATGGAAGTCTTTCAATAGAAACACGATTTAATTGTCTTCTCCTTGACAGACATTCCTAGAAGGGTTCTTGCGAAGCGTACCCCCCTGCGCTAACAGTCACCCAAGATAACAATTTCTCGCCCCATCGGAATCTTTTTAACTGGAGAAAGTAATTTCCTTTTCTGCTAGTCAATGAAATTGAATTGAAATTGATACTAAAACAAAAAACAAACAGCACGAGATCAAAATTGAGCTTGAACAAATTAAGACTTATTGAAAAAAACGATAAAAATCATCACGACCTATTTAAGTGTCTTCATTACGTTCATTGACACTTATTAGTTTTGTTTTATGTATTATATTAACCCAAAAATATAAGCCCGTCGTATAAAACAACCAACAAACCAGCCAAGTTGAACAACAAATAAAACAACCAAAAGTATACACCAACCAAACAAAGACAACCAGCAGAACGAAATAACCACTCTTCTCACTCTCGCTTCGCTCATTCAGTTTAAGATCAGTTTAAAACGCGTTACTTAACAGACGTCTACGAAGGTTTTTGTTCTGACTTTCGATACAAAAATAACGGAATATTTGTGCTGGGGTTGGGTTTTTTTTCTTCATACAAGTTTCGACTTTATAACTAGCCTTTTTTGACGAAATTTTTTTTATCTCATTCGAAAACTATTTTTTTATGAGCTTAAATTTGAAAAGATATTTCAACTCTTATCGTTTTTTGTAAAGTTATGGGGGTTTACAGATTGTCATTTTTGCTAATTTGGGACAATTAACGCGCGATATATTTCGCGCTATTAACGCGGAAGCGAGATTTAATTCGTCTTAGAAATCATTCCAAATTGGTTCAAGGAAGCATATATGCTTTAATTGATTTCTTAATAGGAGCGGAATCTACCACGTTGTACTGAATATGACGTGTGGGGGGATGTTTTCACAAAAAATCTCAAATTTTTAAAAAATTTTATTTTATGACATTCAATTTTTTCAGGTTCTTACTGCTCCATTGACCTTAAAAGGCAGTCGGAACATTCAGTGCTTCGCCCTGGTATGAGCTGTCTTGTTTCAATATGAATTGGTTGTGTGCTCAGGATAATTTTTCCACGCCCAAATATTGCCGTAATAGTCTCTTGAAGCATAAAATATTTCTTAAGAAGCGCGCATAAATTAGTCCACGAGACAAAGGCATATTGGCATTCTTTCAGCAATTTTATTTTTATCTAATCTGGTCGCAGGCGATTATTATTTTGAATTTGAAGCAAAAAAAACTCAAAGTTTGGCTGCCGAAATGGCTCCTCCTATCAAATGAAAAACTACCCCAACCATATACTCTCCATTTTTCAAAAATTGAAATAAAAAGCTTAGTTCTACATCAAATATGATCATGATCTTGCTTCAGAATTATTAAACTCACAGTTCATAAATGAGGATTTAAATGTGAAGATAAATGTAATAATTCTGAGGCCATTTCTCGTGCTTGCTGTGGTACACTCTGGCGTTTCTGTTTGACGTATCGTTTGACCATTTCGTCTTGTATGCCAAAAGTTGAAGTTTTCAGATTACAAGAAGAGTTCAGTGGTTCGAGTACAATTCTTTTTCTAAACAAATGCAGGTTCTTTTTTATTGCACACTTTTTATATCCTCTTGGCTCAACGAATTAAAAAGGTTCAAGTTTAAAATCAATCAAAACTTGAAATACGGGTTTTCTCGAAAAATTAGCTCGTTTTTTATACAAAAACGATTTGGCATTTTTGTTGGCTTGCTCCAAATTAATCCTTTTTAATCCTCTTTGCTCAACGAAATAAAAAGGTTCAAATTTAAAATCAATCAAAAGCTTGAAATAAGGGTTTTCTCGAAAAATTAGCTCGTTTTTTATACAAAAACGATTTGATATTTTGGTTGGCTTGCTCCAAATTACATGTACCGAAGTGAGCGTTGTTTGCTTTTCACGGCCTACGATAAGTCACTTTGCAACAATTCTTTTGTTGGTTATTTTTACACAATTTTGTCATGTCATTGATAAAAGAGTTCCTCGAATTTTCAGAAGATTTGGGGTATTTTTAATTATTTTGCCCCAAAATCAAAAGTTCAACAGTTTGAACGGAAACTATTTGACTTCAACTTGATTGGTTAGACAAAATCGAGATGTGAAAACGAAATGTTCTTCAACAGGGACGAAAATTAATTTGAAAACTGTTTTTACTGTACCCAAATCATTACCATGTAAATCAATTTAAATTGACACAAGTTAAAAAGTCAAAAACGGCTTTTTTAATTATTGGGGCTTGTTAGTTAATTAAACAAAAGTTTCCCAAGCGCGGAATCTGAACAAACAATTAACTCGCCAAACTCGCCATTTTTCAAACAAATTTGCAAACAGAGCTCAAATGTCCTCAGCTTTCGGCACTGTTGAACACATTTTTAGTTTCCGCACTAATGTACTTCGGCACAGTTGAACGCCACCATCAAGTGAACAATCTCTCCTTTAAAGTAAATGGCTGATATAAGCTGTAAGGCCTGTATATACTATGCTCAAATCTGATTGGCTGAAAAAAGTTTTGGACCAAAGTGAACATCACCCTTACATCAATTTAATTGGAGATTGTTCTCTTGGTTAAAGGAAAATTTACCATCCAATCAGATTTGAGCGGAGACCTGACATCTTGGGGAATTTGACTGTTTAGACCCAATATATCCCTTCTATATTGTCCGCTAAGTCCCTTCCCTAAATACCAGAACCAGCAAGGGGTGAGCTGTGATCCGGTATTTGGTGACAATCCCTTCGGCTTAAAGGTTGAATTTGTTGGTCGATCGATGTACTACACTGGGTTGCGCCCCCTTTGCTCGATTGCTTTCGGCTGTTCTCTTCCTCGGAAAAAATCGCAAGAGACTGGAGAGTAATTGAATTCAGAAATAAATATATAAAAAGCCGAGTATAAGGACCACTAAGTGGCCTGAATACAATTTATTAAGTATCAATGAATTTAATCTGCGATAAGTTCCGGAAAACTGCCTCTTGCAGTTCACTTTACAATCAATTCTAAACAACTCTTCAACTTTGCTTCACAAAGCTTCACTAAAAATCTCGCGGCGAGAACTCACTTTTAAAATTTCACAAGTCAACCTCAGGACCCGTCTGAATTCTATAAGTCTCTCCCTTGTTCTCTCCAGTTCGGTGGTTGTGCCTTAATCGCGTATCGTTATCTTTATTTACTTTTGGTTCGGTCAGAGGCATACCGTTCCCTATACCTACTAACATTCACTTAACTAGCTGCCACTCAGGACTTATCAGCTGAATCAACCATTAGGTCAGCTTCAATTAAACATCGGGGTGGCACTTAGTTAATAAGGACATACTGAGCAAACATTGGGTTCAACTACAAAATTAGCTTCCAACCGTATTTGACAAATAACATCTTGCATTATTTTATTTTAGTTCTTCCTAACTTTTTACCTTTCCCTTGAATTGGGAAGTTCTCACATAATCGGGAATTTAACTTCCATGATACTTGAAAAATTTCCATTTTTGGTCATTTTTAATTTTTTTCCCCTAAGTCCTAGGGCTGGGTAATTCCCTTCCCCGTGTCCGTTTTGATCCGAAAAAAAAACACCACAAGAATTTATTTAATATGCTAGGTCTGTTCATAAAATTTTCATCCCGAAACTCCCATTTCCCCCCATAGATGGTCTCAATTTTTGTCCCGGGGCTGTATTTTTTACTTATTTGTCGTTCTTATCGAAAGTCCAATTGGAGTGGGTTAAGCTGACCCCAATGTTTGCTAATTACAGAAAATCACTTTCGCTCGGGTACAAAGGTCAAAACTAAAAATTCTCGATTCAAGGGCTTCCCCTTCCAGGTGGGTAGGTACCCCTTACGGCTCCTTACTAAGCTAAATTTTTGCTTTCCAGGGGGTTCCGGGGGTCTTGGGTCAAAAATGCCAAATGACCTCTTAGAGGTCATCCGAGGTCATATGAGGTCAAACGCGTCCAAACGTCCTATTTTTGATGGGAGATCATTTCCACTAAGTTTCATTCATATCGGACCATCCCTTCCCATATTTTCGAAAAATTTGGGTCAATTAACACTTTTCCCTAAAGATGCCATTTTCAACCCATAGGAAGTTCCGGAGAGGATTGGGTCACTAGGGGTCCCCCTACCGGGTTGGGCCCCCTTCATATTGGTGCATTAAAATCACAAGTCAATTATCACTTTCAGGTTTTAATAGCCTAATGCAATTTTCAAGTGCTAATAGCTTCCGAGGTAGCCGCCGGGTAGGGTTCAAACATTACTACATTTTAGGTCTTCCCCCAACTACCATCCCCCCAAGTTTCAGCCTCCTAGCATTATCAGGGGTTGAGAAATCAAAAAAAGTGAGTTTTGTTTTCATAGGGCATAAAACCGGAAGTAATAACCGGATGCGTTCAAAATCCCGGTGGTGAACTTCCCTCGCCTAGGGCTACAACTTATTGTAACATGAAGTCATTTTGACAATTAGTTACCGGTTTACAAAAAGTGCTAGTTGCAATTTCGGAAATCATTATCACTCGCTCCCCAGGGGTCCCAGGGGTCTGAAAGTGGGCATGCCTGGCTAAAATCATGTCTTTTAGTCACCCAACAATTTTCTTGAGGATCGGATCAATGGTACCCAATCCGGGGGGGGGGGCTGTTTCCAGATTTTAGGCTCTTCTTTTAATTCTCCGTCCTAGAGGTCAAATTCAAGGCGCAGAGTCCGATTACAATTGTTTGCTCTCAAACTAAGCTTATCTATCACTTAACTTCATTGCTATAAGGTCATACAGTACGTTCACGTTAAAATCAAATTTCGCAATTTTCGACCATTTTCATCATGAATTACCAATCTTACACCGAGGTTACTATGGCATGTAAAACAGTAGAATCACCAATTCTACAGTCTGCCCTTCTAGTCTAATATTCTCCCGAATAATGAAAAAGTAACTCCTAACGAGGCCTAATGATAAGTTACATAACTCTTCGCCTCGCCGTGCTCCCTAACACTTAGTCGTTTTCCCTCCCTTTAAATTTTTACCCTTAAAATATCGCGGACCCAACAGTTAGTTCACGTTAAATAAACATTGATATAGCACAAAGAGTAACCTAAGAGGGCACGTAACTGAAGTAATTTTACTCTTCATGGTACGATCCAACCCTTTCACTTTCATAATCATCACTATCAATCGTCTGCAAAACAGTTCAGGTGGGATCGCACTCAATGTAACTAAGCACCAACTAATGAGATAAAAAAAGACCGTCTACTAATGTAAGTGCTAACTCAGAAACTCGTCGATTCCAAACCGTACAGGTGGTTTCCTTACTCGAGTTGGTCGACCGCCATCATCTGCAGTTCCAAATTCCATCACCGGTTCGGCAGCCATCACCTCGCCAGGTGGTCTGTCTTCCGCCTCACAGGGTAGATTCGCTGGCTCCTCTTCCTTTCTGGCCTCCAGCTCCGTCGTATCGTATGCCTCAATCGCATCTTTTTCCCTTCTAGCCACTTCCCGCATCATTCGTGGTGGATCAGCGATGTGTTCGGGCATCGCCCGAAATCGCACATTTCTCCCGTGCGGATTAAATTGTGTTTCGACTGCTCAATTTCTCACAGGCAACAATCTCACTGGTACATCTCGTGGGCCTGGGTCATGACTAAAACCCTCCCCGTTGTTCACCCTTAACAACTCATCTTCAATATACATCTCCGGGTCATCGAAGAAGTTAACCGACCGATAGGGTGTCCGTCGCTTGCTGCTAGTAGCCTCATCTGACTGTGCCGTCTCTTCTTTGAATCGCTTCAGCATGTTGAAGTGCAAGAACCGTACCTTGTTGGGGGTAGTCACCTTTGCCACTTTATAGTTGACTTCAAAGACTTTCGCCAAGATCACGTAAGGACTTTATCTTCTCTTTCGCCTAAACCCATACCTTGTCGCATATCTCGTAAGGATAGCCGTGGACCTTCTTTCTATACTGATCCTTTTGTCGGCGCTGATTTGTCCCCAGAAGCTCCCGAGCGCTGCTGTGGGCATTGCGGAACTGCTCGTCCAAGCACTCCACAAAGCCATCTTGGGTGTGCACTTCATCGTGTGGCTTCGGATAAAACAAGTCAATCGGGTACTGAAAATCTTGTCCATGAACAAGGTTAAAGGAATGTCGCGCCCGTGGTCCTGTGGATCATGGTATTATAGACAAAGTTTAAGCACGTCAAAACTGTATCCCACGTTCTCAGGTTGTCGGCGCAGTACTTCGAGATGACATCTGCTATCACTCTGTTATGGCGTTCAATTTGTCCGTTTCCTTGGGGATGACAGGAGGAAGTTCGTGATTTATCGATTCCTAGGAGTCGGCACATTTCCAGTATAAGGTTGCTTCCAAAGTTCTTGCCCTGATCGTATGCCGCACATTCGGTGCTCCAAACTTCAGTACCCAATGTTCTACTATCTCCCGTGCCACTTCCGCAGAGTCCGTTGACACTGGGGGTACCGCGACCGCATATTTGGTGAACAAGTCGGTCATGACTAAGACGTGCTTCACCCGCGTCCGTGTGGCTAACGTTACTGGTCCGAGAATGTCCGCTGCAACAGTGGTGAATCGAATTCCCATTTTAAAAGGGATCAAGCCAGCCACCCTTTTTTTCCCACCGGTGCTTCGGGCTGCACAGGTGAGGCACCACTGAACCTTCTTTTCCACATAAGTCCTCATTGTGGGCCACCAGAACCGCTGGCGGATCCGGGCTAGCGTCTTCTCTACCGCAAAGTGTCCACCACTGGTCTGGGATAAGTAAAGCTGGTTCAGGATCTCCCTTCGTCCCGCTGCTGGGACCATCGTCTGCAAGATTGGCCGCGAGTCAACCTTCGGGAACCATTTCTTGTATAGGACCCCTCCGCGGATACCTAGCTCGTTCCATCTTGACCAGTATGCTAAAGCCTTGCGACCATATTGAATCGCTTGGTCTTTGGGAGCTAGGCTCTTCCCTAGTGAAGGCATATCACCAGTTTCAGATTCCAAGCAGGCCCATTAGAACACCTGAGCAATCGCTTCGTCCTTTTTTTGGAGAGAGGAGGTTTCTGAGTGAGTCCTTTCCCAGGTGATTGTTTCCACTTCCTCCTCTCCATTGGTTTCATCACTGAACATTGCGACAGTCTCCACTCGGTGTTGACTTGCTTCCTGTAAGGCCTCCTCGAGGGAAATGGGCTCTGGGCAGGATCCGAATTCTTTTTCCCTCTCCCCTGGCATCCAGTCGGGCCTCTCTTCTAGCATTCTGGAGAGCCCATCCGCATTTCCGTGTTTTGCCCCGGCTCTATTGACCACATTGAAGTCAAACTCCTGAAGCTGCTGCTGCATTCGGAAGGTCATCCCATCGGGCTCTTTCTGTTTGAAGAGCCATTGAAGATTGGAGTGGTCAGTCCACAGCACAAACTTCACGCCCCAGATATAGGACTTGAACCACTTCACCGCCTGCACGCCTGCACGACAGCTAATGCTTCTCGTTTTATCGTAGAATAGTTCGTCTCCGTTTTGGACATCACCCTGCTGGCATAGACGAGGGGTCTTTCCTTCCCGTTGATGACATTCGAGAGCACCGCACCTAAGCTGGTATTGCTCGCATCCGTATCCAATATAAAGGTCCCTGTGTAGTCGGGAAACTCCAGTACTGGGGCCGTGAGGAGCTCCTTCCGCAGTCTATCGAAGGCTGTCTGACATTCGTCGGTCCAAATGAAAGGCACCTTCTCTTTCGTCAAAGCGGTCAATGGGCTTGCAATCACCGCGAAGTCCTTCACAAACCGACGGTAGTAGTTGCAGAAGCCGAGGAAAGATCTGATCCCTTTAACCGTGGTGGGTACTGGCCATTTCTTAACCACTTCCCCTTTCTCGGGGTCCATTTGGCTTGGATACCTTCGTTTCCGATCATGTGGCTCAGGTAAGTGACCTCCCTCTAAACCAGCTTGCGCTTCTTCGGTTTGAGCTTCAAGTTTGCCTCCCTAAGTAGCTGTAATGTAGCCTTCAGGTGTGAGAAGTGGTCCTCTTCACACTTACTGTAGACCAAGACATCGTCAAGAAACACTAGAGCCCACTTCCACAAATGTTCCCGAAACAGCTCATTCATGAGTCGCTGAAACGTCCCAGGGGCGTTGGACAACCCAAAGGGCATCATTACATACTCGTAGAATCCTCCATCTGGGGTCACGAAGGCAGTCTTGTGTCGGTCCTCCTCGGCTACTGGCACTTGCCAAAACCCGCTTGCCAAGTCCAGAGACGAGAAGTATTTCTGTCCATTGAGTGCATCGAACGTTTGATGGATTTTCGGAATCGGGAAAGCGTCCTTGACCGTCGCATCATTCAACTTCCGATAGTCCACGCAGAACCGCCAACTCCCGTCCTTCTTTGTCTGTAAGACAATTGGGGCACTATAGGGGCTTTTGGAAGGTCGGATCACTCCTTCCTCCAGCATTGATCGGCATTTTGGCTGGAGAAGTCCGATGAGGAGGTATCGTTATTGGGCCCGTGTCCCCCGTATCGATCCAAAGTGTCACTAAATTATTTCGTCCTAACTCGGCATCGGTTAGAGCAAACACGTCCCGGTATGATCGGACAGGGTCAGCAAGCCTGTCTCTCTCGGTCCCTGTCACTCCCGGTGCCGCTAACTCCAAAATCTTCTCGATGTCCTCGTCCAAGTGACGCCTCGCTTGCACTTGTAGATCGATCGACCCCTTCTCGCTAGTCGCCCATTTTTCGTGGTCTTCATTGTACTCGTGACCGCTCTCCTCTGAGTCTGTCGGGGATTGGCTGGGTTGCCAGCCGTCCCGGGTAGCTGCTGAGTTTGTATCGGGTGGCTCTGAGAATGATAGAAGTCATTGTGGGTCATCCACATCCTCGGTTGCCTCCGGTTGGCACGAGGAGATTGTCAAGGGTTAGTAATGCAAAGGGACAATCGACTCTTCTTGCGGTCCGGTCCACAAGTTGTCACAATGAAAGTCCAAGGAGCACTGGAATTGCTTCAGGGATCGCAATCCTATAATCATCTCGGCTTTTAATTCTGGGTCTACCAAGGCTTCTATGTCGTCATCGATGGACGCGAGTTTCAACTTCATTGTAGTCCAACCATCTACGGCCACATGACGTCCATCTGCGGTCTGTAGGGAACCGTTGTATGGTTTCAAGCTTGGGTGCTCCCTCAATCCATCGTAAGTTACACTGCGGATGAGGTTGATAGTGGCTCCAGTATCCACCAAAGCTTTTACACTGGTCCCCCCACGCTGGCTTCTGCTATAAGTCCGAAGGGCGCTTCGGGCACCTGACACACACTCACAAACTCCAAAGACATTTCGGTCTGACACTGGCTATTCACGTTTCGTATCGGTTCCATCACTTCGCTGGGGCTTGTCTGATGGAACAGGGACTGCACTTGTTCGGTCGCGGTAGGGCCATCGTTCCATCTCATGGTAGGAGGGGGCTTCTGGGGTTTGGGGTCTCGCAGGGGAACGTCACTGTTCGGGGGACCCCGATTTATCTGTTGTTGTCTCTTAAATTCGGCCGGGACAAACCCTCCTTGGAAAGTCTCTTCTGTCCCGGCACCTGGTAGTTTAAAGGATTCGAAGTTTTCTGGGGACACTGCTTCGCGAAGTATCCGGGTCGCCCACAAGAGAGAGAATTACCGCGGGGTATCGTACTCTTCATCCCATACCTCCCCCCTGCATTGGATGGAAAGTTTTGCCGGCTTTCACCAGGGTAGGGGTCAAACAGTTTCCTGGGTCGTTGAACCTGTTCTTGTCGGGGTAGGTTTTCCGGGTGGGGTGCGGGGATAACAGAGTTAACGAATCTACCCATCATGGCTGTCATATTCTGCATCTGCGTCAACAGGTCACCCTGAGCACTCACCAATTGGTGGATACTTGGGTCTGTACCCACTGGTTGACGAGCCGAGCTCGTCCCCAATTGAGGTGCTCGCCCACTCAGTCCGCTTCCCACACTGGGTTCAGCCGTTGGCTCGGGAATGCCCTCCGCCACGCGTGCAAGATACAGTCTCTTTCTGTTCCTGGCCCTTGATGATTTGTTAACTAGATCTAGTGCCTGTGCGCGAGCGATTGCTTGTGCCAAGTTCCCAAGGTCTTCTCGCAATAGATGGTCCTGTAGCTCGACGTCGAAAAGTCCATCGATGAACTGCTCACGATTCATCGCGTCCCTCGCCTGAGCCCCAGCATTACCATTTGCATAATCGCCGAGGGATCTGTCTCGACGGGAAAACTCCCTGAGCCTTCTTTTTCACCCTGCATCAAGTTCTTGAACTCTGCTCGGGCCCCAGCTTGTGTCTGAAACGGCATCATGCGGTGATCGAGCTCAGCCAACATCGCTGCCAAAGTTGGTGGTTCGAATCCCTCCAATTCTTCGCTGAAGTGGGCTGGCATGCTGGTGAATTCGTCAAGTTCCCAACCCGTCAGGCAAGTTGGCAGGACCATCCGGGCTTGCTCGTCGTCCCACCGGTTCGCATCGGTCACCCACGCAAAGTGCTTCCTCCAGTCCACCCAGTTCTGGTAGCTGCTGGACAAAAACCGGTCCGGACGTATCGTCCCGAATCCGAACACACCTTGCTGTCGGTCGAGGGCGTTTGCTGCCACCACCGCAGCCTCTGCCATGAGTTGACGATCTTCGTCGTTCATCGCCATTGCAAGCGTATCGTCTAGTAGTTGATCAAACGTATCGTTTCACGCAACTGTAGTCTAAAGAGCGCCCACCCAGGAGCGCCAATTTCATCTTGGGGAATTTGACTGTTTAGACCCAATATATCCCTTCTATATTGTCCGCTAAGTACCTTCCCTAAATACCAGAACCAGCAAGGAGTGAGCTGTGATCCCGTATTTGGTGACAATCCCTTCGGTTGAAAGGTTGAATTTGGTGGTCGATCGATGTACTACACTGGGTTGTGCCCCCTTTGCTCGATTGCACTCGACTGTTCTCTTCCTCGGAAAGAATCGCAAGAAACTGGATAGTAATTGAATTCAGAACTAAATATATAAGTTGCCGAGTATAAGAACCGCTAAGTGGCCTGAATACAGTTTATTAAGTATCAATGAATTTAATCTGCAATAAGTTCCGGAAAGCTGCCTCTTGCAGTTCACTTTACAAACAATTCAAAGCAACTCTTCAATTTTGCTTCACAAAACTTCACTAAAAATCTCGCGTCGAGAATTCATTATAAAAGTTTTACGAGCCACCCTCAGGACCCGTCTGAATTCTATAAGTCTCTCAATTGTTCTCTCCAGTTCGGTGGTTGTGCCTTAATTGCGTATCGTTATCTTTATTTACTTTCGGTTCGGTCAGAGGCGTACCGTTCCCTATCCCTACTAACATTCACTTAACTAGCTGCCACTCAGGACGTATCAGCTGAATCAACCATTAGGTCAGCTTTAATTAAACATGGGGGTGGCATTTAGTTAATCAGGACATACTGAGCAAACATTGGGTTCAACTACAAAATCAGCTCCCAATCGTATTTGACAAATGACCCATTGCATTTTTTTATTTTAGTTCTTCCTAACTTTTTCCTTTTCCCTTGAATTGGGTAGTTCTCACATAAGCGGGAATTTAACTTCCATGATACTTGAAAGTTCAAGGGCTAGCCGCCGGGTTGGGTCCAAACATTACTACATTTTAGGTCTTCCCCAACCTACCATCCCCCCAAGTTTCAGCCTCCTAGCGTTATCAGGGGTCGAGAAATCACAAAAAGTGAGTTTTGTTTTCATAGGGCATAAAACCGGAAGTAATAACCGGATGCGTTCAAAATCCCGGTGGTGAACTTCCCTCGCCTAGGGCTACAACTTATTGCAACATGAAGTCATTTCGACAATTAGTTACCGGTTTACAAAAAGTGCTAGTTGCAATTTCGGAAATCATTATCACTCGCTCCCCAGGGGTCCCAGGGGTCTGAAAGTTGGCATGCCTGGCTAAAATCATGTCTTTTAGTCACCCAACAATTTTCTTGAGGATCGGATCAATGGTACCCAATCCGGGGGGGGGGGGGGCTGTTTCCAGATTTTAGGCTCTTCTTTTAATTCTCCGTCCTAGAGGTCAAATTCAAGGCGCAGAGTCCGATTACAATTGTTTGCTCTCAAACTAAGCTTATCTATCACTTAACTTCATTGCTATAAGGTCATACAGTACGTTCACGTTAAAATCAAATTTCGCAATTTTCGACCATTTTCATCATGAATTACCAATCTTACACCGAGGTTACTATGGCATGTAAAACAGTAGAATCACCAATTCTACAGTCTGCCCTTCTAGTCTAATATTCTCCCGAATAATGAAAAAGTAACTCATAACGAGGCCTAATGATAAGTTACATAACTCTTCGCCTCGCCGTGCTCCCTAACACTTAGTCGTTTTCCCTCCCTTTAAATTTTTACCCTTAAAATATCGCGGACCCAACAGTTAGTTCACGTTAAATAAACATTGATATAGCACAAAGAGTAACCTAAGAGGGCACGTAACTGAAGTAATTTTACTCTTCATGGTACGATCCAACCCTTTCACTTTCATAATCATCATTATCAATCGTCTGCAAAACAGTTCAGGTGGGATCGCACTCAATGTAACTAAGCACCAACTAAGTTTGAACGGAAACTATTTGACTTCAACTTGATTGGTTAGACAAAATCGAGATGTGAAAACGAAATGTTCTTCAACAGGGACAAAAATTAATTTGAAAACTGTTTTTACTGTACCCAAATCATTACCATGTAAATCAATTTAAATTGACACAAGTTAAAAAGTCAAAAACGGCTTTTGTAATTATTGGGGCTTGTTAGTTAATTAAACAAAAGTTTCCCAAGCGCGGAATCTGAACAAACAATTAACTCGCCAAACTCGCCATTTTTCAAACAAATTTGCAAACAGAGCTCAAATGTCCTCAGCTTTCGGCACTGTTGAACACATTTTTAGTTTCCGCACTAATGTACTTCGGCACAGTTGAACGCCACCATCAAGTGAACAATCTCTCCTTTAAAGTAAATGGCTGATATAAGCTGTAAGGCCTGTATATACTATGCTCAAATCTGATTGGCTGAAAAAAGTTTTGGACCAAAGTGAACATCACCCTTACATCAATTTAGTTGGAGATTGTTCTCTTGGTTAAAGGAAAATTTACCATCCAATCAGATTTGAGCGGAGACCTGACATCTTGGGGAATTTGACTGTTTAGACCCAATATATCCCTTCTATATTGTCCGCTAAGTCCCTTCCCTAAATACCAGAACCAGCAAGGGGTGAGCTGTGATCCGGTATTTGGTGACAATCCCTTCGGTTTAAAGGTTGAATTTGTTGGTCGATCGATGTACTACACTGGGTTGCGCCCCCTTTGCTCGATTGCTTTCGGCTGTTCTCTTCCTCGGAAAAAATCGCAAGAGACTGGAGAGTAATTGAATTCAGAAATAAATATATAAAAAGCCGAGTATAAGGACCACTAAGTGGCCTGAATACAATTTATTAAGTATCAATGAATTTAATCTGCGATAAGTTCCGGAAAACTGCCTCTTGCAGTTCACTTTACAATCAATTCTAAACAACTCTTCAACTTTGCTTCACAAAGCTTCACTAAAAATCTCGCGGCGAGAACTCACTTTTAAAATTTCACAAGTCAACCTCAGGACCCGTCTGAATTCTATAAGTCTCTCCCTTGTTCTCTCCAGTTCGGTGGTTGTGCCTTAATCGCGTATCGTTATCTTTATTTACTTTTGGTTCGGTCAGAGGCATACCGTTCCCTATACCTACTAACATTCACTTAACTAGCTGCCACTCAGGACTTATCAGCTGAATCAACCATTAGGTCAGCTTCAATTAAACATCGGGGTGGCACTTAGTTAATAAGGACATACTGAGCAAACATTGGGTTCAACTACAAAATTAGCTTCCAACCGTATTTGACAAATAACATCTTGCATTATTTTATTTTAGTTCTTCCTAACTTTTTACCTTTCCCTTGAATTGGGAAGTTCTCACATAATCGGGAATTTAACTTCCATGATACTTGAAAAATTTCCATTTTTGGTCATTTTTAATTTTTTTCCCCTAAGTCCTAGGGCTGGGTAATTCCCTTCCCCGTGTCCGTTTTGATCCGAAAAAAAAAACACCACAAGAATTTATTTAATATGCTAGGTATGTTCATAAAATTTTCATCCCGAAACTCCCATTTCCCCCCATAGATGGTCTCAATTTTTGTCCCGGGGCTGTATTTTTTACTTATTTGTCGTTCTTATCGAAAGTCCAATTGGAGTGGGTTAAGCTGACCCCAATGTTTGCTAATTACAGAAAATCACTTTCGCTCGGGTACAAAGGTCAAAACTAAAAATTCTCGATTCAAGGGCTTCCCCTTCCAGGTGGGTAGGTACCCCTTACGGCTCCTTACTAAGCTAAATTTTTGCTTTCCAGGGGGTTCCGGGGGTCTTGGGGTCAAAAATGCCAAATGACCTCTTAGAGGTCATCCGAGGTCATATGAGGTCAAACGCGTCCAAACGTCTTATTTTTGATGGGAGATCATTTCCACTAAGTTTCATTCATATCGGACCATCCCTTCCCATATTTTCGAAAAATTTGGGTCAATTAACACTTTTCCCTAAAGATGCCATTTTCAACCCATAGGAAGTTCCGGAGAGGATTGGGTCACTAGGGGTCCCCCTACTGGGTTGGGCCCCCTTCATATTGGTGCATTAAAATCACAAGTCAATTATCACTTTCAGGTGTTAATAGCCTAATGCAATTTTCAAGTGCTAATAGCTTCCGAGGTAGCCGCCGGGTAGGGTTCAAACATTACTACATTTTAGGTCTTCCCCCAACTACCATCCCCCCAAGTTTCAGCCTCCTAGCATTATCAGGGGTCGAGAAATCACAAAAAGTGAGTTTTGATTTCATAGGGCATAAAACCGGAAGTAATAACCGGATGCGTTCAAAATCCCGGTGGTGAACTTCCCTCGCCTAGGGCTACAACATATTGCAACATGAAGTCATTCTGACCATTAGTTACCGGTTTACAAAAAGTGCTAGTTGTATTTTTGGAAATCATTTTTACTTGTCCCCCAGGGGTCCCAGGGGTCTGGAAATTGGCATGCCCGGCTGAAATCATCTCTATTAGTCACCCAACAGTTTTCATAAGGATCGGACCAGTGTTTCGCAATCCGGGGGGGTTTCCAGATTTTGCGCGCTTCTTTTAATTCTTCGTCCCAGAGGTCAAATTCAAGGTGCAGAGTCCGATTACGATTGTTTGCTCTCAAACTTAGCTTATCTATCACTTAATTTCATTGCTACAAGGTCATACAGTCGGTTTACGTTAAAATCAAAATTTGCAATTTTCGACCATTTTCATCATGAATTACCATTCTTACACCGAGGTTACTATGGCATGTAATACAGTAGAAGCACCAATTCTACAAGACCTTACGGCTTTTGTTTGTTATATATTGTTTACTTAATCAATTAAGGGGGAGATTCTTCACATGGGCAGGAGAATTTTCGCTATTCACACCTTAGAACAAAACAAAAAACCCGAACACGATGTCAGTTTTGTTTTCTTTATACTATACTTGAGTGCTTTCAATTAGGGGAAAAGGAAAAGGAGTCTAGCCTGAAGTTGAAGCACGACCATAGACCCCTGTGATCCAAGTTGAATCGATGGGACCAAACTGGTCAAGTGTGCGTGCAGTAGAAGCAGATCAATTAAAGGATCAAAGGCGAAAAGAGATTAGATCACAACGATTTGGCCTCCACGATGATAAGTGGCTTCAAAACAAGTTTCAAAGTGTAAATGTCCAAACAAATAAAATCGCCTGATAAATATTTTAACTTGTTAATAACTCAAGCCCCCCCCCCTGTCATATCCAATACAGTTCGCATACTATATGTCATTTTCAAGTTTTTATACAATATACATTGATGCGGACCTACTTAACAATTGCCCCCCTTTCTTAAAAAAGGGGGGGCAATTGTTAAGCAGATCCATTGATGCCTTTTTTCGCTTCTTCAGTTCCCATTTTCGACACGATCGTCGCGTATGCAGAATACCTATGCTCTCACAGTTTACCTAATGCTGCTATTTATATAGAGGCTTTATCTGTTTTTTTTTGTTGCCAAGTAATCGTCAAATTTTGTGTTGCAAGCATGCAAGCATACCATATGCGCACTGCTTGAAGTAAATAATGTCTGTCAACAAACGTGCGTTTATTTTTGCACATAATTAGTTGAATGTAGTTTTGTGTATGTAGCTGTGTTTTGTATTCAACCCACGCTATTTTTTATCACCAATTTTTCATAAAATACATAATTTGATAATTCTGAAATCCAATTAACGAAGAAAAGTTTCAAATAACTATTTCAAGCTTTCAGTTTTCCAAGGCGGCAAGCTTAGCATATAGGTGATATAAGACAATGGGGTTTTTCATTAACAAGTTAAAATCGTAACGGCGAATTACAGTAACAAAGGTTTATAACAAAAAAATTCCAAAAAATATGAAGTAAGACCGGTTGATTTTCTTGAGCGACTTATTGTTTTGCTGTAACAAATTAAACTAGTCAGTATGCACAAAAAATTACAACATTCTGGCGACATAGTTGCAACGTTATTTTTAAATTATACGTCATTTTTGTTTCGTATGCAATTTATATTTTAATATTGTAGCTTTCAGATTTGCTTTTGCAGTAATTTTTGGTTTTTATTTTGAGAGCAATTTGATATAAGAACTTTCGGTCCCCCCCCCACTTAAACATGAATTTTATGGTCTAACGAGTGGTTTTACAAGGTAAATTATGAAGACCAAATATGTTTGTCATGGCCTAATTAGTCCGCCTGTCAATTTTCATAACAATTGAACAAAGTGAACAGTAACTTCAAATGAAAAAATTTGCAGGTGGGGGGGATAAAGGAAAAAGAGCCGAACTTTCTGTCGTCTAAATATACTAATTGCGCCAATATATACTAACTTTGAGGGGAAGCGCGCGCCAAAAGAACGCGTTTTTTTTTTAATTTTTCAAAAAAAGTGCTCAGAAACGGCTTTTTGATTTGTTTTTTTTTTTCAAATAGGGTCTGTATACTGTTCTGGGAGCGCTCGGAAGCTCAATTTGATCGACCTAAAATCTCAACATGTCAACAAATCTTTGAAAGTCCTCCCCCTCAAGAAAATCTTAGATCCGATCATGAATGACAGGACGTGACTAAAAGCCCTCGCGCGACATCTAGCTCCAGGTGAACGACGTTTGCTGCAATTGAAGAAATTCTAGACACAAGAAACGGCCCTGAGGCGCGAAAAAAGAGTTTCGCTCAACAAAAAACTGAAAGCGAAAGTAAAATGTAAGATGCCTATAGACAGACCGGATAGTAATTTCATTTTTCCTCTGCCGAACTTAGAATTAAAAGTAAGATGCTAAAACTCGAGTTCATTTGGCTGGATATCATGAAAGTCATAAATCAAAGTAGAAACTGCAAACGGCTTCTGCAACTTGTCAAACCAAGACAATACCACAATGCACATGACAGTTAAGACCCACAAACCTGATCAATGAACAAAACCAAAGACTTTCCATAAGTTAAACTAGAACATCTAAACTAACGTGTTATGTCCGACTGATTTTATCACTCGAGTGTTATCTTTTTTTTTTCGCGGAATTTGGACTTCTCCTTTTTCGGAACCATGATATGAATATGATTTATATGCGGAACTGTGTGACTGAGTGCCATTATAAAATTGATGATTCTTTCGTAATGTCGACTATTGCAAAATCGCCAAGGACAGCATCAACTTGCGTTTATAGAGGTTTAGCATTGTATGCTACGATAAGTTGTAAGCTCAGGGGAGTGATTGTTAGCCTAAGGTAAACAAAGCAGAACAAATCGAAAATATGAATAGCAATTACGGACAACAGGTAAAGATTTTACATTTCTCGCCAAATTCTTATTCGATTCAAAGTTGGCTTAGAGTCCTGTGGGAATCCTTTGTTCTGAAGAGTATCTTCATCAATGACTAAACCCAAGTGGACGGACACCTAGTTCTTTTTCTTGGAGAACGGAGGTGTTGTGTGGCTATTGGCGAGGACAGCCACCTTCGTGTTCAGAGGATTTATTAGCGGATCTCAGCCGACCAAAAAAAAAAGCCCCTATCCCAATGGGAGGGAACGGCCGAGTGGGATTTCGATCCCTCCCTGCCTGATATCCACAGTGTATCTCTTCACAGGTTACCTCCTTGGGAAAAGTCGTCGCTCTTGTCTGGAGAAGAGTAGGTGGAAAACTAGTGTCATTGGGTGGCTATCGTTATGTACGCCCAGAACATCAATGACGGCGGGCACACGGAACTGCGGAGACAAGCTTTGAGAGAAATTGAAGAATGGAGTGACTTCTATGTGGAAAATACTTCCGAGGAGGAAGCTTTTGAAGAAGAGTAATAGAAAAAAACTCAGGAAAGGAAAGCAAAGAGAAAGGTTCATTGAAATCCATCATGAATGTTCTATGTAATCTTGGATCTAAAAAACTTGATAAAAAAAATAATTAAAGTTTATGTATTACCCGGCCCAAATTCTAAAACAATGTTTGGGAGAATAATAATCCAGGAGAGAAGACTGTTAAATTAGTGATTCTTTTGTGAAATGGACTAATTGCGAAGTCGCCGCAGACTTTTTTATTAAGAATTTTATTATTTAATAATTATGTAATAAATGCTTTATGTAAATTTTATTATGTAATAAAATTTTATTATCTAATAAAAAGCTACAAAAACGCAGCTACATTAGCATACAAGATTTCGGACACTTTTACCGGGTCGCCCAAAACGCCGGACACTTAGCAGGGCTCACATTGTGTCCAAAAAGACAACAACACTCACCAGAGTTATCTAAAAGGGAGATAAAATTGAAATAGAGTTGGTAGCATCCCAGACTGAAACTGACGATATTTTTTCGGAAAATTATAATTGGATAAAAACGCTCCCACAAGGCTAGGTTATCGGCCTTCCGAAACAATTGAATATGGTTTTAAGAAATCGGAAGTGAAATTTTTTGTTTTCGGTGCAAAGCACTGCACTCCCGGGGATGATTTTCCGACCCTTGGCGGTAACAGGGAGCCAATTTCTTGTGGTATGTTAGGCAGTGACAAGTTACCACATGCATTATAATTTGAATCAAATCCAGCGGTTGGAACGAAAGTTATTAGCACTCAGAAAAAAACATCCCCAGACAGCAATTGGGCAGTTTACAAAAAAGTAATGCGCAAGGGCATATTGGTCTAATGGCGCCCACAAAAACGAGTTACGAACCACGAAAAACTGTTCCTGGTCAATAGAACCCCTCCACCGACTCCTTTCGATGTTAACAGAAATTTCCCGGAAAAAAATAAGGATGGATTTTGGAAATAAAATAACTTGGGAAAATTTAATGTGATATGAATGAAACTTGGTGGACAGGATTCTCATGGTTTTCTAAACCCAAATATTTGACCTTCAAATGAACTTTGGATGTTTAGGACCAAAACTGGATAAAACGCTCAGAAATACTACCGGAAAATGGCATAATCCTCAACTCCAACCCCTGGAATAGATCATCTTACTTATAATTTAGAGGAAATTTATCTATTGAGAACTGAAGCAGCAGCTGAAAATATATATTAATTTAATATCGTAATTTGGAAGTAGTGGAACCAATAAAACCGACTTGACAAACATTAGATTTGGCGTGTTTTGTCGAAAATGCTATAAATAGATTTTCAACAAGACTAAAAAAAGAAACCCCTAAAAAATTGACAGTAATAGGAGCGTGGGATGGTAATCAGGTCTCCTAAACTACTTGAGACAATTTTCTTTATTGGGGTCTTCTTTTCACCTCTGCCAATCAGTTTTATCGCGATGGACTGCTATAAGATCTTTTGGGTCTTATGTAATAAACGGCGCAAAATCAAATTTTCTACACGCCATCTAAAAATTATGGTGATTGTAGCCGATCAAATTCAAGTTAGACGGTCGGGCATCCCGATCAACCTTTCCAGCAGATAAAAATGTTAGCCGAAATTTACGAAAACATCGAATTATTTTGAGTTACTTGTGAAACCTTGCCCAGACAAGAAAAACCTTAAAAACAAAAATTCAAATTTTTTTGTATCATTTTGGCTAATAGTTGTATCTGCTTGAAATGGCAGAAAATGTCAATGGAACTTGATTGGCTAAATAGCCAATCAAATTTAACCACATTAATTTCCATTCAAGAGATGTAGAAATCATGATTTTGGGCCGTTTAGTTCAAATTTGCGATGCTTCAATTCTTCGAAAAAATAAATGAAGTCCGCGCTATAGATTCATTAATTTGAGAAACAAAGTTTGCAGAATAAGCCAAACAATTTTCAATTTATATCAATTAAGAACACAAATTTTCGAAATCTTTTCTTTCTGGAAGAATTTGATTAAGCGTACCAGATCGGGCTGATTCTTTAAGGCATCCACGTTCCACAAACTCAATCGACTTTTCTCATCTTTGATTTGATACAATTATAAAAGCTGATAAGTAACTTAAGTAGACAGTAACTCGTTTAACTTATAGAATTGTTTTCAATTTTACCTGACTTTTTGCAGACAGAATTTATTAATATCTTCAGAAAGAGATTGCTAGAATGATTCGAATTTCGATACCTCCCTGCCTGATATTGACGTTACATCTATTCGAGGTTTATCTCCATCGGAATGGCCGCCGCTCGTGTCTGGAGAAGAGTAGGTGGAAAATTAGTGTCATTGGTTGGCTATCGTTCTGTACGCCCAGTACAACAATGACGGCGGGCACACGAAACTGTGGAGACAAACTTTGAGAGAAATTGAAGAATGGAGTGACTTCTATGTGGAAAAACTTCCGAGGAGGAAGCTTTGGAAGAAGAGAATGGAAAAAAAACTTAGGGAACAAAAGCAAAGAGAAAACTTCATTGAATTCAATCATGAATGTTCTATTTAATCTTGTATCTAAAAAACTTGAAAAAAAAATAACTAAAGTTTATGTCTTACCCAGCCCAAATTATAAAACAATGTTTGGGAGAACAATAATCTAGGAGAGAAGACTGATAAATTAGTGATTCTTTTGTGAAATGGACTAATTGCGAAGTCGCCGCAGACTTTTTTATAAAGAATTTTATTATGTAATAATTATGTAATAAATTCTTTATGTAAATTTTATTATGTAATAAAATTTTATTATCTAATAAAAAGCTTTTAAAACGCAGTTTTATTAAATTACAGGATTTCGGACATTTTTACCGGGTCGCCCAAACCGCCGGACACTTAGCAGGGCTCACATTGTGTCCAAAAAGACAACAATACTCACCAGAGTTATCTAAAAAGGAGAGAAAATTGAAATAGAGTTGGTAGCATCCCAGACTGAAACTGACGATATTTTTTCGGAAAATTATAATAGGATAAAAAACGCTCCCACAGGGCAAGGTTATCTGACCCTTAGTGGTAACAGGGAGCCAATTTCTTGTGGTATGTTAGGCAGTGACAAGTGAGTCAAATCCATCACTTGGAACGAAAGTTATTAGCACTCAGAAAAAACACCCCTCAGACATCAATTAGGCAATTTACGAAAAAAAAATAAAGCGCAAGGGCATATTGGTTTAATGGCGCCCACAAAAACTAGTTAGGAACCACGAAAAAATGTTCCTGGTCAATAGACTCCCTCCACATACAAACTCCCTTTGGTGTTAACAGCTTTTTCCCGGAAAAAAATAAGGATGGATTTATCCTTATAAAAATAAGATAACTTGGGAAATTTTGATTTGGTATGACTGAAAGTTGATCGACAGAACTCTCGTAGTTATCTGAACCCAAATATGGAATTCTTAAATGAACTTTGGAATTTTAGGACCGAAATTGTATAAAACGCTCAGAAATATTACTGAAAAAAGGCATAATCTCTAACTCCAATCCCTGGAAAAGATCACCTTACTTATAATTGAGAAGCAATTTATCTGTTGAGAACTGAAGCAGCAGCTGAAAAACCATCAATTTTATTTCGTATTTTGTGAATTAGTGGAAATAATTAAAACCGACTTGACAAACATTAGATTTGGCGTGTTTTGGCGAATATGCAATGAATACACTTTCAACAAGACTAAAAAAAAGTAACCCCTGAAAAATTTGACAGTAGAGCGTGGGATGGTAATCAGGTCTCCTAAATTACATGAATGAATGGGATATTTACTGAACCCCCCTGGAGGTATTTTTTTGGTTCATTTTGACTCCTAATAGGCGAAGTACGTTCATGAAAGTCGGCATGGAACAAAATTTGATGGAAAGTTTTGGGTGCTTGAAGCGAATTGGCTACCCATGAAAAATTTATTTTTTTTTGCACCTCCGGGGGGTCTGGAAAATAACAATAACGGGATAACTAAGAGAAGTCCTTGGAAAATTGTTTACTTAAAAAAAACTTGGTTTGGAGGTGAAACTGGACGTGTTTTTTGTACCTACTTGTCGACACCTAGTTTTGTCAGGGGAAGTTTTCAGTTAGGACCTCGCGTAAAAGGTACCAAAGTAAAAGTCAGGTCATGTAGGGATCATCATAACTAGAATTATAACTGGAACTGAAATAGACAAACACAGCAAAAGGAGTAGTTGGTTCTCAGAGTAGAGAACAATTGTGCTGTGATAGCGAACCGTTGTTTCTCAGTTAGTTAGAGAACAATCATTTATAGACGAGAAAATACGAATTTGGTAGACCGTTGGTTCTCATCAGAAATGAGAACAGTGAATCGTGGAGTTAGCGAGATCTGTTGAAGTACCTAAAAGGAATAGTGATTTCTATAGACGATATTATTTTAAGCAGTTCAAACTGAAAAATTGTGTGAAATTACATTGGTTGATAAGTTAATTGAGATTCTTCAGAGAAAGGGAGAGAGACAAAATAATTTTTTTAAAGAAGTTAAATTACTATTATGTTTTTGTGCTGATAAGTCGCGGACCATTTTTTGAGTAGATTAATAAATTTTAGTCTGGCCGCGTAGAGTCTTCTGAATTTGGACTTCTACTAATTGCATTATTGGAATTTCTTGCGATTGCGATTGTTTGGAGCGGACGAGACAGCCGTAAGAGCTGTGCAAAAAAGGAGCAAGTAACACAATACATTACACAATAGTTGCCGCCAACTTAACCTTTTCGAAATTGTGGTTAATAGTTAATCTCGGTCACTCCTTTGAAATCGCTACTTTAGGACCGCTATGCGGTGTCTATAAGAGAGAGAGAGAGAGAGAGAGAGAGAGAGAACAAGTCTGGAGAAGCAAACCTCTAAGAACGAGCCTAGAGCAGCAAACCCCTAAGTATACAGCTTTTGTAAAAGATATTCTGACAAAATGATATAATAACTGTGTATTTTATAGTAAACCTATGATAAGAAAATTCCGCAAAATTTGGATCATTGAACTAACGAGTTAAAATAATCAGCTTCTTTGCTAAAAACTTGATAATCGAAAGACATTTGCTAATTTCATCATCTTTTATAAATTATTCTGGATCCGCATGTTTCATTTTTCTGTATCTTATAAATGTATTAACTTAAGTTTTTGTTATTCAAAAACCGATTTGACGAATCATCATAATGGACATTGAAAATTGTTGGAGCAGTCAACTTTGTTCCAATTCACCGACGGTCAGTGACTTTGTGAAAATTTTGCATGTTTCTGCCGTTTTAGTTTTTAGCTAACACAAAGGTTAAGACCCTGGAATTATTTACTTTCTTTCAGATTTTCACGTTTTCGTTCCAAATTTTTGAACAATGAAATCTGATTGGCTCACTTTTGCTTTACCCAATCGTTTGTTCGCCTATGAAAGATTCCACCGTGCTGGGCATTTGAGGAGACCGGTTTCTCAGCAGAATAATCTTTTAGTAGACTCAAAAGAATTAGCAAGTCAAATAACATCGAACGCGGTATTTGCAAATAGCAAACGCTTGCTTCGCTGCACTTACATTCGTTAAGGTGATATTGTGAAAGCAAAGCTGTTTTTTTGCAGCTAATTTAGACAGCTCTGCTTTGAATTGGATTGATAGGTGGGTTCATTGACGAATCTTGAGACAACTTTCTTTATTAGGGTCTTCTTTTCACCTCTGTCAATCAGTTTTATGGCGATGGTCTGCTGTAAGATCTATTCGGTCGTATGCACTAAACGGCCCAAAATCAAATTTTCTTCATCGCAAGCTGGAGATTATGGTAATTTTAGCCAATCAAAGACAAGTTAGACGGTCAGGCATCCCGATCAAGCTTTCCAGCAGATAAAAATATTAGCCGAAATTACCGAAAAGATAAAATTAATTTTGAGTTACTTGTGAAACCTTGCCCAGACAAGAAAAATTTTAATAACAAAAACTCAAATTTTGGCTAATAATTGTTTGTGCTTGAAATGGCAGAATTATTTCATTTGAAATGGCAGAAAATGTCGGTGGAACTTGATTGGCTAGTTAGCCAATCAAGTTCAACAACCACAATAACTTCAGTTCAAGAGATGTAGAAATCTTCATTTTGGGCCGTTTAGTGCATAAGACCCGATCTATTTTATACTGATTATAATTGATTATAATGATTGTACTGATTATAATAACTGATTTATTTTTTAGACCACGAACTAATGAGGTTCTTGAAGTCATCATCATTGATCTAATATTTGATCTAAAACTTTATGATCCAGAACATAAGATCTGAGACTAGAGCTCTTATTTTCATTTAACGATGATCTGTTTCTCCTTGTATGCTAAAATTGTTTTAAGTGGACAAAACGCAGTAATACTTTCAAATTCAGCCAAGATAGTTTTTGTTATCTTAGTTTCCGAAATGACACACACATTAAATAAAATTGTGTCTTATGCAGGGGCGGATTTGGGAAGGGGGCGGGGGGGGGGGGTGGCTTAGAGGCCCCTCCTCAGGAATTTGACCCTAACAAATACCAAAGGGTCCCCCCTTTGGACAATTTATCAATTTTTTTTTCAAAGGGCGTCTTCGGCGCCTGTGTTTTAGGCCTTTATATCAGAGAAAGTTTTGAGGTGTGAAAACTCAAGGTGTGAAAATGCGTCATTTTTTTTACTCGAAGCAGGTACATGCTAACAGGTACTTGTCAAATTGCCTCATTCGCAGTATATATAACCCGCTCAAAACTACCTAGCTCATTCTTAAATCTTTTTCACTGGACTTCACACTGCACTCTGGACTGGACCCTGGACTTCTACTTCAACCTTCCAGATGTCAAAGCAGACTGCTCCCAGGGACTCCAAGGCTTCTTGCTTCAAGGCCGTCAAGGCTTTCTTCACTTTTGGACCCAAGAAGTCACCACCTTCATCCACTGCAACCACTCCTGAGCCTAACAACCCTCAACCATTCAACCCTGAGACGCCCATACCTAAACCTTCGAGGCTCTTAGAGCCATTGGCTCCTTTAGTCACCAGAAAAGATGAATCTCTTTCATCAATTAGTTCTATAGATTGCCCTGATTGCAGAGTTCCCGATGTCTATGAAGCACCTGATGGTAGCGACTAAAGCTACCAGCATTGCTCTTCAGGGACCTTCGCTAGAATTGCCTCAGTCAATGCATCACAATGCATCACAACTTGCGTCACCTCTTCCAACAATGGCGCGATGTTGAAGGCAATGGCCGCTACGAAAAAGTCCATTCTGACGCAGCAAAGCTTCAAATAGAGGGCAGAAGAGGCAGACCTCCTCTTGCCTCATCGGCTTATGATCACTTCAGACAGACCGTTTACCTGCCCTTTCTTGACTTTGTCCTGATGGAACTCAAGGAAAGCTTCGTTGGAGCAGCTTCTTCTTGTGTTCAAGTGTGCAATCTGCTACCCCGTTGGATAAATGAGAAAGACGCAAAGGAAGAAGATTTTTGTTGATATGGTCCAGTTATACGAAGGAGTACTCCGAGATGGTGACTGTATGCACTGCTGAGGGCTCTTTTCGAGCATGAATTTACTAAAAAGTTACCTCAGCTCCAACATGAAGGAGGGCCGACTTTCAAACTTGGCGCTGATGTACATCCACAAAGATGTAGAAATCAAAGTGGCAAAGCTCATCGACAGATTTGCCGTAAAAATCGAAGACTCAATTTTGTTTAATTTTGTTTATTTTCTTATTGTAAATAAAGTTTTGTTTTAGTCAAAATTTTTCTCAATCTGCCCCCCCCCCCCTCAAGATAAATCCTAGATCCGCCCCTGGTCTTATGCACCAAACAGCCCAAAATAAGTATTTCTACAACTTAATCTTAAATCAATATGTGGTTAAATCTGTTTGGTTCATTAGCCAATCAAATGCCAACAACATGGTCCGGCATTTCAATTAAAATTAAGGGCAGATAAAATTATTGGCCGAAATGATCAAAACAATGGAAATTTTTTTGCGTTGAAACCATTTTACTGAACGTTTTTGTTTGGGTTTAGTTTCACAAGAAAGATGAAACTATTTTTACTATTTGATTAAGATTCACATTTTCAATAAGATCGGCTAATATTTTTTTCTGCTGAAACGGTTGATTGAAATTCCGCATTAGTTTTAGCTAAAACTTATAAAGAATTTAATTTTGGGCCGTTTTGTGCATGAGACCAATAAAGTTTATTGAAAAAAGTTTCCGAGATTTTTTAGTCTTGAACTTTCTAACTCACCACTTTCCTTATAAACTTATAGCCATTTTCAAATGCTTAACTTCGTATCGCGCAAAGCCATTGGTTGTTTCCAAGGCCGGTCTCCTACGGTTGAGTGCCACTAGTGTATGAACTACAGTTTCGAGGGTTACGTATCAGTATTTAGACGACTGCGTATTCACAATCGCCAGTAAGTAGACAAATATTGTATTAACGAATCAGAATCAAGACAAGGAAGAAATGAATAATCAATAATTAATTATTTCGTAAATTTGCTTTCCCATCTCGATTCTGATTGGTTAATGTGGTTTTTACCTGCTTACTGACGAGTATGAATACGCGATTGTCTAAATACAGACCGCACTCCAGTTTCGAGGTAATCACGGAACATATCAACCTTTATATTATTAAATGGCGTTGTTTCGGGCTTGAAGCGTACGCTGAACAAAATGATTGATAACCAGATTGAGACTGAAGAAACTCTTGTTTTCCCTGGTCGATGTGCTCGACTTATATTGCGGCCGAGAAGCATTTTTAGGTCGAGCACAAAGTCGAAATATACCATTTTTCGGCCGGAAAAGTCAAAACATAGGTCGAGCACAGTCGAAAAATACCCAATTTTGGTCGAGAAAGTCAAAACATAGGTCGAGCTCAGTCGAAATATAGGTCGAGCACAGTCGAAACATAGGTTAAGCACAGTCGAAGCATAGGTCGAGCACAGTCAAAATAGAGGTCGAGCACAGTCGAAACATAAGTTAAGCACAGTCGAAACACAGATCGAGCACAGTCAAAATATAAGATGACCACAGTCGAAACATAGGTCGAACACATTCAAAACACCCCTCAAACACGGTCGAAACATACCACGGAGCACGTTCTAAACTTACCTCGATAAACAAAATACCCAGGTTGACAAAAAACACTAATCAAACTATTTTGCACTTGCGAAACTAGCATTTCACACGTCCAAAAGTTATCTGCCAACTCTATTACTAGCATTTTGAGACTACCATAGTGAGAAATTTTGTGAATAGTTACTTGAAGAAACTGTGAGGGAACTAGAAGAAAACACTTTGAAAGCTGGGTAAAGCAGTGTAGGGAAGTGTCAAGAATCTTAAAAACCGGTAAAGATTGTTAAGAAAATTCCAAAAAAAATTCTACAAAAGTGTCACAAAAAATGCAAGTAACCAGTAAAAAGTTCAATTTTTAACTAAAAATTTATTGAAATTTACCAAAAGGTTTCTCCCTAGTAATTTACAGATCTAAATTAACAACCATCAGTAAAAATTTTTATTTTTTTGCTGTAAGAATGTTCAAAATTTTCTGATGATTTTCAGTTCCAAAGCAATTGAAGGCAATAAAATAAGGCATAAAAAACTAATTGAACAAAAAAACCAAGAGAAGTAAAATGAAGCTTTGCGACCATCAGTTAGCAAAAAATCATCAGTGCAACATTTAATTTTCAAAGTTTTCTGATGTTATTTTAATTGAATTAGGGCAATTTAATGAACATTAACGCAGCAAATAACCAATCGAAACATCAAATTTCAAAATACCAATGGAATCAAAAAAAAATTTCGGAAAAAATATTCTATCGTCGTTTTCTTTCATCCAATTCCTGGCACAACATCACCGAGCAGATTCATTTGCAGATACATTTTTTTTAAATTTAAGTAACCTGAAAATCACCAAAACATGCCAAAAAAATCGAGACTTCAATAAAATAGACTTTTTATTAAATAATAACTGAAAAACTTTACAGAAAGAATAGAATTTTCTGTTTAATACAAAACGAAGCAAAGTATTGCCATACTTGCGATCCACAACAAAGTTAAAATAGAGGCGTAGCTGAGCTTCGCACCACTTGTGATACACAAAGCCACCATCTCGTGAGAAAAGATGAAAAAATCCAAAAAAAAACAATGTACGAAACTTTGAAACTCAATGCTTGGAAGGTCTCAAAATATGCTACTATATAGTCAGTGGGAAAAAAAGATAGAAAGCAAAATTAATCTGAAAAATTAAATTGAATAAATTTCTTTAAATTGTAACTTGAAATTGGAAAAACTTCAGCTTGAAATTCAAAAACAGCCATGAAAACAATTGGACATCATTCACCGAGCGGAAACAAAAGCAGAGAAATTTGGGTCGAGACCTGTTTATCCGAAAACAAAACTGTTACCCCCAACCAACTCCAATGAGTTTTAAAAAATTGTTCGACCCATCCATACTGAAGCAAATATTCCTATCTAATTATTTTTTGCTCTCAAGCTACGCAATAAAAATTGACTAAGCTGTATTAACAAACTGTTCGAAAATATAAAGAAAGTAAACAAGTTTTCTGCAAAATCAGACGTGGTAATTTTACATTTTTCTGAGCTTTCAGCTATAGTGAAAAACTGTTTAACCAGCATTATTTCTCGTCATACACAAGACCGCCACAAGATGGCCTACACGTGTTCCCAAAAAATGATTGATCAGTTTTTCAGACAACGAAAAAATTGTCACCACAAAAACAAAAAGGTAAGAAAGAGCGGCATTAAACGTTCATTCATCATTAAAATATCAGTCGTCGTTTTATTAAAACAGTTGTTTAAAGGATAAACGTTATGACTCACTTTGGAGCTAAACTTATTGTATGAAATTGTATGATAAGCACTTTTTTGTTCACAAAAAATTGTTTGATGCCAAAAAGTCTCTCATATAAGTTAAACTGCTTGGGTTTCAAATCAATTAATATAATTTAAAACAATTTTAATAAGAAAAACTGTATGATAAACATTGTTTCATAGCTTTCATATTTGAAGTTGTATGATAGGTACTTTTCAATTGACAAAAATGCTTTAAAAAAAAGAACAAACATGGCGGAATAAGTTTAAGCGTACGCTTGAAACAAATCTTAGATGGATCAAAAAATTTAGGAAAATTTTTTGTTTTGCCGAGAAAGTCGAGACGGTTGAACAATACCCTTTTTGGTTAAAAATAATTGCGTTATACCTATGCGGAGTCGAGCAGCAAGTTTTCAAAAATGACGGTCGAGAAAGTCGAGAAAGTCGAAACATATCGATCTTTGGTCGAGAAAATCGAAACATATCTGAACTGGGTACAAAAAGCCGAACACTTTTTTGTTGGGTCGAGAAAGCCGAAACATAGCAAAGTTTGGTCGAGAAAACCAAATGATACCCAAAATTGGTCGAAGCGTTCTGATTTTTGGTCGAGAAAGTCGAAACATAAATCGAGCACCTCGACCCGGGTTCAAACCACCTCGATAATGAGGTCGAAGGAAGGCTCTATTCGATCTTAACTAGATTCATGAGTCGAAGAGATTCGATGCATGGCTCAAAAATTATTGAATTATTAGTGAACAATGAAAGTAAAACCAAAGATCGAACGAAATCAAGTATCATAGTATGAAGTCCGTTTAACTTGAACGAAAAAACTGAAATTGATCAACAAACTACGTTCAACCAAAGATCCTCGTCAAGTTATTACTTTGAAAAACTTTCAATTTCTCAGAGTTCGATACCACAAACTGTTTCAATGGGATCCCTTTCGGAAGTTTGAGATCTACGGGCAAAAAAGTAAGTTTTGGAAATTTTTCGCAAAGATAAGTCGCTACCAGGGACAATATAAGGGGGTCCTCAGGGATTGGCTCCCGGTTGACCACACAAACGACTCGTTGATACAGATTTTTACGTCAGCTTTTGATCGAGACAGCCTCAATGTTTCTTAATGGTGCCTCCTGGGCAAATAAATACTAGATTTTGAGGGATGTGAGACGGGAACTCATTGAACGATATCAGACAGAGTACAAAGTCTGTTCGTCACCGTCACGCTATCTGTTTTCGTCCGGATAAATTTAAGTAGCTATACAATTCAATACTAACCCTAGTATTAACCTTATTTTCTAGGCTCAAAAGACAATAAATAAAACTAGCAAAACGAATAACCGGAACGAGGTCTGCGTCTCATGTTGCAAGCGAACTGAGTAGCCAAAATGGATGTTCTGCGACCGAAATTCCGTACTCCCGCAAGAGGCTTGAGTCGCGCAAAGTCGCAACACAGCTAAAGATGGGTCGCGCAAAATAGCAAAATGGGTCGCTCAAAGTCGCAACATGAGTCGCGCAAAGTATTAACATTTTTGCGCAAACTCGCAACATAAGTAGCATAAAGTAGCAACATCTTTTAGACGAATTCGCAAAATGGGTCGCAAAAAATCACAACCATGGTCGCGAAAAGTCGCAACATGCGTCGCGCAAAGCTAGATCGTGCATGGGTCGTGCAAAGACGCAATAAGAGTCGCGAAAAGTCGCAACATGGATCACTCAAAGTCGCAACATGAGTCACGCGAAGTCTCAATATACGTCGCATAAAGTTGAAATATCGTTGAGGCAAACTCGGAACATGGGTCGCAAAAAATCGCAACATTGGTTGTACAAAGTCGCAACTTAAGTCGCAAAAAATCGCAACCTGGGTCGCGAAAAGTTGCAAAATGCGTCGCGCAAACTCGCAACATGCGTCGCCCAAGGCAGCATTATGGGTCGTGCAAAGTCGTAATATGGGTCGCAAAAAGTCGCAACATGGGTCGCACAACTTTACAAAATCTGTCGCACGAATTATTAGTCGGAATAAGTTAAGTCGCATTATGCGTCCCGCAAAGATGAAACATGGGTCGTGCAAAGTCGCACTCTGGGTAGCAAAAAGTCGCAACAAGCGCTGCGCTAACTCGTCAAAACTGTAACATGGGTCGCGCAAAATCTCAACATTGGTTGTACAAAGTCGCAACTTAAGTCGCAAAAAATCGCAACCTGGGTCGCGAAAAGTTGCAAAATGCGTCGCGCAAACTCGCAACATGCGTCGCCCAAGGCAGCATTATGGGTCGTGCAAAGTCGTAATATGGGTCGCAAAAAGTCGCAATATGGGTCGCACAACTTTACAAAATCTGTCGCACGAATTATTAGTCGGAATAAGTTAAGTCGCATTATGCGTCCCGCAAAGCTGAAACATGGGTCGTGCAAAGTCGCACTCTGGGTAGCAAAAAGTCGCAACATGGGTCGCACAACTTTACAAAATTTGTCGCACGAATTATTAGACGGAATATGTTAAGTCGCATTATGCGTCCCGCAAAGCTGAAACATGGGTCGTGCAAAGTCGCAATCTGGGTAGCAAAAAGTCGCAACATGGCCCGCGCAATAACGCAATATGGGTCGCTCAAAATCACAACATGGATCACGCAAAGTCGCAACATGACTCGCGCAAAGTCACAACATTGGTTGCACAAAGTCGCAACATAGTCGCAAAAAGTTGCAAAATGGCCAAGGCAATTTCGCAACATGGGTCGCGAAAAATCGCAACATGCGTCGAGCAAAGCTGCAACATGGGTCGCACAAAGCCGCAATATGGGTCGCGCAAAGCTGCAATATGGGTCGCACAAAGCTGCAATATGGGTAGCGCAAAGCCGCAATATGGGTCGCAAAAAGTCGCAACATGCATTGCGCAAAGCTGCAACATGGGTCGTGCAAAATTTCGATATGGGTCGCGAAGAGTGCAATATGGGTCGCGAAAAGTCGCAACATGGGTCGCACAAATTTGCAAAATCTGTCGCACGAATTATTAGTCGCAACACGCGTCGCGCAAAGCTGCAACATCGGTCGTAAAAAATCGCAAAATGGGTCGCAAAAAATTGCAAAATCAGTCGCAAAAAATTGCAAATGGCTAAAGCAAATTCACAACATGGGTCGCGAAAAATCGCAGCCTGGGTCTTGAAAAGTTGCAAGTTGCGTCGCGCAAAACTGCAATATGGGTCGCAAAAAGTCGCAACATGGGTTGCACAAATTTGCAAAATCCGTCGCTCGAATTATTAGTCGGAACATGGGTCTCGTTACGTCGCAACATGAGTCACAGAAATTTAAAAACTTCGAGCATCTTTAAAGCCTACCCATGGCCCCAAAGTAAACGACAAGCAATTTTTATCTAGGCTACAAAAAAAATTCACCACAGCTAATGAAAACTAGAAACCATCAAAATCAAACAAAAACAAAATATAAAAATTAACATTAAAAAAACGATAAGTTAATGAAACACACTTACCACGAAGCTAAATGTAAAAAAAAACTTTGGTGGATTAATTTTTGCTCGCAGAATTGTAATTTATATGCAGTTTCCAAAATAGCCAAGTATATATGTGCTTTTTTTGTTCAGTTAGCTAGACCAACACATTTGCTTATCATATACAGGATCACCGTCACATGTAGAACTACACATGGGTATAACGTTTTAAGGGAAATAAGAAAGTCGTCGCCCCACAAAAACAAAAGTTAGAAAAGGATCCAATTAATTTTTCAGCCATCAAAAGTTATAGCAGTCGTCAACTAATCAGAAAAAATGAGAACCAAACACATTTGACACTTACATTGGTGCTACAAACTACCAACACTTTTTCCGGAGAAAATGGGAGCCATTTGCACGAAGCATGTGTCTCAAAAAGGTTTTATAGAGTGTAGTAACACAACTTGAAAATGAACAAAACTTTTGAGGAGAAGGGACTAAATGGTTGAAACTTATTATAAAAACTTAGCAAAACTTAAGCGAAAAAAACTGAAGCTTCAACCTGCAATTCTGACAGAAAAAGTTAAAGGACTGCTTTCATACTGAAATTTTCTGAAGACCCAGTTTGCAAATGTACCGCTTCGCCAGATCGTTATTGATTCTACCCTGGTAAAAATTTATCCTTACTGGTAAAAATTTAGCTGTTCAGTATTTTGCGTGCGATTTCAAACAAGCGTGCGATTTCCATAGTGGTCCGAGTACAAAAAAATAGCCGTCGGTCTGTGTGATTGTACGTCGTATCAGCTTTTCCATGCAATGCCATGCTTGTTGTCGGCCGATTTTGAGTTTTTTGTGGAGTTCCCATAAAATTTCACTTGCCAAAAAATAGCTTCATTAATTTAAAACAACTTCACGTTGATACAAAATTATTAGTAAGGACAAAAATGATGGAGACTGATGAACAAAACACTGATTTCCTGGAACTGAAAACTGATTTTCATTAAAAAATGTGTGAAGAGATTGTGAAATATAGAAAAATGTGAAATATCAAACACAATCACACTGTTCTTTTTTCGATCGAAACGCTTTTTGGTTGATAAAATCTTGCGTCGAACAAATTCAAAGGTTTTTATTTCGCTTGAAATTTTCCTCGGCAGGGAAAACATCCCGGTTAGGATGATTTCCCTGCCGAGGTCAAAATAGTTTTTCTCGGTCGAACATGATCAAAAAGTAACGCTTTGGGTCGGGTCGTTTGAAACATATCAAGCCTGAGTCAAGTCGGTCGACACAATAATTGCAAATATTGACCGGGGTCGCGCTAAGTCTCACAAAACCTTTTGGTCGCACAAAAATGCAATTTACAAAATTTCAGCTGCGCGGAGTTTTTGAGTTGCACAGAGTTGCGCAGGTTGTGCAGGCTCGCTCAAATTTCTTCAGTCGCACAAAGTCGCATCATACCCATGTTGAGCTGTAAGGTTCGTAACACAATTTTTCTCGCACAAAATCGAAGCCGTTTTTTTTTGGTTTGCGCAAAGTCCATAAAAGTTCTCCATTCGCAGAAAGTCGCAACATACAAATTTCGGGTAGTAATGGTCACAACATACTTGGTGTGGTTCGCAATGGTCGCAACATATCTATTTCGTGTCCCAATGGTCGCAACATAAGTCCCCGGTTTCGGCCCGGGTTGTGTTTGAGATCAACTCTGCTCTAATTTTTATTCTTAACAATTTTACAAAGACTATTGTGAAAACTTGTTAAGAAAGATGATTAGTAACTATTCCTGATTTTATAATCTTTTTCAGATTTTACAGCAAAAAAAAGTAATAAAATGGGATTGCGAAGGCGTTGCAACCATACGGGGCTTACTAAAACAAATAGCTGGTGATTGAATTCTCGGTGATCACGGCCCTGTGTTCGCTTCTACATATAATACATTAACAACAACAAAAATAGTAGAAAAATATTAAGAACAATAATGCCAATTACTTGATCGTGGGAAAAAACGTGCTCTTAGCGTCAGTGCACTCATTGTGTTACACACAGATTGTGTTAAAACACCAGCATGAAGCTGTTATTCTTCAGGAAACTCTTGAAAAAAGCTATGCTCCTTTCTGCAAAACTTATGTCTCGCTAGTGATTCCACGCTGCTCTACAATTAATTGAAGCATCAGATTAAAAGTCAACAAAATAGCCTTATGCCTGCGTCCATCTCGAGGAGTTTGGCGGAAGACTTTGTATTTTGATTTGAATGCGTTATTGATGCAAAAAAGTATCTGCTTTTTGAACAACAGTCGTTGCTTGTACAAATCACTGCGAGTTACCTCAAATTGAACGTGAACAAATGGACAAAATGGTTTAAAAAAAACTTGGTAAGAGCAGATGTTTATATTGACTTGAAAACAATCAACGCTGTCTAAATTTCTTTTTCTGATGATCTGTTCAATTCTGCGACAAATTCTCTGCTTTAAATTTTGCAAACCGAATTGGCAAAGAGGGAATTCCGCTGGTCTCATTTCACAAATATTTTATTGAAAGAAAAGACAGGGTGATAATTGAAAACGATAGAATGTTTATGCGAAAAGCAAAGAGAAGGTACCAGCAGGCAATTTAATGGGGCCTCTTTTTTTCATTTTTGATTTATATTTTGTTGGTGTTGTATTGGAGAAATGAATGTGCCAACGACAGTCAAATTGACGACAACCAATTGTGCATAGAGTTCAAAAAATTGTTGAGGCTCACCTTGCTGATAATCGAACTATCAGCTTGTTAGAATACTAGTCCGTAATGCGGAGAAAACTGAATACAAATCAAAGAAATCAAGATCAAACGATTGGCCTCAGAATGACAAATGTTTAGGTAATAAAAGGAAAAAGTTTTTGAAAAAGGATCAAAAAAGAATAGTTTTTTGAAAAAAAAAACAATCAAGCAAAAATCAAACAAATTGAAAAAATCAAACAAATTAATGAACGAGTTATGCTATTTTACTGACAAGCTAGGCAACTCTTCACTTAAATATATATCAAATAGAAAGGCTGCTCATCTAGCTCGCTCTTTTATGATTTTAAGGCTGGATAACTGCAACAGCCTCTGTTAGATTGAAATATTACATCGGCTTGAAATGTAGATATGTAATATCTTCGACTCTAACCGAGCTGGATTAGCTGCCGCTCAACTGTCGAAAATTGGATTGAAATTCCTAAGTTTTTAAACTTATATCAATTTTGATACGGAACGGTGACTCCGTAGTGATAGTAGAGGACAGTTTATATCACAGTTTTTTTCGTCAAAAGAAGGGGAAGTCAAAAATGGAACATTAAAAATGACACAAGAAATTCAACAAAAAAGCAAATCATAATTTTTTATTGGAAAACCAATAACAAATTATACAAAAGTGGCAAAGCTCCTATGCTTAAAATTTTCAACTTAGGGTGTTTCTTAAACTTAGGGTGTTTCTTTGACAAAGAACGAAGTTCCCAACTCTTTTTAGGGAATGACACATTTCATTCAGAAAAAAATGAAAACGTCTTATCCCGGTTTATTACTAACCTTGAACGCAAAAAACAATAACTCAATTTTATAGCAAAGAAAAAAACTCTAGGACCGTCGGATATTCCAGCTTGGGCTCTGAAAGATGGATGCAATTAAATTTATACGCACCTAACGTTCCTTCTAATTTGTTTTACAACAAAAAAGTCAATCCAGAAGAGCCAGAAAACTACAGGCTTGTTTCAATGACCGTACCACTATCTAAAATTTTTGAAATCTTTCAAATAAACAATTAAATGAGTATATACAAAAAACAACCTCCTAAGTAACATTCAATTTGGGTTTGGAAAACCTTATTCAGTCAGTGACGCTATCGTATACTGTACACAATCCTTTCGAAAACATTTAACAAGAAAAATTATGTTGCTTGCTCATTACTAGATCCTTCAAAGCCTTCGATTATTTTGATCATGGACTTCCAGAACAAAAAAAAAACAAAAAATTGTTCAATCCTTCAGAAAGCGAAATACCATTGTTAATCTCATTCATAAGCAACCGACAGCCGAAACCAACATCGAAACCAATGGATGTTCCTACACCAGGGGCTCCCACAGGGTACTATACTGGGACCTCTCAATTTTGATCTGTATATGAATACTTTTTTTTCAGAAATTGTCCATTTCTTGAGAAAACTGTGCAATACGCCGACGACACGCCTTTTTTGAAATTCCACGATGAAAGTTTTCCTTTGCAACAGAAGCAAGAAACATGCAAAATGAAATCAGAATATTTCAAATCCTACTCTCCTAATTTCAGAGCAAAAAAATTTTTGCTTATGAATGCGCTATTCATAAGTCATCTACTCATCCAGTAATTCTTTCATGCGGAATTCCCGCAAGTCTTGTCATATCACTCAAAAACCAGCAAGTTGGGCTGTAAAAACTTGTTGGAACCGCGCAAAGTATATTTCATCCCTCGGCTTAAGACTGAAACATAATACAGTGCCAATTTCAGTGTGTCAAATCAAAACGAAACGACTGCCAGCTTATGAAAAAAACTGTAAAAACCGTCAAATCAAAGAAAATTTTAGCACAAAAAACATTACCTCGTGGTAAAATGGTACATGCGAAAAAAATTTTTTTTTCAGAAGATAAGTAACAACATGGATAAATATTTATCAAAATAGATCCTCAGAAGAAGTTCTAGCATACACAAGAACAAGACTAAAATTTAAGAATCTACATGATTTTGGGGTCAAATGGAATTTTTCAAAAATTCGAATTGGACATGTCATGCTCAAGTTTCTCGCAACAACTGAAAATATCAGAAAACTGAAAGCAGAACGACCGAATAACAATCGCGGGAAAGTGGTCAATTTAGCCAGCGGGAAATTGCTATTCGCAATTTCCGACATCTAAATATAACGAGAGTAGAGCTGTCCTATCTTGATATAGGAAACAAAGAACATCGAAATTCAGTTGGACCAGAGTGATCTTTCGGTGGAAAGTTGGACAACGAAGTGTCCCAATGGTCCAGAACCAAAACGCCATTCTCGAGATAAAACTTGTTCGATTAGAACTTATTGAATCAAATTTAATTCCCCAGTTATTCTCAAAATGCTTACTAATTTAGTTACCTCAATTCGCGAGTGTGCTGGTATGTGAGTACCCAATTTATTTTCTTGAGTGTGTTTTATGATTGTAATGTTGGGATAAGGTGAGTTTTAGATTGATCCATCTGAAATGGATCAAAGTTCCACTGTCGAATAAAAAGTAAGTGTACGGACTGTTCCGACCCTGTTCTTAACGGCGTTCGCGTATTTTGGGTATTTTGAGACCTAAGTATAGGACGTTCTTATTTTCTAGAGTGTGGGGGGGTATTCTGGTAGTGGCTTTTAAGCTGTAACGAGGGTTTTAGTCTCATGTCGCAAGTGAATCGAATTGGCTCCGACCGTTCGAGGTAGAAAAACACAAGATATAGTGTCCCTGACTCTTGAGCCAATGGTTATAGGGCCTATTTTTCTTTAAACTCATATGTGACTTAAGTAGGCGACTGTTACATCGACTACGTAAAAATTGTATTTTCAACAAAGGTTTTTGCTCAATTTCAGGTTTAAAAATCTAATTTATATGTAGAGAAGGATCAAAACTGTCAAACAACTTATTCATAAAGTAATATATCAAATTGTTTCATAATTTCTATTATGCAATCAAATTTTAAGTATCCCGCCGATTTTATTCTGAGAGTTTGTTATTTTTCCCATTTTCTTATCCCCAAACCTTCGTTTTGAATCTTTTTTCAGGCTAACATGTCGATTTAACAGTCAGTTTTGGAACTATAGCTTCAATGTTAGCTCCCTGCTTCTAAATTCGTTTTGTGTGTTGTCTCAGCTTGTTTTTCTAGATATGCAGCGCTTCTAACGTTAAAACTTTATTATTGCTTTTGGCCTAGTCAAAAATTTTCCAATTGATTTCTAAACTCAAACCATCGCCTCCGCACTCTTTAAAATGTTGCCCGACGGGAGTACCCGCTTTTCGGTGCTCCTCAACCCTAGTGGTAAGATGTCTGACCGTTTTGCCGACATAGATGGATATGCATCTACGACATTCTAATTTGTATACCACTTTGGATTTTAGCTCACACGAAAAAGCTGATTTCAACGACGGCAAACACGTTTTCAATTTCGAAACAATATTTGCGTGGCGGCTATTTTCCGCACTTTTTTCGCAAAATATCAGTGTGGCTATATCGTATATTGCAAGAGCTCAGGTTTTTTTTCAATTTTCCAGTTTGCATTTTGTGTTTGTTCGTCAAATTTGAAATTACCAACCCAATAGTGTCAGTGTTTTCCCAGGTGTTGCCATTTTGGCCTCCATATATGAATAGCCAAATACTTTTTGTTTTATGTCCATTGTAGTTTATCTTTTCCTTGTTTTCGGCTTCATAAGTTTTCCTATTTCATTGGCTTTGTGGTCTCATATTGAACCGTTTCATTAGCAAAAAGTTCTGTGCGCGTGTGTGTAGTTTGAGGGAGAGCGGACCTTCGAATTGTTTATTAGTTTCCAATTTTTTTTATTTCTGTTTTTATTTGTCTTTTGTTTCATCTTAATAGGTTTCGGCTTTTTTTATAGTCGGCCTTCCGCCTTAGTGTCTTAATTATGTCCTTAGTGCTAGTCGGTCATATCTGGAAGTTTGACCTTGAGAGACACGAAAATGCGTTATTTTGGAGTGAAGTTTTGATTTTCAAAATTTCGAATGGAGCCTGTCATGCTCAGTTTTCTCGCACCAACTGAAAACACAAAGTGAAAAATCAGAACGACCGAATTAACAATTGCGGGAAGTTACTCAAGAAAACAGCAGGAAATTGTTCTTCGCAATTTCCCGATACGAAATAATACACGAGTAGAGCTGTCTTATCCCGAAATAGGAGGAGAGATATTAGAGAGGAGGAGAGATAATAGAAAGGAGAGAGAACAACTATTTGAAACGAACTAGAGTGAGCCTTCAATGGAAAGGTGGACAGCTTGAGTGTCCCAATGGTTCACACAAAAACTCCGATTCTAGAGCCAGAACTTGCTTCTGTTATCAAAACTGATCAGTATTAAACTTATCTAGTTACATTATCTAATTCTCGAGTTGCTTACCATTTTAAGTATTCTGTTATCAAAACTGATCAGTATTAAACTTATCTAGTTACATTATCTAATTCTCGAGTTGCTTACCATTTTAATTACTCCTTGTACTCGAGTGCATCAACATGTGAGTCCCCAATTTAAATTTCTTGAGTGTGTTTTATGATTGTTATGTTGAGATAAGGCGAGTTTTAGGTTGATCCATCTGAAATGGATCAAAGTTCCACTGTCCAATAAAAAGTAACTTAACGGATTGTTCCGACCCTGTTTTTAACGGCGTTCGTGAATTTTTGGTATTTCGAGACCTAAGTATGGAGACGTTCTTATTTTCTAGAGTGGGGGGATATTTTGGTAGTAGCCTTTAAGCTGTAACGGGTTCTAGTCTCATGTCGCAAGCGAACCGAATTGGCTCCGACCGTTCTTGAGGTAGAAAAACACAAGAGATAGTGTCCCTGACCCTTGAGCCAATGGTTATAGGGCCTATTTTTCTTAAAACTCATATGTGACTGAAGTAGGCGACTGTTACAATAGCCAAATACTTTTTGTTTTATGTCCATTGTAGTTTATCTTTTCCTTGTTTTCGGCTTCATAAGTTTCCCTATTTCATTGGCTTTGTGGTCTCACAATGAACTGTTTCATTAGCAAAAATTTCTGTGTGCGTGTGTATAGTTTGAGGGAGAGCGGACCTTCGAATTGTTTATTAGTTTCCAATTTTTTTTATTTCTGTTTTTATTTGTCTTTTGTTTCATCTTAATAGGTTTCGGCCTTCCGCCTTAGTGTGCTAATTATGAGCCGTTTGAAGTGTAAACATTTTTCTGTGGGCGTGTTTGATTTTTGTGGGAGAAGTGAAGTTGACATTTTTTATTAGTTTCAAATTTTTATGTTTTAATTTTCAGCTTGAAGGGTTTCTGCTCAGATACTTTCGGCTTTGTTACAGCTAGTTAAGTTTTTTCTGATGCTCTTTTTGTATTCTTTAGTCTGGGCATGGTTTGTTTTTAAGTCTATCTTCATACATTATGATAGATCTAGTTTCATGCTTAATTACAGATTTTGTTATTGTTTTTTTTGGCGGATGGTTTTTCGATTTTGTTTTCGTTTAAACTCTCGAATTAAGTTTCCAGAATGTGGATACCACCATACCTTCTGTACATATGTGACACTCGAGGATACTACATGGGCATTACACGGTTTTTTATCAGTATTATTTTTTTTCTTGTTATTTCGGTTGAATTTCAGCTTATTGGCTGCCGGCTTTAATTCCGTCGGATTATTTACCAAAGATCTTGTTGCCAACAATTTTCCGATATTATTTGTTTGAAAAATAACATCGTTGGAAGTCCTTTTTTGCCAATTCTTGAGCGTCTGCTGTTTTAACCCTCTATTTGTTGCATCGCAAGTAGTGCGAAGTTCAGCATCGCCTCTGTATTGACCTTTTCTTTCGGGCCAAGAAAGGTGAAATATTTTGGAAAGATATATATTTGGTTAAGTATGGTAATTATGCTCTAAGATATGTGACTGAAGTAGGCGACTGTTACATAGTGTTTTTATGGCGCTCCTGGGTGTTTTTACGACATCATGACTACGGAGTCGAACCCACTTGACACAGCTCCGGGCTGCATGCCCATTCTAGAGTACCGGTGGTACGGTTCAGCGGGAACGTGTAAACCTTCCGGTTGTACCGTGATAGCTTTTTAAGAAAACTTGAGAAAACTTCCTGGTACGCTCTCCGAACGAGGCCTAGCTAACCGAGTAAGGGGGGGGGGGGGCAATTAGGGAAACAAAAACAAGAAAAAAGTATAGAAAAAGGAACAAAAAACCATAAAACGAAAAGACAGTGACTTTGATACCGGATCATTTGGATCAAACCGTTATATTAATTAAATAGTATACCCATACTGTTTTATAACACCGATCGTTTCGATCAATCTAGCAATTTAAACCAGTGACTTCAGTAAGGTGCCCGAGTGGGGGGCGTTGTTAAGGGTTTTCAGATAGATTGCAACCTAGCCGGACCACTAGGAGACTTGACTGGAAGAGGTGACCAGTCGAGTGGGAAAGTGGGTCACAAGGATCGAAACGGACCACTAGGTGACTTGACTGGAAGAGGTGACCAGTCGAGTGGGAAAGTGGGTCAAAAGGATCGAAACGGACCACTAGGAGACTTGACTGGAAGAGGTGACCAGCCAAGTGGGAAAGTGGTGCTGCTGTCAAGTGCAGAACAGAGACAACCAGCACAGGATCACCACAAGAGGACGCACAGGGGTGTTCTCAAGTTGGGCAACGGGTATCGTTAGAATCCACATTACATTATAGGAGATAAGTGTAAAATTGGATAAGCGGAGTCCCATTGTTTTCAGGAAGTTTTTGCACAAGCAGGCCTGGAAACAGGTCTACGGTTTTCTCTCGAGAGGTTTAGCACCCGGCGCTTAAGGGATTTTTTGGCTTAAGAGGGGGGCTAAAGAGAGGGGAGGTTAGAAGGGGTGCTGGTTAAGTTAGAGGTCAGCGGTTATAAATTGTAAAAAGGGGGGACACATTAGAGTAACTAATTGTTCGGCATCGTCGACTTAGTTACATTAGATAGTTACACGCGTTGGTTATAGGAAGCGGATATCCAAAATTAGAATCAGTTTAAGGTAGGTACCCTGGTCGGATCGGTAGGGGGGGGGGAACGGACATAGAAAGTTTTTGTGATACCCCATAAGATCGCTAGCAGGGGGGAGGAAAACGCGTGGCAATCGGGTACCAGACATTTTTTCGGACAAAGATTGACATCAGTCAACCTTGAATTTCAAGAGAATTCACCCGTCTGTTTTTGAATTTTTTTTCAGTTTAAAATTTTACGTTTTGGTGAAAATTTGTTGTTGGTATTTTAACGAACAGGTGATCACAAGATACCTGCGGGGAATTTGGAGTTTCAAATAGCCTGAAAAGACTGGATTAGTATTTGGGTTTCGACCATTAAGATAGGGATTTTTGGAAAATTTTTACTAGAGCTCAAGTGGTGGTAAAAGGTACAGTGGTTCAATAGTCCTTACAACGAAGAAGAAGAGACCCGATATCCAGACACTCAGTGACGAGTCTTGGGACAGTACCGAAGAAATCTTGGGACATTGCAGTCTGGGGACAGTCTTAGGGCAACACAGTCTTGGTACGAAACAGTCTTGGGACATTGGTCTTGGGACATTGGTCTTGGGACAGTGGTCTTGGGACAGTGGTCTTGGGACAGTGGTCTTGGGACATTGGTCTTGGGACATTGGTCTTGGGACATTAGTCTTGGGACATAAGTCTTAAGACATTAGTCTTGGGACGTTGGTCTTGGGACATTAGTCTTGCGACATTAGTCTTGGGACGTTGGTCTTGGGCCATTGGTCTTGGGGCAGTGGTCTTGGGACATTGGTCTTGGGACACTAGTCTTGGGACGTTGATCTTGGGCCATTGGTCTTCGGACATTAGTCTTGGGACACTAGTCTTGGGACATTAGTCTTGGGACACTAGTCTTGGGACATTGGTCTTGGGACACTAGTCTTGGGACGTTGGTCTTGGGCCATTGGTCTTGGGACAGTGGTCTTGGGACAGTGGTCTTGGGACATTGGTCTTGGGACATTAGTCTTGGGACACTAGTCTTGGGACATTGGTCTTGGGACATTAGTTTTGGGACATAAGTCTTGGGACATTAGTCTTGGGACGTTGGTCTTGGGACATTAGTCTTGCGACATTAGTCTTGGGACGTTGGTCTTGGGCCATTGGTCTTGGGGCAGTGGTCTTGGGACATTGGTCTTGGGACACTAGTCTTGGGACGTTGGTCTTGGGCCATTGGTCTTCGGACATTAGTCTTGGGACACTAGTCTTGGGACATTAGTCTTGGGACACTAGTCTTGGGACATTAGTCTTGGGACACTAGTCTTGGGACGTTGGTCTTGGGCCATTGGTCTTGGGACAGTGGTCTTGGGACAGTGGTCTTGGGACATTGGTCTTGGGACATTAGTCTTAGGACACTAGTCTTGGGACGTTGGTCTTGGGACATTAGTCTTGGGACACTAGTCTTGGGACGTTGGTCTTGGGACATTGGTCTTGGGACACTAGTCTGGGGATACTAACAAGAAGTACTGGGACAACACTGAATAGTCTTGAGACAGTAGAGAGAAAGTCTTGGAACAGCATTAGGAAGGGGATACTAAAAAAGTACTAAGTTAGGTTGAAGTAACCAATTGTAAAATCATATTCTCTATCCTATCCTAACATATAAAATTTTCAAGAGCTTAAGAAAAGTTGTTTTTAGCAAATTGCCAATTTCTTTTTATAAAATTTCGTCAAAAGAGGTTTTAACCTTAGAGTAGAATTTTGTAGATAGTAGTACTGTAAGTAGTAACAATTGTAAATAATGAGGCGGAGCAGGGTACCGGTAGCTGAAAAAAGATCTACCGAAGCGAAGACAAAGTATAACTCGTCGCTACGTAAACAACATCAATGGGTCCGAAAGTAACAAAGAAGAACTTTTCTGTTAGTATGGTCAGCACGAGGAGTACCACGGAGAACAGAGCAAGAGAGGGCACGGAAGGGGAACGAGTAGAACCCACCATCGAGATTGATCTAGAGACACCTGATCAAAGTGTTGATGAAGCAGGAAAGAAGGCGACAGAGTCAACTCCAATGCCCAATGCAGAAGAACCTAACCCAAAATCCATAGAGTTCTCACCGATAGACAACGTGGAAGACACAACAGGCAACACGCCAGAAACAGTGACGGGTGAGTCTCAAAAGAGAACGTCTTTTACTGAAAGATTAGCGATGACGGTCGGAATGAGATCGAAGGACGCAGCAGTGGAGGAGACGAAAGTCGAGAAAAGCAAAACATTCGGAACAGTATTCACGAGAACGACAGAAATCGATCAGAACGAGGGTCAGAGAAAACCGGAACCAGCGACCGACTACAGGACAACAGTGGACCAGGAAACAACTTCCCTTGAGCTGAGTGATTTGATGACAAAGCTAGAGCAGATCGACAAGAGATTGAAGCACAGCGAGGAGGATAGAGAAGTAATAAGAAAAGAATTAAGATACAACAAGCACGAGCATCTGGATAGTTACTTTAACCTAGCCAGGGCAACAGAGGAGAAACTCCAGCAAATGTCAGACAAGGTAGATGCCACTAATGGAGAACGAGACAAGAACATCAAAAAAGATATGCAACAATTGAAAAACCGATATGATGATGTCAACAGCCAGTTAGGGAGCCTGGAAACGAGAATGGACACAATGAGCAGGAATCAGGCCGAAAGTTCATGTGCAATACAGGCGAAATTGGATGCAATCTTGAGAAATTCCACATCACAAGAAAGGCCGGCAGCGGATCGCACGCAAGGCAGCAGAGTTGATTTTGTGGAACCACAAAAGAACAAACGGCAATCGACACCGTTGCCTTCAACCCGAGATGCGGTGAGCATAGCACCAACAGCTGCTAAAACAATTATGAAAAATGGAACATCGAATACAACGAGTGGTCAGGGGGACTCAACAGCTAACAGCAACGCAGGTCCAGATGCCATGACGTGGGCAAGCACTTGGGAGATGATGAATAGAACTCTAGAGACTTTCGCCACGAGGAACACTGACTCGAGCGATAGAGGAGGAGGAAAATCCAGAAAAACTTTCAAGAAGCCAAAAGAATTCAAAGACGACTCTGATGGATGCATTGACACTTGGGTGGAAGTGATGAGATTACATCTAGAACAGGATAACTTGAATGATGAAAGACAAGCATGCACAGCCATACTCAGCAACTTAGAAGGCACGGCATTAAAATGCGTGGTTGCAAAGAAAGAAGAAGAACGCGACACAGCGGACAAAATCTTTGAAAAATTGTTAAATAGATTCGGCTCAGGCATGGAGGGTCATCAAGCGATGATGCGATTTGAAAAGAGGAGACAAAGGGATGATGAATCGATAGAAAGGTTCCTAGATGATCTCGAGAGCTTGAGAAGAAGGAGTGACCCGGAAGAATCTACCAATCGAAGGAACTTCAGCATCGCCTCAAAGTTCATTGATGGGGTAAAGAGTGATGACTTGAGAACGATGTTAGCAACGTACTACACATTGTCGAAAGACAGTGCACCAACTCCAGAAGAGATGAGGCAGAAGTCAAGAGAGTACATGCTGATGAAACCCAAGAAATACTCGTACTCAGACAACAGGAACACACAAGGGGGGAGTCAGCCACAGAGGTCGTCATGGTACAAGCCCAGAGATGACATGGACAAACGCAGGTCATGTGCTAACTGCGGGTCAGCTGATCATCATGTGGCGGATTGCGCGACATATAAACAGGGCATGAAGAGTTTGGGATATGCACCTGATGAGGAAGATATGAGCCAGATGGAAGAACACGAGTTCTATAGTGGCTTGATCATCAAAATAGGTGCAAGAAGCTTCTTTTGCAACCAAGAGGGGCACTTCAGGATGGACTGTCCGTTGTTTTGGGAAGCGGTCAAGAATCAGAGTCATCCAAAACACAAGTTGGCGCTAGCAGCGGTGCAGAACCAGAGAAACAGACAAGGTGAATTTGAGACGAAAAACCTAGAGAGACCAAGTGCGGAGCTACCAACGAAAACAGTGAAAGCTGTAACACAATGTAATAGTGCAGTAGAGGCCACGGCGAAGAACGCCCTAGAAATAGATTATGAGAAGGCGGCATCGGAGGCCATCAACAAAGTGAAACAAGACCTGGCAGCGAAAGAAATAGATCAACGGCTGAAGCAAGAAATCCAAAGACAGAAAATGAACGAAGCATTAAGTTGCTCACAAACAATACCAGTGCTGAGGGGTCGACAAAAAATGGAAACTGCAACACTGTAAAAATGGTTACAGGAAAGCTATTTGGCATAACAAAGATTGGGGCAAGAATAATGTCAATAATCACTGTGGGCGGCCACGAAGTAACGAGAAACTTGAGCGAACCAAGTGACCAGACAATAATGCACATTGATGTGTACGCAGATTACTTGAGTTGTATAAGCCCACAAACGACTTCTAGAGCATTGAGAGCACTACTCACGAGAGGGGGTAGCAAGTCGGTACGTGTTGAAAACAGGTATACAGAAGCTTATGGTCCACATGAGGTGATGCTAAATATAGATGGAATCAACATCTATACCAAAACAATGATAACATGTGATGAAGACCTAATTGGGCAAATCTACGTGGGAAAAGAAGAGTTGAAAGTGAGATCGATTGGACACTGCGCCATGCTTGAAGAAGATGCGATGCACATCGGGACAGAGGCAGATGTGACAGGGCACGTGCTAGACATAAGTGGCAAAAAAACTCAGTTACGTGGGTTACTTGACACGGGAGCAGTCTTGAGTGTCATACCAATCGAACCTTGGGAACGAATGGGCTTCAACAAAGATGATTTGATAGATTCGAGAATACGGTTGTCAGCTGCAAACAAAGGGGCCCTGCGGGTGTTGGGCAGAACGCCGATAATAGCCCTCAATCTGGGGGAACGTAACCTGTGGATGAGCTTTCTTGTGGTAGAAAACCTAGATGAGTCTGACCAATTTTTTTTTAGGCAGAGACTTCATCAGGAACTTTGATGTAGCGATAGATCTAAACAACGCAATGTTCAGGATACGGAACCCGGATAGGAGGTACGCAATCAAACCGGTAAATTTAATAATGGCAAATGAAACCAAAGCACCGGTATTCTTGAGTAGGAGGGTGAGGCTAAAGGCGAACGAGGCGGCGATTGTAAGCTTACGAATGAAAAATTACAATGAACTAAGTGACAACAAGCAGGTATGCGTAGTCCCAAACCCAAATGACGAAAGTGCTGCTGTTTTAGGAAGATCCTTCTCGAATACGAAGAGCGGCCTCTGCGTGAGTGTCTTGTTGAATACCCTTAACATGCCAATCACGATACGGAGGGGGAGGAAACTGGGATATGCTTTACCTGTTAAAACTCGATATGAAATGACTGAAAACCATAAACAAAATGAAGTTGTTGATTATCCCAATCATAGGGACAAAATTTGTATCTTGAGACGAGGGAATAAAATAAAAGATTCATCAGGTCTTGTGAGGTCACTTAAGTCAGAGACAGACGATGGACTGTCGAGCTGTTCAAATTTCCCGGAACGGCCCACATTAGACAAAATACAGGGTGATAAACCGGTTGTACCGAAAATTGAACACTTAAGAGGCAAGTTCACGGACGAACAGCTCGAAGCCATCAAGGACGTACTAGAACGGAACGAAGAAGTTTTTTCAAGACATAAGGCAGACATCGGGTGTTGTAATTTTGTTGAGCATGAAATAGAACTTGAGGAAAACGCAATACCGCACAGGGAGGGGGCGAGGCGCATGACCCCACACAAATCGGATGCATGTAGAAAGGAGATTGAAACGCTACTAGAGTATGACATGATAGAACCATCCAAATCACCGTGGGCGTGTGGAGTAGTGATGGCCAAAAAGAAAGGCGACCAGTTGAGGTTTTGTTGTGACTTTCGATACCTGAACTCCGTCACGGTGAAGGATGCCTATCCCATACCTAGGATTGATGAGAGCCTCTCGAAGTTAGGTGATGCAAAATTTTTTACGACTCTTGATTTAGACTCGGCCTTTTGGCAGGTACCACTCAGGAAGCAGGACATGGACAAGACAGGGTTTGGCTGCGAGTTGAGTCTGTTTCAATGGAAACGGATGCCGTTTGGACTTTGCAATGCCACAGCCACGTTTCAGCGGTTGATGGCACACGCGCTGATAGGCGTGACGAAGAAGTATGGCAATCTGGTAATGTGCTATGTGGATGACGTGGTAATAGCGACACCCACACTACAGGACCACATTGAGAGACTTGACGAAGTATTTGCGTGTATGAAGAGGTCGGGGCTGAAGTGCAAACCATCAAAGTGTGAGATACTCAAGGACTCGATAAAATACTTGGGCAGGATGGTGGACAAACACGGCATCAGACCAGATCCAGACGCAGTGGAGGCAGTTCTAACTTGAAAATCGCCAAAAACGGAACACCAATTGATGAGCTTTCTGGGTTTTGCAAATTACTATAGGGAATTCGTCAAAGGCTATGCAGACAAGGTTTATCCGATGCAACAGTTAATGAGGCACAAGGGCAAGAAGTTCACGTGGAATAACGCAGCAGAAGAGTCATTCCAGAGAATAAAGAAAGGGTTGTGCGAGGCACCAGTACTAGGGATGCCAACAGAGAAGGGGATGTACGTACTGGATACGGACGCGTCGGTAGTAGCGATATCTGGAATTCTCCACCAAGAACAAGAATGGAACGGGAAGACAGTCTTGAGACCAATAGCGTACGGGAGCAAAGTCCTAAGTGACACGGAAATGAAGTACGGATCACCGAAAGCAGAGATGTTTGCGGTGGTTACCTTTGTCGAGAAATATAGGGCATACCTAGGCAGTGAGCCATTCAAGTTGCGAGTCGACAACCGGGCACTAAGCTGGCTGAAGACGTACTCAATGGACCAAAGTTACATTGGGAGGTGGATAGTTCGCCTGGACGGCTACAATATGATAATTGAGCACAGAACACGAGACAAACATCAAAATGCTGACAGCTTGAGCAAGAAGACGGAGTTCTACGAGAGACAAGAACAGAGGGAGGCAGATAGACCTGAGATCCAAGATGGCTTCTCCTTCATGGACAAGGAAACGTATGACAGTCTTCCTCTCACAAGATGGTTGGACAAATCAGGCAAACCAATAGAAGATCACCCCGAGTTACCAAAGGAAACTACGAAAGAAACAATCTTGAGAAAGAACCGAGGGATGCCGATAGGAATCATGCTCAAGTCAAAGATCGTGAGGGAGACGCTCAAAGCAAAAGGCTACGATCTCAACCAGGTAGAGACGGGGGAAGCACAAATAGACGAAGACTTAAAGGGGTTACACGAGAGACTAGCAGATGATAAGCCCGTGATTCAAGAAAACTGTAAAGAGGAAGCTGAGGTCACAATACTGCGAAAGAGCGGGACAGCTAGTGATAGAAATACCTCGAAGGTGACTGACCTTGATGGGAAGGAAGTGGTGCAGACACTGGTTGAAAAGATTCCAGCTGAATTACTTGAACAGACTAGGGTCAGGAGAAAGAGAGTGGAATTCAAGGAAGAAGCTGAATACCTGGGACCAGGTCAAGAGTCCGGGGAGCGGTCCACGTCCACAGAAGAAGAAAACACTGAAGGAGAAAATTTGTCCGGGGAGTGTGAAATGTTGGATGAGGACTCGGAAGCGAGCAGTGACAATCACGATAGTCTCTGCATGATATTGGCAAAAGAAAAGATTAGACACCACGACAGGGAACTACAAACAGATCCGTCCTCAGGAACCTTCAACTTGGACGTGCAGGAGATACGAGGTGGTGAAGAACTTGAAAGGATTGCAGTTTCGAGGAAACCATTCAGGGAGCTATCATGCAATTCAAATGTGAGAACAAATCTGGTGCCGGAAGACGACATGAAGGTGGTAAGGAGGATAGTATGCGTGAAGCTGAATGACGACGTCCACAGTCCTGGGGAGATGAATGGGCAGATCATGGCGCTGAAGGATCATGTCAAAGCGAGATATAGGCTGTCGGACCTGATAAGAGCCCAGAAGAATGACAAGATGACAAGCAATCTCTCCAAATGGATCCGAACGGGGTCCAAGGAGAAAGGGGAACTTGAAGAAGACAGCTATAAGATCCTGAGCCAGTTCTACAAAGAGAGGAAAGAGTTACTCTATCACACGCCTGACGGGGTTGTAGCATGCAAGAGAAAAGAAGAAGACAAGATACTACACAAGCCCAACCTCATCTTACTACCACAATTATATCAGACAGAGGTGCTGTTCAGATCACATGATCAGATGGAGCACCAGGGGATAGACAAAGTGCAACAAAGAATATTTCACAGGTTCGATTGGCCAGGATTGAGGAAAGCCTGTGAGAGGTGGGTGAATGCATGCCTGGCATGTTTGCAAGTGAAAGACCCAAGGAAGATGAAATTCCCACTCAAGTCGGTGGAAAGCTCGGAATTTAATGAAGTGGTGCAAACACACCATCAGAAGATCTGTATGACGGAGTCAGGGTATAACCAGATACTGGTTATAATTGATCACTTCACAAAGCTGGCAGAGGCGGTGCCGTGTCAAACAGCTTCGGCAGAAGAGACTTGTGACCACTTGATAACCCATTGGATATCAAGGTATGGTTGTCCAATGACTTTTCAGTCAGACAACGGCAAAGCCTTTGTGGGGGACTTGACTAAGGAATTAATGAAGAGGTCACACATTGCTCAAGCACACTCAACGACTTACCATCCTCAGACCAACGGGCTGGTAGAGAGGCAGAATAGAACGTTGGTGAACATGCTGAGGGTATATTGCTCTAGATACATGACGGACTCGGATAAGTATCTGCCTCAAGTCGTAGGGGCATACAACAGTACTCAACACTCAACGACGGGAATCAGTCCATTCATGATGTTGACAGGCAAAGAGAGAGCGATGCCCCTGACGTTCTTTTACCCGGAGTATGAAGGAAAGAGGACGTCGCCTCAAGCTTACGTGAAGGAGGCGATCAGGAGACAGCAGGAATTAAACGAGCTGTGCAGGAGGAACACTGCGCAGGCACAAATGAAACAGCGCAAGAAATATGATGAAAAAATTACAGGCGAAGCCATATGAAGTGGGCCAGTATGTGTGGGTTTTCCAGAATGTGATACCGCCCAAAGGGACAAAGAAACTACTCAAGAAATGGAGAGGACCATTCATGATAACTGAAGTACATCAACAAGGACGGTTCTACCGCTTGAGTACTGGGCGAGCAGCATATTATGAGAACCTGAAGCCTCATGTCCCATCCCCAGAGGACTGGTGTATACCAAAGGACATGGAGGGACTAGAGTACCTACTGGTGGAACCAGCATGTGAAATGAATGAAAAAGGCACCAGAGATAAGAATGATGGCAATGAGAATTTGAGTTTGGATGACAATGAAAAAATAGATGCGGACTCTGAAGTGGAATCTCTTCTGGAAGAAGATTGGAACGATCCGGAGCAAGGTGAGGTGCCGAGGTGGACTGAACCAGACTTGTCAATACCAGCGGGGACAAGGAGTGGCAATCGCAAACGCACAGGCATGAGGTACAACAGGTATGGGGACGACTTCCTGATCGATAAGATACAACCTGATGACCTAGGCAAAGAACTAATAAGTGTGGGCGAGCTGACGGCAGATGGTGAATGGCAGATCATAGATGATAATGATCACTACCCACAGGAAGACTACTCGACGCCGGAGCGGGAGACGGATTTAGAACAGAGTGAGATAGAGAGGAGGCAGAATACGAACCTGAGGATATTAGAATGGATGCGCGATGTCAAGAACGAAAGCGAGGAAGGACAGAGCATACAGCAAGTTGACATATCAGCGGGGAAGTACATGAAAACGGAGGATCCTCTTTTCGGCTGGACGGCAGCAGACAGCCCGCTCGACATTCCGCCAGATAATTCGGATCAAGCATCATCGACGGGGACGTCGATAAATATTTTTGTCCGGGGAGTGGGGGTAGGACTTACCCACACCAAAAATTTGATGATAAAGAAACTCAGAGAAGTGAGAGAAAAGTGCGGACTGGAACTAGAAGGGGAGGAGGCCGAGCCTACCATAGGACGGAATTTTAAAACGAAGTTTGAAATACCAAACGAATACTCGGAAAATATCCTGATAACGGATAGTGACTTCATTCTGTCAGACAGGACTAGCGCAATCTGTATCACGGCGGACATGAGTTTCAAATCAAGACTGGAAGCTGACTTCAAAAGAGAGTACCAGAACGTGGAGTTTCTGTTTAGACAGAGACCAGGACTTGGAGGAATGGCAGCGCTTCCACCATCAGTAGCACAAGTCCCGGGCAAATACCTGTGCTTCCTAGTGACGAGGGTCAATGACAGGAACACGATCAATCCCGAACATGTGATGTTGGCACTAACAAGACTACGAGACTTCATGATTGAAAGAGGGATAACGGAAGTCTCAATGCCGGTGTATGACCCAAACAAGGGCAAATTGAGCCCAAGGGAATTGTACGCTAACCTACACGTGGTCTTCGCAGAAACTGAGATAATGGTGCATCTTCACAAGAAATACTACTTGAGCATCGCCTGAGTCGGGTACACGGGGGTCTCGAGTTGGGCATGAGGGAAGAATCTCGAGTTGGGCATGAGGGAAGAATCTCGAGTTAGGTGTGGGGGTACAAAACAGGTAAAGAATCTTAGAGGTGATTGGCATGACAATTAATATTTTAAATGATTGATGGTGCTAAAACATAAAATGAATCTGCATGTTTTTAGAAAATTTCCAATTGAACTATTTTAATAGGGCGAAAAGGAAAGGGTTTTAACTACAATAGTAAAGGAGGTTTTTCGGTTAGGAACACAGCCTGTCGGTCTAAAGAAATCGGGTGTTATTTTCAGATTGATTTGGTAAAGTCACATTGATTACCCATTTGTATTTAATTGAAGAAAGAGAACGCAAATTGAACGATATCTCAAGAAGCTAGCTCAGGTTGCTAAAGTGAACTCAAGTTGCTCATACTCAAGTTGCTCAGGTAAAACTCAAGTTGCTAATACGCAGGGTCACTTGGAAATCACGGAAATGGCAGATCGATTCTGGAAGTCCATGCCATCGGCTTTGAAAAAACCCACACTTGACGAATTGTACAGACGTCTGAGGGACCTGGATTATACTCAAGTGGACGAGAGAATGGCAGTGATGTTGAATGCCATCCTCCAGTTGGAGGAACAGAGCGAGTGTCGGGAGTCTGCGACAGAAGCGGTTTTGATGGTAGGCTACACCACTGATGGAATATCCAATCGAGAGCAAACCAGGTGGCTGTCCTGGAACGTGGATGGAGCAATAAGGGGGTTCGATTTGGTAAGGAACCCTGGCTTGAGTAACAATACTGAGTATGGTGCAGGGGAGTTCCCACTGCCGGTCAGACCATCAGTCAGATCCACGGGCCAGAGCACGAGCAAGACACCATTGATGTCACGTGCACAGCAGACGGCGGAAGCGTATCCGGACGTCAGTATCATGAAGAGAGAGCTTGAGAGGACTCAGCGGGAGAGGAACAAGGCGAACCTCGACCGGGATCAAGCGGTGCTCGAGAGAGATCAGGCAAAACTTGAGAGGGATCAAGCGCGGAGGGAACTGGACATGATGAGAGCTGAACATCTACAGGCAGAAAGGGCGCGAGAGAATGCCGCGAATTGCGAGCAGCTGAAGTCGGAGCTTGAAAGGATCCAGCAACGACAACGCGAGCTCGACATGCAGAAAGGGGCTAGGCCCAAAGAGCGGGTGGTGACCGGCTCAAGACCAGAGTCACGTATGGAGGTGGATGAAGCTCCTAGGTCGAAGGGACGATTTAACCTCGATCGCGCGGCTCAAGAACATATGAACGAAGGGTTGGAGGTGTGGATACCGTCTGAATCAGCGTCCTCCCTGCGTGGTCTAGAGACACAAGTAATACGCCCGTTGATGGACGTCGCGCTGCCTGGATATACACCAAGTTCGACCCCGGGTAGTAGTCAGGTGAGTGGTAGATCGTCACGACTGAAAGAGTTGCACGAGCGGCTACAGCTAAGGAGTCGCGAGAGTCCAGCAAGAGTGGACTTACCCTCGACGTGGGGGGAGCAACCTGTCAGGAGTGTGGTAATCTCGAGTTACAAGAAGAATACGGAAGGTAGATACCACAGGCACAATCGGATGGATTTGAGCACGGCGCAGAGGGACAGGAGAGATTGCTTCCATGACGCGGCTTGGGTGGAATACCTCACGCAGCCGCGTGTGCCCGAAGGGGCGGTCCACCTGATCATAGGGGACAGCTTGTTGCGGGTGCTGACCCGGATCCAGTCCCATTGGCAAACGGGGATCTTGAGCTTCGCTGGAGCCGCGACGCCGCAGATGCTAGCGACACTTGAGATGCTAGGGATGGCAAGTGTATACACGGTGACTCTGATGCTCGGGACGAATGACGTGTCCAGGGGGGAAGCAAGGAAGGTGACGAGGCTGCACGACAAGATGAGCTGCATTCTCAAGGAATTGCGGATTCAAATGGATCCGGCCATTCTCACGGTGTGCACCATCCCTTACAACATGAAAGCGGATCAACATGCAGTGGAGATGAACACAAAAGTGCGAAACCTGAACAAAATAATCAGGCTGATACACCAAAGAAGCGTCCTCCCCCTTGGGCTGTTGGACGTGGCCGAGCAAATGGAGCTATCTACTTTCCCTGACGATGCATCCTCGGATGGGATTCACTTTGATAGGCCCAGAGGGGTGGAGTGGTTGAATGACGTCTTCCAAAGGCAAATAAGCGCATTGGAGGCAGAGTTGCTAGAGACGGCACAGGTCACATTCGGACCACCCCCAAATCCACCCTTCTTCAACCCGAGGGCTTTGTCCAGTCGCTTGGGCGCGATGGCCGATTCTAGAGACAGTTCGAGGAACAGCCGGACCAAGATGCCGAGCGCCGCGCCCATGGAGGCTGATGAGGCGACGTCATCAACTCCTCAAGGATCGATAATATCCTCGGTGGTGGTGGAGGAAAAGAAGAAGCCGGAGAGGCCAGCGGAGACCAGCAGGTCGAAATATGTGGAGAAGGTCAAGGAGCTGGACTTGGAAGATCTGGAATGCAGGCTGGAGCTAGCGAAAACTTTGGGTCTTGAGCAGGTGTCGCACGAAGACTTGGGTAGACACCAGTGCGTGGACTGGCTGAAGGCACATGAGACACACTTCTCGAGAGCGAAAATGATGGAGACGGCAGATCTGACTGGGATTCCCACAAAATCGGCAATGGGACCTATTAACTATAGACCTCTCAAGTCATTAGGGAGTCCGGGACTCGTGGTGGAGCCTCCCAAACACCGAACCAGCATTGCCAGGATTAGGGTGGCCACTCCAGCACAGTTGAGGGTGGTGGACAAGCTGATGGATCCGAGAGAAATGGAATTACCAGACGCCGCGTATGAAGGTACGAGATTAGCCAACGACCCCAGATACGGGAAACCCTGCGGGAAGACGCAGCTGGCCAAAACCTTAGCAGTTTATGATAGGGCAGACCCAGCCGCAGCAAGGCTGGTCATCGTGGCGGGATCGGACTTTGAGGGAACGTCTCCCAAATTGTTTTGGCCGGAAACTCTGATATATTCATTGCCGGGAGCGGAGCTAAACCAGATGTTGACCCTGGTCCTGGCAATAAAATCGGAGATGCCATGCGAGCCTGAGCTACTGCTGTTTGCAGGGATGAATGATCGCTTGCATGCAACGGGGTTTCTTGAGCAGCTCAAGGGTGATGAACCTACACCGAAGAAGATCTGGAAAACCATCCAGACAATGTTTGCAGCCATGAATGAAGTACAAGAGAACGTTGCCTCACGATTTGGCTCCAAGACAAAAGTGGCGTTCAAGACGTCCCCCGGGTACGCGAGCATGCCTCCCGCTCTGCAATTTGTGTATGCGATCTTGATCTTGATAGCAGAAGGGAATGGATGGCGTATCCTGATGGCAGCTCCCAATCGGGAACTGGAACCTACGAACTTGGGACTTCGCAGATCAGAACTCGCGGCGGCGTGGGCGGATGCCTCCCACGCATTGAGGGGCTTTTACGAGTTGGCTGACATCCTCATCGTATTGGACGAGGTCCTCTTGCTAGAGATATCTAACCTCGCTAGGCAACTCAAGCTCAGTCCAATTATAGGGGACGATCATCCAGTGGTGACTCACCTGACGGCCAGTCTGTGGTTTCGAGACATGGAGTTGACCATCACGAGCTCCACCAGTAAATCTAGAGGGCCGAGCAACGAGAGGGAGGACGTGGCCGTATCGGAGAAGCAGCTGGAGTCGATGGTGTATCGACTGACACAAGAGAGAGGCAAGTGGCCCTTCCTAACACCAAGGCTGGAAAACGCCACGGAGAAGACAAGATAAGATGCACCGCTTCTGGTGAAGCAGATCTGGGATTTTCTTGAGGAGCAGCTGGGAGTGGCCGAGAAGAGGGAAATGACGGTTGGCAGGTTCGTCACAGCAGCCAACGAAGTCACGATTGGAGGATTCTGGAGGGAGCACGCAAGGGGTGAGCTGAGGACGAGGAGGGATCACGAGATTCTTGAGTTCTTGAGTCCTTGTTGGGGAAAGGAGTTCCTGGCCAAAGTGTATAGCGCGAAAGAGACTATCTTGAAAGCCTTCATACAGGAAATATTGAATATGCCTATCAGTCTGTTGCTGGCACTGTACCTGGTTTACCCAAGTTACCTGTTTAATATGGGCCCAGCATACATGTTCAGTCGGGGCGTGGACACCCTCCGGATAGACGGGTACTTGACGTTGGTGCTTCTAACCCACGGGGAACTGGTATCATTTCACCGACTGATGAAATACGGAGAGCCCCTGTCGATGGGAAGAACACACTCGAGTATTGACACCTACTCGTATAAGTGTGCTGCCGGGCTAAGGACGCTGCTGATACAGTACCTACTGATGCAAAACCGGCACCTGTCTGATGAAGAAAAGAGCCCGACGACAAGAGAGGAGTGGAGGAAAGTGAATGGAGGCATGCCTCTATTGACGGACCTATGCCTGGCCATGAGGTCGGACCCCATGGGGATGATCCGGGGGCTAGGGGAGGTCGTAACCTGTATCTATGGACCGGCCGTCACGTTCGCGTTTCCAGATCCTCTGGCGACAGCTTATCGATACTCAGTGACCCACGTGAGCCTCATAAGCATATTAGATGGGACGACACTTAATTGCTGTCAGCAGGAGGTGCTAAGGGCACAGATGAGCAACACGGTGCTCTTCGGAAAAGTGAAGGATCCAGAATTGGTGGTATACAGTTTTCGAGGACAACTGCAGTGCAGGATGGGAGGCAAGCGCGAAGGCCCCATCGAAACTTATCCCAAGTTCTGGAACATAAATCCCCTGACAGCAAATGGACAAGAGATCTTGAGAATTCCTGCATGGAAGAAAAGCTTTGAGCTAGTGAAAAGGGAGCTAGAGGCGATATTGGAGAAGGAAGTCCGGCCAGCAAGCATTCCAGAATTTCCAACAGTGAGGAGAATGACCCTGGGGATGAACAGCTCCCTGGTGGTCCCATCCCTTTTCGCGAGAACAGCAACCGAAGAACAGCAGAAGGAGTTCATCGACGGCTGGGATCCTCTCTTCGTCGGCTACACTGCAGCGATTTATTTTCATACCAGCGATGCGAAGATAAGTTCATGGACAACTCAAGCCAAGAAAATGAGAGGGTCGATGCCCCCGAAATTCGAGGTGCGAGATGCCTTGAGAACACTTGAGCGGGCAAGTCTAGAGAACAAGTTGCCGGTGTGGGACGATGGCAGGATGATAGTGAATGAATGGCATATCGCGCTGAAAGCCGACGATATGCTGTTTGCCACAAGAAAATACCGGGCACCTTACGGACTAGAGCAGCTGGAAAGGAGACAGGAGGGAAAGGAGCTGGATGCAGCAGGCCCATTGCATGTGGCTCTGTCAGAGTATAAGGAAACGAGTCCAGCGACACCATCACCCCTATCAGTGGACACCCCTGGGGATAAAAGGAGTGGCACCGTAGAAGATCGATTCAGAAGGATTCTTGAGAGAAGAGAAGCAGAATCGGGAGAGGAGAGCATGGATGAGACTCTCAGTGAGGCAGGAGAGGATATGGAGGTGGGAAACACACCGGAGCAGAAGCCAGCGGAGGAAGAGTTCACCACGCAAGAACTATTGAAAGACCTGAGTGGAGAAAATTGGGCAGACAACCCCACGCCACCTCTGACCTCATCTCCCCGCAAGAATCCAGAGTTGCCACTGACGAGCGAGAATCCCAACATGGGAATGATCTTCCTGAGTTCGGAGAGAAGGGCGAAGAACACTTCCGAGGGAAACAAGGATGCCTTCCTAGGCACTCTGGATGAGGATGCTTGGCGAAGGTTCTTGGGCGATTTTAATCGAGAAGTGGACGACGACACCACATTGCACGATTTTAAGGAGGAGCTGTGGGACACGGTGGTGAACTTCGGAGAGCCTGTCCTGATGGGGACAGGTCTGGAGGAGAAAGCTAGAGGAGAGCTGCTGAGCAAGATGGTTGAGTTGAGGAAGGCATCACGAAAGACCAGAGAAGACAAATGTAAAGACAGCTCTACTCCGAAACAAAAAACTGACAACAAAATAATTGAACATGTAAGGGGGATAAGGTCGGAACTAGTAATATAATTAAAAGTACTAATATCCTTAAGGCTCGAGCAGGGGGAGGCAAGAGTTGGAAGGGTTGGAGGGAGACAAGGAAGTCGAATCAGTGATGGTAACGACAACGCCCCCGAGTAAAGACGTGAGGTGAAGAGCTTACCGAATCAAGTGAAGAGGTTGCACGAGCAAAAGGAGTGGATGCGATCCTATGAACAGCTGAAGGCCTGGGGGGAGATTGTGATCAGCTCCGATGACGAAGAGGCACTATTGGAACAGATCACAGTGTCAAAAATATCTGGGTCGGGTCCCTCGAGGGCGAAGAACACGAGGTGAGCCGGCGGCTCAAAAGGAAAATTCTAGAGTCTTCAGTCTTGAGAGGGAGGGGGCTCGAGGGTGAACTCGGATGAAATCTGGGTTCACGAAAAAGAAATTTTAACAAATAAGATATTGTTATTAATATGCTAGATCTATTACATAAATCAAAATGCTGCATGACGATTTCCTGATTGAATAGGACAAAAGAAATTTTTAAATTACCAGCTTAAAAAGCGAGAATTCATAGGTGCAGGTGTGTGCAGATTTTGATTGCTGTTTAGCGATAGTGTGAAAATTTTATATGGTTGTGAATCTTGGAAGGTAGATAAACTTAAGTCTGCTGCAAACTTCCGTAAATGACCACTTGCACTGTATCTTGAGTGACACTCGGGCTTCTGGGGATTCACTGACAGAGACAGCACGCGATGAGGACATCGATCTTGAGTCCGGGGAGTATGTGCCAGTCGGTCATATCTGGAAGTTTGACCTTGAGAGACACGAAAATGCGTAATTTTGGAGTGAAGTTTTGATTTTCAAAATTTCGAATGGAGCCTGTCATGCTCAGTTTTCTCGCACCAACTGAAAACACAAAGTGAAAAATCAGAACGACCGAATTAACAATTGCGGGAAGTTACTCAAGAAAACAGCAGGAAATTGCTATTCGCAATTTCCCGATACAAAATAATACACGAGTAGAGCTGTCTTATCCCGAAATAGGAGGAGAGATAGTAGAGAGGAGGAGAGATAATAGAAAGGAGAGAGAACAACTATTTGAAACGAACTAGAGTGAGCCTTTAATGGAAAGGTGGACAGCTTGAGTGTCCCAATGGTTCACACAAAAACTCCGATTCTAGAGCCAGAACTTGCTTCTGTTATCAAAACTGATCAGTATTAAACTTATCTGGTTACATTATCTAATTCTCGAGTTGCTTACCATTTTAAGTATTCTGTTATCAAAACTGATCAGTATTAAACTTATCTAGTTACATTATCTAATTCTCGAGTTGCTTACCATTTTAATTACTCCTTGTACTCGAGTGCATCAACATGTGAGTCCCCAATTTAAATTTCTTGAGTGTGTTTTATGATTGTTATGTTGAGATAAGGCGAGTTTTAGGTTGATCCATCTGAAATGGATCAAAGTTCCACTGTCCAATAAAAAGTAACTTAACGGATTGTTCCGACCCTGTTTTTAACGGCGTTCGTGTATTTTGGGTATTTCGAGACCTAAGTATGGAGACGTTCTTATTTTCTAGAGTGGGGGGATATTTTGGTAGTAGCCTTTAAGCTGTAACGGGTTCTAGTCTCATGTCGCAAGCGAACCGAATTGGCTCCGACCGTTCTTGAGGTAGAAAAACACAAGAGATAGTGTCCCTGACTCTTGAGCCAATGGTTATAGGGCCCATTTTTCTTAAACCTCATATGTGACTGAAGTAGGCGACTGTTACAATAGCCAAATACTTTTTGTTTTATGTCCATTGTAGTTTATCTTTTCCTTGTTTTCGGCTTCATAAGTTTCCCCATTTCATTGGCTTTGTGGTCTCATATTGAACTGTTTCATAAGCAAAAAGTTCTGTGCGCGTGTGTGTAGTTTGAGGGAGAGCGGACCTTCGAATTGTTTATTAGTTTCCAATTTTTTTTATTTCTGTTTTTATTTGTCTTTTGTTTCATCTTAATAGGTTTCGGCCTTCCGCCTTAGTGTGCTAATTATGAGCCGTTTGAAGTGTAAACATTTTTCTGTGGGCGTGTTTGATTTTTGTGGGAGAAGTGAAGTTGACATTTTTTATTAGTTTCAAATTTTTATGTTTTAATTTTCAGCTTGAAGGGTTTCTGCTCAGATACTTTCGGCTTTGTTACAGCTAGTTAAGTTTTTTCTGATGCTACTTTTGTATTCTTTAGTCTGGGCATGGTTTGTTTTTAAGTCTATCTTCATACATTATGATAGATCTAGTTTCATGCTTAATTACAGATTTTGATATTGTTTTTTTTGGCGGATGGTTTTTCGATTTTGTTTTCGTTTAAACTCTCGAATTAAGTTTCCACAATGTGGATACCACCATACCTTCTGTACATATGTGACACTCGAGGATACTACATGGGCATTACACGGTTTTTTATCAGTATTATTTTTTTTCTTGTTATTTCGGTTGAATTTCAGCTTATTGGCTGCCGGCTTTAATTCCGTCGGATTATTTACCAAAGATCTTGTTGCCAACAATTTTCCGATATTATTTGTTTGAAAAATAACATCGTTGGAAGTCCTTTTTGCCAATTCTTGAGCGTCTGCTGTTTTAACCCTCTATTGGTTGCATCGCAAGTAGTGCGAAGTTCAGCATCGCCTCTGTATTGACCTTTTCTTTCGGGCCAAGAAAGGTGAAATATTTTGGAAAGATATATATTTGGTTAAGTATGGTAATTATGCTCTAAGATATGTGACTGAAGTAGGCGACTGTTACATAGTGTTTTTATGGCGCTCCTGGGTGTTTTTACGACATCATGACTACGGAGTCGAACCCACTTGACACAGCTCCGGGCTGCATGCCCATTCTAGAGTACCGGTGGTACGGTTCAGCGGGAACGTGTAAGCCTTCCGGTTGTACCGTGATAGCTTTTTAAGAAAACTTGAGAAAACTTCCTGCTACGCTCTCCGAACGAGGCCTAGCTAACCGAGTAAGGGGGGGCATGTGCCAGTCGGTCATATTTGGAAGTTTGACCTTGAGAGAAGAAAAAAACACTTGATTTTGGAGTGAAATTTAATTTTTCAAAATTTCGAATGGAACCTGTCATGCACGATTTTCTCGCGAGAACTGAAAATCAGAAAAAGAGATCAGAACAATTTCAGAACAATTGAGTAACAATCGCGGGAAAGTTGCTAGAAAAATTGGTGGGAAATTGCTATTCGCAATTTCGAAAGCAATAATAACCTAGAGTAGAGCTGTCCCATCTGTGACAGAGACGAGAGCATTCCCTCGAGTTGGATTATTACGATTGGAATACTATTATTGACTGGACCAGAGTGAACCTTCGGTGGAAAGGTGGACAGCTAGAGTGTCCCAATGGTTCACGAGAACTTGCAGTCTAGAGTAAAAACTTGTTCTTGTTGTTAAAACTGACTGACATTAAACTCATATTAGTTACTTTATTAATTCTTGAGTTGTTTACCGACTTATTTACTTCCTGGTTCTTGAGCGTGCTACAATGTGAGTACTTAATTTAAATTCCTAGAGTGTGTTTTATAATTGTGATGTTGAGGTAAGGCGAGTTTTAGGTTGATCCATCTGAAATGGATCAAAGTTCCACTGTCTAATAAAAAGTAACTTAACGGATTGTTCCAACCCGGTTTTTAACGGCGTTCATGTATTTTGGGTATCTAGAGACCTAAGTATGGGGACGTTTCTAATTCTAGAGTGGGGGGATATTTTAGTAGTAGCCTTTAAGCTGTAACGGGTCGTAGTCTCATGTCACAAACGAACCGAACTGGCTCCGACCGTTCTTGAGGTAGAAAAACACAAGAGATGGTGTCCCTGACCCTTGAGCCAGTGGTTATAGGGCCTATTTTTCTTAAGCCTCATGTGTGACTGCAGTAGACGAATGTTACATAGTGTTTTTATGGCGCTCCTGGGTGTTTACGACATCAAGACTACGGAGTCGAACCCACTTGAGACAGCTTCGGGCTGAATGCCTATTCTAGAGTACCGGCGGTACGGTTCGACAGGAACGTGCAAACCTTCCGGTTGTACCGTGATAGCTTTTTAAGAAAACTCGAGAAAATTTCCTGGTACGCTCTCCGAACGAGGCTTAGCTAACCGAGTAAAGGGGGGCAACTAGGGAGACAAAAAACGAGCAAAAAGACAAAAAGCAAAACAAAAACCAAAAAAGAATAGAAAAAGGAACAAAAACCATAAAACGAAAAAAGACAGTGACTTTGACACCAGATTAGTTGGATCAAACCTTTATATTAATTAAATAGTATACCCATACTGTTTTACAAGTTCGATCGTTTCGATCAACCTAGCAATTTAAACCAGTAAACTGAATAAAGTGCCCGAAGTGGGGCGTCGTCAAGGGTTTTCAGATAGCTTGGAACTTAGCTGGACCAATAGGAGACTTGACTGGAAGAGGTGACCAGCCGAGTGGGAAAGTGGTTCAGGGACACTTGAGCTGAACCAATAGGAGACTTGACTGGAAGAGGTGACCAGCCGAGTGGGAAAGTGGTTCAGGGACACTTGAGCTGAACCAATAGGAGACTGGACTGGAACAGGTGACCAGTCGAGTGGGAAAGCAGCCAAGAAGGATTTGGCAATTCTCGAGTTCTCAAGTTGGGCAGAACGGGTATCGTTAGAATCCACATTACATTATAGGAGATAAGTGTAAAATTGGATAAGCGAAATCCCCCAGTTTTGAGAACGTTTTTACTTGAGCAGGCCTGGAGACAGGTCTACGGTTTTCTCTTGAGAGGTTTAGCACCCGGCGCTTAAAGTAATTTTTAGGCTTAAGAAGGGGGGCTAGAAAGGGGGGAGGTTAGAAGGGGGACTGGTTAAGTTAGAGGTTGGCGGTTGTAAATTGTAAAAAGGGGGAAATTAGAGTAACTAATTAGTCGACATCGTTGACTTAGTTACATTAGAAATTAACACGCGTTGGTAATATTAGGTGGAGATCCAAAATTCAACTCGAGTTAAGACTGGTACGCTGGTTGGTCTGGTAGGGGGGACCGGATATAGACAGTTTTTTTTTTTTGATACCCCATAAGATCACTAGTGGGGGGAGGAAAACGCGTGGCAATTAGGTACCAGACACTTTTTTTAGACGAAAGGTAGACATTGGTCACCTTTGAATTTCAGGTGGGCTCATTTTTCTGTTTTTATTATTTTTCTTACTTAGATTTTTGTTGCATTTTAGTGAGGATTTGTGTTTGGTTTTATACGAACAGGTGATCACAAGATACCTGCGCACCTACATTGAAATAGAAACAACCAAAGAGAAGAGGGGGGTCAGCATTTGGCTTTTAAGAGAGGGTTTTTGGGAAAATTTTACTAGAGCTTGAGTGGTGGTACAAGGTACGGTGATTCAAGAAGACCCTACAACGAGGAAGACACTCCGTGACGAGTATTGGGACAAGACCGAAGAAGTCTTGGGACAGAGCAGTCTTGGGATAGTGGTCTTGGGACAGGGTCTTGGGACAGTGGTCTTGGGACAGGGTCTTGGGACAGTGGTCTTGGGACAGGGTCTTGGGACAGTGGTCTTGGGACAGTGGTCTTGGGACAGGGTCTTGGGACAGGGTCTTGGGACAGTGGTCTTGGGACAGGGTCTTGGGACAGTGGTCTTGGGACAGTGGTCTTGGGACGGGGTCTTGGGACAGGGTCTTGGGACAGGGTCTTGGGACAGTGGTCTTGGGACAGGGTCTTGGGACAGGGGTCTTGGGACAGGGGTCTTGGGACAGGGTCTTGGGACAGTGGTCTTGGGACAGTGGTCTTGGGACACTAGTCTTGGGACACTAGTCTTGGGACACCAGCCTTGGGACACTGGTCTTGGGACACTACCCTTGGGACACTAGTCTTGGGACACTACCCTTGGGACAGCAGTCTTGGGACACTAGCCTTGGGACACTAGTCTTGGGACACTAGCCTTGGGACACTAGTCTTGGGACAGTAGTCTTAGGACACTAGCCTTGGGACACTGGTCTTGGGACAGTAGTCTTGGGACACTAGTCTTGGGACAGTAGTCTTGGAACAGTGGCCTTGGTACAAGGGTCTTAGGACACTAGCGGAGAGTACTGTGATAGTGACGAATAGTCTTGGGACGGTATAAAAATTGAAGTAGAATCACAACAAGTGTGTCTTAAGACAGAATAAGACAAATCGAAATAGGTACGGTTAAGACCAAATTAAGGAAAGTTTTTCGGAGGTTTTAGAAAGAGAATTGGATAAGGTTTTTAACACGTTGTACAGAGTTTGTTACCACAAAAAATATTTTTTTTTTTTTACCCTTAGAATAGAATCGTGTATATAATAAAATTGTAAATAGAAGCAGTTGTAAATAGAAATAATGAGGCGGAGTAGGGTACCGGTGCTCGAAAAAAGGTCAAGTGGATCAAACACGAAATATAATTCATCGCTGCGCGGAACGACATCAACGGGCCCAAAGATAACGAAGACGAACTTTTCAGTTAACATGGTCAGCACAAGGAGTACAGCGGAGAACAGGGCGAAAGAGGGCACGGAAGGGGAGCGAGTAGAACCCACCATCGAGATTGATCTAGAGACACCCGATCAAAGTGTGGATGAAACAAGGAAGATGGCGACAGAGTCAACTCCAATGCCCAATGCAGAGGAACCGAACCAGAAACCCATAGAGTTCTCACCGATAGATGACGCGGAAGATGCAATAGGCAACACCGAAGAAACGGTGAAAGAAGACTCTCAAGTAAAGAGGACATCTTTTTCGGGAAAAATTGGGAATAATGTTCGGAATAAAAACAAAAGAAAACGTGACTGAAGAACCAAAAGCAGAAAGAGCACGAACATTTGGGACAGTGAGCACGAGGACCTCAGAAGCCAATCCAAGAGAGGAACAAGCTAAAGCAGAGGCTACGGCCGAAGAGAGACCGACAGCTGACCATGAAGAGACTACCATTGAGCTGGGTGACTTGTTGGCGAAATTAAATCAGATTGACAAAAGACTTAAGCACAGTGAAGAAGACAGAGAGGTGATAAAAAAGAAGATAAGATACAACAAGCACGAGTATCTAGACAGTTATTTTAACCTAGCTAAGGCAACAGATGAGAGACTCAAGGAAATGTCAGATAAGGTAGAAGCCACCAATGAAGAACGAGAAAAGAACATCAAAACAGACATGCAACAGTTGAAGAACCGATATGATGATGTCAACAGCCAATAAGGGAGCCTGGAAAGGAGAATGGACACAATGAGCAAGAGTCAAGCCGAGAGTTCATGTGCAATACAGGCGAAGTTGGATGCAATCTTGAGAGGTTCTACTCCACAAGAAAGACCGGCAGCGGATCGTACGCAAAGCACCAGAGTTGACTTTGTAGAACCACAAAGGAACAAACGGCAATCGACACCGTTGCCCTTAACCAGGGATGCGATAAGCATAGCACCAACAGCTGCGAAAACAATAATGAAGAATGGAACGTCGAATACAACGACTGCTCCGGGAGATTCAACAGCTAACAGCAACACAGGACCGGATGCTATGACATGGGCCAGCACTTGGGAGATGATGAACAGGACTCTAGAGGCCTTCGCCACGAGGAACACTGACTCGAGCGACAGGAGAGAGGGAAAATCAAGAAAGACATTCAAGAAGCCAAAAGAATTCAAGGACGACTCCGATGGATGCATTGACACTTGGGTGGAAGTGATGAGATTACACCTAGAACAAGACAACTTGAGTGACGAAAGACAAGCATGTACAGCCATACTGAGCAACTTGGAAGGAACGGCATTAAAATGCGTGGTCGCAAAGAAGGAGGAAGAACGCGACACCGCGGACAAGATCTTCGAGATATTGCTGAATCGATTCGGGTCAGGCATGAAGGGTCACCAAGCGATGATGCGATTTGAAAAGAGAAGGCAGAGGGACGACGAGTCAATAGATCGGTTCCTAGATGACCTCGAGAGCTTGAGAAGGAGGAGTGACCCAGAGGAGTCGACAAATAGACGGAACTTTAGCATTGCCTCGAAGTTCATCGATGGGGTGAAAAGTGATGACTTAAGGACAATGTTAGCAACATACTACACATTGTCGAAGGACAGCGCACCCACCCCAGAAGAAATGAGACAGAAATCAAGAGAATACATGCTGATGAAACCTAAGAAGTACTCATATTCCGAAAACAGGAACACGCAAGGGGGAAGCCAACCCCAGAGGTCATCATGGTACAAGCCTAGAGATGATATGGACAAGCGCAGATCATGCGCAAACTGCGGGTCAGCGGATCATCATGTGGCTGACTGCACAACGTACAAACAAGGCATGAAGAGCCTAGGTTATGCACCGGATGAAGAGGATATGAGCCAGATGGAGGAACACGAGTACTATAATGGCTTAATCATCAAGATAGGCGCCAGATGCTTCTTCTGTAACCAGGAGGGGCACTTCAGAATGGATTGTCCCTTGTTCTGGGAAGCGGTCAAGGACCAGAATCACCCCAAACATAAGTTGGCATTAGCGGCGGTGCAGAATCAGCGGAACAGGCAAAACGAGTTTGAATCTAGGAACTTGGGGGCACCAAACACCGAATTGCCGACGAAGACAGTGAAAGCTGTTACACATGTTAGCGGTGCGTTAGAGTCCGCGGCCGGAAGCTCTCTAGAGATAAATTATGAGAAAGCGGCGACGGAAGCAATTGCCAAAGTGAAACAAGATCTGGCTGCGAAAGAAATAGAGCAACGACTAAAGTTGGAGATCGAAAGACAGAATTTTAACGAAGCATTAACCGGATCGAACTCAATACCAGAGGCTAGAACGGGCTCAATGAAGACCGGGAATTGTAACACCGTGAAAATGGTGACAGGTAAACCTTTTGGAATATCGAAAATCGGAGCAAGAATAATGTCGATAATCACAGTGGGCGGACACGAGGTAACCAGAAACTTGAGCGAGCCGAGCGACCAGACGATAATGCACATTGACGTGTATGCAGACTACTTGAGTGGAATAAGTCCACAAACGACTTCTAGAGCGCTCAGGGCACTACTCACGAGAGGGGGCAGCAAATCGGTACGTGTTGATAATAGGTACACTGAAGCTTATGGTCCACACGAGGTCATGCTAAATATAGATGGAATCAACATCTATACCAAGACGATGATAACATGCGACGAAGACCTAATTGGACAAATCTATGTAGGGAAAGAAGAATTGAAAGTAAGATCGATTGGACACTGTGCTATGCTCGAAGAAGATGCAATGCACATCGGGACGGAAGCAGACGTGACAGGGCACGTGCTAGACATAAATGGCAAAAAGACTCAGTTACGTGGATTACTCGACACGGGAGCAGTCTTGAGCGTCATACCAATCGAAACATGGGAAAAGATGGGCTTTGACAAAGGTGACTTGATAGACTCGAGAATACGGCTGTCAGCTGCAAACAAAGGGGCCCTTCGGGTGTTGGGCAGGACGCCGATAATAGCCCTCAATTTGGGGGAACGTAACCTGTGGATGAGCTTCATCGTGGTAGAAAACCTAGATGAATCTGACCAATTCATTCTGGGCAGAGACTTCATCAGGAATTTCGACGTAACGATTGATCTAAATAATGCAATGTTCAGGATACGGAACCCGGATAGGAGGTACGCAATCAAACCGGTAAATTTAATAATGGCGAATGAAAACAAAGCACCGGTATTCTTGAGTAGGAGAGTGAGGTTATGAGCTAATGAAGCGGCAATCGTAAGCTTGAGGATGAAAAATTATAATGAACTAAGTGACAACAAGCAAGTGTGTATAGTTCCGAATCCCAATAGTCAAAGCGCTGCTGTTAAGATCATTTTCGATAACGAAGAGCGGCCTCTGCGTCAGTGTCTTGTTGAATACCCTTGATATACCGATCACGATACAGAGAGGGAGGAAGCTGGGATATGCTTTACCAGTTAAAACTCGATACGAAACAATTGAAAACTCAAAACAAAATGAAGTTGTTGATTGTCCTAATCACAGGGACAAAATTTGTATCTTGAGACGATTGCAGAGAATAAAAGATTCTTCAAGTCTTATCAAATCACTTAAGTCAGAAACGGACGATGGGCTTTCGAGCTGTTCGAACTTTCCAGAGCGACCCACGCTAGATGAAATGCAAACTGATAAACCGGTTCTGCCGGAGATTGAACATTTAAGGGGCAAACTGAAAGATGAACAGCTCGAAGCTATCAAGGACGTACTAGAGCGGAACGAGGAGGTTTTTTCAAGGCATAAGGCGGATATCGGGTGTTGTAATTTTGTTGAACATGAAATAGAACTTGAGGAAAACGCGGTGCCACACAGGGAGGGGGCGAGGCGCATGACCCCACACAAATCGGACGCGTGTAGAAAAGAGATCGAGACGTTACTAGAGTATGACATGATAGAACCATCCAAGTCACCGTGGGCGTGTGGAGTAGTGATGGCCAAAAAGAAAGGCGACCAGTTAAGGTTTTGTTGTGACTTTCGATACCTGAACTCCGTCACGGTGAAGGATGCCTATCCCATACCTAGAATTGATGAGAGCCTCTCGAAGTTAGGTGATGCGAAATTTTTTACGACTCTTGATTTAGGCTCGGCCTTTTGGCAGGTACCATTAAGGAAGCAAGACAGGGACAAGACAGGGTTCGCCTGCGAGTTGGGTCTGTTTCAATGGAAACGGATGCCGTTTGGACTCTGCAATGCAACAGCCACGTTTCAGCGGCTGATGGCACACGCGTTGATAGGCGTGACGAAGAAGTACGGCAACCTGGTAATGTGCTATGTGGACGACGTGGTAATAGCAACGCCAACACTAGAAGACCACATCGAGAGGCTTGACGAGGTGTTCGCGTGCATGAAAAGATCGGGGCTGAAGTGTAAACCATCAAAGTGCGAGATACTCAAGGACTCGATTAAATACTTGGGCAGGATGGTAGATAAACACGGTATCAGACCTGACCCAGACGCCGTGGAAGCAGTCCTAACCTGGAAATCACCGAAGACGGAGCACCAGTTGATGAGCTTCCTGGGTTTCGCCAACTATTATAGAGAATTCATCAAGGGCTATGCGGACAAGGTATACCCGATGCAACAATTAATGAGACACAAGGGCAAGAAGTTCACGTGGAACAACGCGGCAGAAGAGTCATTCCAGAGAATAAAGAAAGAGCTGTGTGAGGCACCAGTACTGGGTATGCCGACTGAGAAGGGGATGTACGTGCTAGACACGGATGCGTCAGTAGTCGCTATTTCTGGGATTCTCCATCAAGAACAAGAATGGAATGGGAAGACAGTCTTGAGACCAATAGCATACGGGAGCAAGGTCCTAAGTGACACAGAAATGAAGTACGGAGCACCGAAAGCAGAGATGTTTGCGGTGGTCACCTTTGTCGAAAAATACAGAGCATACTTAGGCAGTGAGCCCTTCAAGCTGCGAGTCGACAACCGAGCACTAAGCTGGCTGAAAACGTACTCAATGGACCAGAGCTATATTGGGAGGTGGATAGTTCGCTTGGATGGATACAACATGATAATTGAGCACAGAACACGAGATAAACATCAAAATGCTGACAGCTTGAGTAAGAAGACGGAGTTCTACGAGAGGCAAGAACAAAGAGAGGCGGACAGACCTGAGATCAAAGACGGCTTCTCCTTCATGGACAAAGAAACGTACGACAGTCTTCCACTCACGAGATGGCTGGACAAATCAGGCAAACCGATTGAAGATCATCCCGAATTGCCGAAAGAGCCTCTTGAAAAGACCATCTTGAAGAAAAGCAGAGGGATTCCGATAGGAATAATGCTCAAGTCCAAGATCGTGAGGGAAACACTTAAGGCAAAAGGTTATGATCTCATCCAGGTAGAGGAGGGAACGGTCCGAATAGATGAAGACTTAATAAGGTTGCTTGAGAAACTATCAGATGACAAGCCCGTGATCCAAGGGAAAGGTCAGGAGGCACCGGAACTAACCATACTTCGGAGAGAAGAAACAGTGAACAATACTGACGTCTCAAAAGGAAGCATCACTGATAGCAGGGAAGTTGTGCGATCACTAGTTGAAAAAATCCCCGAAAAAATTCTGGAACAGACAAAAGTCAAGGATAAGAAAGTAACATTCAGAGAAGAAGTTGAACACCTGGGACTAGATCAAGAGTCCGGGGAGTGGTCCAGATTCATGGAAAAAGACGAAACCGGAGAAGGGAAATTGTCCGGGGAGCGTGAAGAATGGGATGAAGACTCGGATGAGAGCAGCGAAGACCAAGACAGTCTATGCATGATACTGGCGGAAGAGAAGATAAGACAGCACGACAGGGAATTACAGACGGATCCATCTTCAGGGACGTACAATCTGGAAATACAAGAGGTACGAGGTGGTGAAGAGCTCGAGAAAATAGCAGTTTCAAGAAAACCACTAAGGGAACTATCGTGTAACTCAAACGTCAGAACGAATCTGGTACCAGAAGACGACATGAAAATCGTGAAAAGGATGATATGTGTGAAGCTGAGCGATGACATCCACAACCCTGGTGAAATGAATGGACAGATCATGGCGCTAAAGGAGCACGTTAAGGCGAGATACAGGCTGTCTGACCTAATAAGGGCCCAGAAGAATGACAAAATGACAAGTAACCTCTCCAAATGGATCCATTCGGGAGTCAAGGAGAAGGGGGAACTTGAGGAAGACAGCTACAAGATCTTGAGCCAGTTCTACAAAGAAAAGAGAGACTTACTTTATCACACAGCTGAAGGGGTGGTAGCGTGCAAGAGAAGAGATGAGGAAAAAATATTACACAAACACAACCTCATCATACTACCACAATTGTACCAAACGGAGGTGCTTTTCAGATCACACGACCAGATGGGCCACCAGGGGATAGATAAAGTACAACAAAGGATACTTCACAGGTTCGACTGGCCGGGAATGAGAAAAGCTTGCGAGAGATGGGTGAATGCCTGCCTAGCATGCCTTCAAGTAAAAGACCCAAGGAAGATGAAGTTTCCCCTCAAGTCTGTCGAAAGTTCGGAATTCAATGAAGTGGTGCAGATAGACCATCAGAAAATCTGCATGACGGAGTCGGGTTATAACCAAATACTAGTTATAATAGATCACTTCACCAAGTTGGCGGAAGCGGTTCCGTGCCAGACAGCCTCAGCAGAGGAGACATGTGATCACCTGATAACGCATTGGATATCGCGGTATGGTTGTCCAATGACTTTCCAGTCGGACAACGGCAAGGCTTTTGTGGGGGACTTGACAAAAGAATTGATGAAGAGATCACACATTGCTCAAGCGCACTCGACGACCTATCATCCACAGACCAATGGGTTGGTAGAGAGACAGAACAGGACACTGGTCAACATGCTCAGGGTGTACTGCTCGAGATACATGACGGACTGGGACAAATACCTGCCACAGGTAGTAGGAGCCTATAATAGTACTCAGCACTCAACGACGGGTATCAGTCCTTTCATGATGTTGACAGGCAGGGAAAGGGCAATGCCTATAACATTCTTCTACCCGGAGTACGAGGGGAAGAGGACGTCACCTCAAGCATACGTGAAGGAAGCGATCAAAAGACAACAAGAGCTAAACGAGCTATGTCGGAGAAACACGGCGCAAGCGCAAATGAGGCAACGCAAGAAATATGACGAAAAGATACTAAGAGCAAAGCCATACGAAGTGGGCCAATACGTGTGGGTCTTCCAAAATGTCATACCGCCCAAGGGAACAAAGAAACTACTCAAGAAATGGAGAGGACCGTTCATGATTACGGAAGTACATCAACAAGGACGGTTCTATCGCTTGAGTACAGGGCGAGCAGCACATTACGAAAATCTGAAGCCTCACGTCCCGTCCCCGGAGGACTGGTGCCTACCAAAAGACATGGAAGGTCTTGAGTACCTGGTGGTGGAACCAGCGTGCGAAGTGAATGAGAAAGGCACTAGAGAGAAAAATGATGGTAATGAGAACTTGAGTTTGGACGACAACGAAAAGATAGAAGTGGAGTCGGATGCAGGTTCATTTGTAGAAGAAGACTGGAACGACCCAGAGCAAAACGAGGTACCGAAGTGGATGGAGCCGGATCGACCAACACCACCGGAAACCAGGACTGGCAATCGTAAACGAACAGGTATGAGGTACAATAGGTACGGGGATGACTTCTTGATCGATAAGATACAGCCAGACAAGTTGGGCGATGAACTACTAAGCGCAGGCGAACTGGAAGCCGAAGAGGAATGGCAGGTCATTGACGATGGTGGACATTATCCGCAGGATGATTACTCGACGCCAGAATTGGAGACGGATCTCGAGCAGAGTGAAATAGAAAGGAGGGGGAACACGAACTTGAGGATTCTAGAGTGGATGCGTGATGTCAAAGACGAGAGCCGCGAAGGACAAAGCATTCAGCAAATCGATGTATCAGCAGCAAATTACATGAAGACAGAGGACCCTCTTTTCGGATGGACAGCAACAGACAGGCCACTGGACATCCCCAAGGACAATTCAGACCCGACTACATCGACGGGGACGTCGATAAATATTTTTGTCCGGGGAGTGGGGGTAGGACTTACCCACACCGAAAATTTGATGATAAAGAAGCTCAAGGAAGTGAGGGAAACAAGCGGATTGGAACTGGAGGAAGAAGAACCAGAGCCTACCATAGGAAGGAATTTCAAAACGAAATTCGAAATACCCAATGAATACTCAGAGAACATCATGATAACGGATAGCGACTTCATCCTGTCAAACAGGACCAGCGCGATCTGCATCACGGCGGACATGAGTTTCAAATCAAGATTGGAGGCTGACTTCAAAAGAGAGTACCAGAACGTAGAGTTTCTGTTCAGACAGAGGCCAGGACTGGGAGGCATAGCAGCGCTTCCACCGTCAGTGGCACAAGTCCCGGGCAAATACCTCTGCTTCCTAGTAACGAGAGTCAACGACAGAAACACAATTGATCCCGAACACGTGATATTGGCACTGACAAGACTACGTGACTTCATGATTGAAAGAGGAATAGTGGAGGTCTCGATGCCGGTGTACGACCCAAACAGGGGCAAACTGAGCTCGAGGGAATTGTACGCTATCCTACATGTGGTCTTTGCAGAAACAGAGATAATGGTGCATCTTCACAAGAAGTACTACTTGAGCATCGCCTGAGTCGGGTACATGGAGTCATCAGGTCGGGTGTGAGGGAGGAATCTTGAGTTAGGTACTGGGGTGCGGCGCAGGTAAAGGGATCTTAAGATGTGATTGGCATGACAATTGAATTTTAAAAGAAAGAATTGATGGTGCTAAAACATAAAATGAATCTGCATGTTCTTAAGGGAAAATCCAATCGAATTGCTTTAAGTGATATGAGAATGATAAGTTTTTAACCATATGGGTAGAAGGGGGGTCTCTAGGTTAGGAACGTGACATGCTAAGTTTTAATGAGCTTTCTGTTTTCAGATCGAGTTTGAAAAACAAAGTTGAAAATCCAACTACACTCAAGCGAGAAACAGAAAGAGAGAATCTTGATTGAACACGCGATAATCCGAATCTACAGCAAGTACTTGCAAGAGAACATTTCTAGAGAATTCTTGAATTGGGTAATACTTGAGTTGGTAAGGTAATACTTGAGTTGGTAAGGTAATACTTGAGTTGGTAAGGTAATTCTTGAGCTGGTTAACATCTACCTATATACATCCCGAAGTTGCAAAAATGGCAGACCGATTCTGGAACTCCGTGCCCGCGGCTCTGAAGAAGCCCACTCTTGACGAGCTGTACAGACGCTTGAGGGACCTGGACTACACCCAGATAGACGAGAGAATGGCGGTGATGCTGAATGCGATCCTCCAGTTGGAGGACCAGGGTGAGTGCAGGGAGTCTGCGACGGAGGCTGTCTTGATGGTCGGCTACACCACCGAGGGCATATCAAATCGAGAACAGACCAGATGGTTATCTTGGAATGCGGATGGAGGAGTAAGGGGCTTTGACTTGGCAAGAAATCCTGGCCTGAGTAACAACACCGAACACGGCGCAGGAGAGTTTCCGCTACCGACGAGACCAACAGCAAGATCCACAGGCCAGAGCTCGAGTAAGGTGCCGTCGATGTCGCGAGCGCAACAGACGACAGAGGCATATCCGGATCTGGGGGTTCTAAAGAAAGAGCTCGAGAAGGCGCTGAAGGAAAGGAATAAAGCGAACCTCGATCGGGATCAGGCGAAGCTGGACAGGGAGAAGCTTCAGCTGGAGAGAGACCAGGCAGTCGACGAGCGAGATCAGACGTCGAAATTACTTGAGATGCTAAGGGCTGAACATCAGCAGGAGCTGAGGGTGCGGGAGAACGTCGCAAATCGTGATCAACTGAAGTCGGAGTTGGAAAGGATAGAACAGCGACAACGCGAGCTTGACGCACAGAAGGGAGCCAGGTCAAACGAACGAGTGGTGACCAGCTCGAGGCCAGAGTCGCGCATGGAGGTGGATGAAGCTCCCAGGGCTAGAGGACGGTTCAACCTTGACCGCGAGGCCAGAGAACACATGAGCGAAGGGTTAGAGGTCTGGATACCGAATGACGTGACGCCTTCCTTGCGCAACCTAGAGACACAACCTGTACGTCCTCTGATGGATGTGGTGTTACCAGGATATACCCCAACCTCGACCTCGAGTGGCAGTCAGGTGAGTGGCGCCTCATCGCGCCTGAAGGAGCTAGGCGAGAAATTGCAGCAGCAGAGTCGTGAAAGATCGACAAGGCCAGAGCTTCCCCCAACTTGGAGGGAACAGCCGGTCAGGAATGTCGTGATCGCAAGCTATAAGAAGAATACAGAAGGGAACTACCACAGGCACAATCGGCTGGACTGGAGTGCGGAACAGGGAGCCAGGAGGGACTGCTTCCATGACGCAGCCTGGGTGGAGTATCTAGCGCCACCTCGTGTGCCAGAGGGTGCAGTTCACCTAATTATAGGGGATAGCCTGGTGCGGGTGTTGACCCAGATACGGTCCCATTGGCAGACAGGAGTCTTGAGTTTCGCTGGAGCTGCCACGCCACAGATGTTGGCAACCCTGGACATGCTAGGGATGACCAAAGTTTACACAGTGACCCTGATGGTTGGGACCAACGACGTGTCAAGGGGAGAAGCGAGGAAAGTAGCGAGGCTGTGCGACAAGATGAGCTGCCTTCTTGAGGAACTGAGGATCCAGATGGACCCCATCCTGCTGACGGTATGCACGGTCCCCTACAACATGATGTTTGATCAGCACGCCCTAGAGATGAACCAGAAGGTGCGGAGCCTGAACAAGATGATCCGAGACATACACCGGAAGAGTGTGCTTCCTCTCAGGCTGTTGGACATAGCAGAACGTATGGAGAAAAAGGGATTCCCTGAAGACACCTCAAAAGATGGAATCCATTTCGATAGGCCAAGGGGAGCGGAGTGGCTGAACGACGTCTTCCAGGAACACATTAACACGCTAGAGGCGGACCTGCTGGAGACAGCCCAATTCACTTTAGGACCACCTCCCAACCCACCATTCCTTGCCTCGAGGGCCTTGGCTGGTCGCTTGGGAGCGAGAGTTGATACTAGAGACAGTTCAAGGAGCAATCAGACCCGATTGCAGAGTGCCACGCCAATGGAGTCGGAGGAGGTAGAGTCATCAACACCTCCGGGCTCGGCGATGTCCTCTGTGGTGGTGGCAGATGGCAGGAGAGAAAAGAAGTCTATGGAGACTGCCCGCTTGAGATATCCTGAGAAGGTGAAGGAACTGGATCTAGAGAGTTTGGAATGCAGACGAGAGTTGGCGGAAACCCTGGGGATCGAACGAGTGTCGCACGAGGATTTGAATAGACATCATTGCATAGACTGGTTGAAAGCTCACGAAGCGCACTTCTCGAGAGCGAAGTTAATGGAGACCACAGACCTGACTGGAATTCCCACAAAAACGATCATGGGACCCATTAACTACAGGCCTCTCAAACTGTTGGGGGGTCCTGGACTTATAACAGAACCTCCCAAGCACCGAACTGGCATCGCTAGGATCAGGTTGGCAACCCCGGCGCAGTTGAAGGTGGTAGACAAGCTACTCAATCCGGGGGGAATGGAATTGCCTGATGCCGCTTACGAAGGTCCGAAGTTGGCAGAAGATCCCAGGTACGGGAAGCCCTGTGGTGGCACCCAACTGGCCAAAACTCTGGCAGTTTATGATAGAGCAGATCCAGCTGCTGCAAGAGTAGTCATTGTGGCGGGATCGGACTTCGAAGGAACGTCTCCCAAGTTGTTCTGGCCGGAGACTCTGGTATACTCCTTGCCAGGAGCCGAATTGAACCAGATGTTGACTCTAGTGGTGGCAATAAAGTCGGAGATGCCCTGTGAACCTGAGCTGCTAATGTTTGCAGGAATGAATGATCACCTGCACGCGATGGGACTTCTTGAGCAACTGAAGGGCAAGGAGATTCCGACATCAAAGAAGATATGGGAGGCTATTCAGGCGTTATTTGCGGCGATGAATGAGGTACAAGAGAACGTAGCCTCGAGATTTGGGTCCAAGACGAAGGTGGTGTTTACCACATCCCCAGGATACGCAAATATGCCACCCGCCCTACAATTCGTGTACGCGGTCTTGATCCTGATAGCAGAAGGGAGTGAATGGCGGATTCTGATGGCAGCCCCCAATCGAGAGCTGGAGCCATTGAACTTGAGGCTTTACAAATCAGAATTGCCGGCGGCATGGGCTGACATATCTCATGCACTGAGGGGCTTTTACGGACTGGCCGACGTCCTGATTGTATTGGATGAGGTACTCTTGCTAGAGATATCGAACTTTGCTAGACAACTCAAGTTCAGCCCAGTCATCGGGGACGACCACCCGGCGATAAACCAGTTGACGGCCAGCCTGTGGTTCCGGAGTATGGATGTGAAAGTCGCAAATTCCACCAGCAGGACTAGAGGTCCCAGCAACGAGAGAAGAAATGTGGTCGAGACGGAGAAACAGTTAGAATCGATGAAATATCGCTTGACTCAAGAGAACGGCTGGTGGCCATTCCTGACACCAAGGCTGGAGAACGTCACGAATAAGACGAGGGAGGAAGCACCACTCCTCGTGAAACAAATCTGGAGTTTTCTAGAGAAGCAACTGGAGCTAGCTGAAACGAGAGACATGACGGTGGTTAGATTTGTCTCGGCCGCCAATGAAGTGACGATTGGAGGATTTTGGAGAGAGCACGCCAACGGCGAATTGAAGACTAGGAGAGATTACGAGATTCTCAAGTTCTTGAGTCCTTGCTGGGAGAGAGAATTCTTGGCAGGAGTGTTCGGCACCACTGCGACTATCTTCGGAGCCTTCGTACAGGAGATACTGGGCATGTCCATCAGCCTGCTCTTGGCCCTGTATTTGGTTTACCCCAGATACTTGTTCAACATGGGCCCAGCATACATGTTTAGTCGAGGAGTGGAGACACTTCGAGTTGATGGGTATCTGGCACTAGTACTCTTGACCCATGGGGAATTGGTATCGTTTCATCGGTTAATGGAATATGGAGAACCTCTGTCTATGGGGAGAGTCCACACGAGCATTGAAACCAGCTCCTACAAGTGTGCCGCAGGGTTGAAGACACTGCTGGTGCAATACCTCATGATGCAGAATCGATACATGACGGGTGAAGATGAGAACCCAACCTCGAGAGAAGAATGGGAGAAGGCGAACAGAGGGATGCCTCTGTTGACGGACCTGTGCCTGGCAATGAGGTCGGACCCAATGGGGATAATCCGAGGTCTAGAGGAGGTGGTGACCTGCATCTATGGTCCAGCAGTGACGTACGCGTTTCCAGACCCCCTGGTGATAACGTATCGTCACTCGGTGACGCACTTGAGTCTCATCAGCGTACTGGATGGTACAGCGCTGAATTGGTGTCAGCAGGAGGTGCTCAGGGCGCGTATGAGCAACACGGTACTCTTCGGAAAAGTGAAAGATGCCGAGATGATGGTGTGCAACTTCAGGGGACAAATGCAATGTAGAATGGGAGGCAAGCGAGAGGGCCCCATTGAAATGTATCCAAAGTTTTGGAACCTAAACCCATTGACGGCCAACGGACGAGAAGTCTTGAGAATCCCCGCCTGGAAGGAGTGCTTTGCGCTAGTCAAGAGGGAGCTGAAGGCCATAATGGAGAAAGAAATCCTACCAGCCACCATGCCTGAGTTCCCGACAGTCAGGAGGATGACCTTGGGAATGAATAGTCCCTTGGTGGTTCCCTCCATAATGGCGAAGATGATGACGGAGGAAACGCAGAGGCATTTCACGGATGGCTGGGATCCCCTGTTCATCGGCTACACGGCGGCAGTCTACTTCCACACCAGCGAGAGGAAGGTAAATTCGTGGACGACGCAAGCGAAAAAGAGTAGAGGTTCGCAGCCCCCTGGATATGAGGTGCGGAAAGTCTTGAGGACTCTTGAGAAGGAAGGACTTGAGAATATGCTACCCATATGGGATGATGGCAGGATGATCGTGATGGAGGGACACGTCGCATTGGTGGACGAAATGAAATTTGCCACGAGAAAATACAAGGCACCCTATGGCTTGGAACAAGTAGAAGTGACACAGGAGGGAACAGAACTAGATGCAGCAGGTCAACTGCATGTAGCCCTGACGGAATATAAAAAGCTGGATCCTACGACACCGTCACCACTGTCTGTAGACACGCCTGGAGACAAGAGGAGTGGACCCGTTGAGGATCGATTCAAAAGAATTCTCGAGAGAAGAAGAAATGAATCAGAGGAAGAGAGTATGGATGAAACTCTCAGTGAAGCTGGAGAAGACATGGAGGTGAGGAATACACCTGAACCAGGGCCATCAGGGGAGGAACTCACCACTCAAGAGCTGTTGAAAGACTTGAGCGAAGAGAATTGGGCAGATACTGCCACACCACCTCTGAACCCGTCCCCGCGGAAGAACCTAGAGTTGCCATTGGCAGGTGAGACCTTCAATATGGGGATGTTACTCTTGAGCTCGGAGGAAAGGGAGAAGAACACGTTCGAAGGGAACAGGGACATATTCTTGGGATCTCTCGAGGATGACGCTTGGCAGGAATTCCTGGGGGAATTCAATCGAGAAGTGGGCAGCGAGACGACGCTGGACAAGTTCAAGAAGGAACTGTGGGACGCAGTAGTGAGATTCGGGGAACCGCTCCTGATAGGAACGGGCCTGGATGAGAAAGCAAGAAAAGAGCTGCTGAACAAGCTAGTGGAGCTGAGGAACGCACGATCGAAGACTAGAAAAGAGAAATGTGAGGACAGCTCTACTCTGAAACAAAAAACTGTGGATAAAATGGTTGATGATATAAAGAGGGATAAGGTTGGGACTAGTAATATGATTAAAAGTACTAATATCCTTAAGGCTCGAGCAGGGGGGAGGCAAGAGTTGGAAGGAGTGGATGGAGAGGTCGAATCAATGATGATAGCCACAACACCCTCGAGCAGAGATGTGAAGACTAGCAAGAGGAAGAGAGAAGTGGAAGGATGGGGTAGTCCTTCAGTGGATGCTGTTTCGGAAGGAAACTTGAGAGAGACGGCGCCCATCGTTTTGGCCCGATGCAAGACGGCGGCATACAAGAACAGCTCGGAGCTCAGGAAACCACTTGAAGTAGAAAAGGAAATAGAGGTTTCCACCAGTTCGACGTCAGAAGAAGAATTCAAGCCTCAGAAGGTAAACGTGAAGAGAGGTTCAACGAACGGACAGGTAGGGGAAGTGGAGATCGGCAAAGAATGGATCTCGAAGGCACATCAGGACATGGGCAAACAAGTGACGAGTGATCCATTGGAGAGGAACAAGACGAGGAACACTTCCCGGACGTGGTGGGTGGCCCTCGAAACATTGAAGGAAATGGAGGACTGCTTGAAGAAGTTGGACAGTGGAATAGCTCGCAGGCGACGCAATTGGGCCACCCAGCAAAAAGCCGAGGTTAACAAGATAGAGATGGCAAGTCATCTGAAGAGGTCCTGGCAGAGTTTGTTGAAGGATCATTTTGAAGAGGCGATGAGGACATCCTCATCAGCACCGCCACTAATGGCGAATCCCTTCGTTAGAACTGCGGGACAATTAATGTTCACCTGGATTCTGGTGGGAATAGAGTTGGAGACATTGACCTCGTATGACAGGCTGAAGTTGGGAAGCAAGAAGCTAGAGGTGTATCAGGCACTGATGCAACACGTGGCCAGGGACAATTCAGGCTTGAGCCTGGCTAGAAGAAAAGATGCCACATGTTTCTTGAGATGGACAATGTCAATGATGTCTGATAGCACCATCCTGGCATGCCACCAGAGAGCAAGTGGAAGTAAAACCATGGAGAGAAGAGTCTCAACGATCATCTTGAACGTATATCAGAGTACAGGAATAGAGAAAGAAGATGGTTCCAGACTATCCTTAGAGAACCATCGAAAGCTGGACGAGGTACGGAGGTTCTCTAATAAGAAGTTCGAGGAAGAACATGATGTTCACCGTAACCTGGCCTCGTCAGAACAGTACTCGAGACTCAGTGAGAAGGGGGAATACCAATATGTGTCTGGAGTGATGGGAATAGCCTACAATCCCTTCTTAGACTCGGAAGCTGGAGGAGCCCACAGAAACCATGAGGTAGCGGAGCTACTGAAGTTTTGGACAGAAAGAATAATGGAAATAGACGCGGTGGAAAAAGAGGGGCCGAGCCTGGGCCTGATTCTTGAGAAAACACCAGAGGTGATAAGCATACCGCGCTCAAACAAGAGAGTTGAAGTGAACATGGGCGGTGGAAATGGCTTGTTAACCACGAACTTGGGAGTGATATGGAAGCTACTAAGACCCTCCTGGTGTCCACATCCCCATGCAAGTCTAATCGAGGAAACCACAGAGCGAGTGAGGTTAGCACCAACGGAAGATGAAGATCTGGCGAAGTTGAGTGTGCTACATAAGCTAATCACGCCCCAGATGCAAGAGCCAAGCGAAAGGACGAGCGACCCCGGGTCAGCAAAGAAATTGGAGCCGGGTAGCTGTCTGGATTCGACGTGTGGGAACGGAGAGCACATCTGCGATGGACGGTCATGCGTCAGAATACTGTCGTTTCAAAAAGAAGACCTGGTCACTTGGTTCGAAGACATCACAGAAAGGGAGAAAAGTGAAGTGCAAATAATAGCGGAATGTTACGCGAGAACCACGGTGAATATAGCGACAGCTCTCGGATTCTTCTCGAGAATGTGTGGTCTGCAGGCACTGGAGAGACTGGAGTCTGAACATCATTTAGTGACGGCGTTGAGCGTAGAATCATGGCCCGGGGTGTTGCAGGTGACTCAAAAACACATCCGGAGCTGGAAGGTTGGTCTTGAGGCGGAAATGGGATTTCCCATGAGCGAAGCTTATGGCTTGCCATTGAACGCGAAATCGCTGATAGGGTCAATGATGGCCAACTTGTGCGGAAGTCACTACCCGCTACACATGGCGATGGTGGAAGTGTCCAGCCAGAGAATACTGGTGGACAAGGCCTTCTCAGTGCCCAAGTGCGTGAGGTTGGCTCGGATGTCGCATCACTCGCACAAGTTGTTGAGAAAAATCAAAGGGACAGTACCAAAAGAATTGAGAGATGACTTAAGCGAAATCTGGGGAGAAGATCTTCTGAAGTTGGAAAGAGAAAACACGAGCGATCACGAGAGACAAAACGTGATCGGGAAACCTGTGGGAAGTACTCCGAACCTGGAAGACAACGACACGATGCACGAGAAAATGATGGAGCTTGAGCCTCTCTTGGAAGCCTCAGGGGAGCGTAATCTCAGGAGCATTGAGATCTCTCATGGGGAATGCCCATGCCACTGTTTGGCACAAACGGTGTGGTATCCAGATCACAAGAACCTTTGCCTGGTGTGGGATGTGGAAGAGATTCGGTCGATCGGACTACCGGATCACCGGCAGAAGGTGACGCTCTTAGTAGTGAGTACGATGTTAGCTCTGAGATGGATAGAAGAGAATATAACGAAGTATCGGGAGGCGACGAAGCCAACGGCTGAGTCAATATACGCGATAGACTACAGCAGGAGACTCGAGTTGTTTGAGACTGCGTGCAAAGTATTCGCCATACCGACGGAAGTCAGGTACGTATGGAGTCGCTTGAGGTACTTTCCATGGTTTCGGGCGACGCTGACGTCTTGGTTGTACATGACAACGAAAGATCACATGAGAAAACATCAAAAAGAGTATCGACAGTTCCAGGCCGAGATTGGGCCGGAAGCTTTCAAGAGACCCCTGCTAACCCATCGTAATGCGATCACGACGGGATGGAAAAGAGTGGGGAAGATGTCTAGAGACAATACCAAAGCGAGGGAGTCGATACTAGAGGAAGACCTGGCGAAGAACGTGAGCTTGAGCCTGCACAACTCCTTTTGCTTGAACCGAGAAGCTAGGGTGAAGACACTACCCAACCAAGCAAAGAGATTGCAGGAGCAGAGAGAATGGATGCGATCCTATGAACAGCTGAAGGCTTGGGAGGAGATTGTGATTAGTCCCGATGATGAAGAGGAACTGTTGAGACAGTTTGCCGCATCTAGCACTTCAGGATGCAGTACCTCCAAGGCGAAGAGTACGAGATGAATGGGCAAATCGGATGGATCTTGAGTCTTGAGAGGGAAGGGGGGCTTGAGCGTGGATCCGAGTGAAACTTGGATTCACGAAAAAGAAATTTTAACAAAGCAAATATTGTTACTAATATACTATATTTATTATATAAATCGAAATGCTGCATGACAATTTCCTGATTGAATAGGACAAAAGAGATTTTAAAATGATTGGCTTGAAAAGCGAAAGTTCAAGGGTGCAGGTGTATGCAGATTTTGGTTGCTGTTTAGCAATAGCGTGAAAATTTTAAATGGCTGTGAATTTTGGGGTGTAGATAAGCTTAAATCTGCTGCAAACTTCTGTAAATGACCACTGGCACTGTATCTTGAGCAACACTCGGTTTTTCTGGGACTCACTGGCAGAAGACAGCGCGCGATGAGGACATCGATCTCGAGTCCGGGGAGTATGTGCCAGTCGGTCATATTTGGAAGTTTGACCTTGAGAGAAGAAAAAAACACTTGATTTTGGAGTGAAATTTAATTTTTCAAAATTTCGAATGGAACCTGTCATGCACGATTTTCTCGCGAGAACTGAAAATCAGAAAAAGAGATCAGAACAATTTCAGAACAATTGAGTAACAATCGCGGGAAAGTTGCTAGAAAAATTGGTGGGAAATTGCTATTCGCAATTTCGAAAGCAATAATAACCTAGAGTAGAGCTGTCCCATCTGTGACAGAGACGAGAGCATTCCCTCGAGTTGGATTATTACGATTGGAATACTATTATTGACTGGACCAGAGTGAACCTTCGGTGGAAAGGTGGACAGCTAGAGTGTCCCAATGGTTCACGAGAACTTGCAGTCTAGAGTAAAAACTTGTTCTTGTTGTTAAAACTGACTGACATTAAACTCATATTAGTTACTTTATTAATTCTTGAGTTGTTTACCGACTTATTTACTTCCTGGTTCTTGAGCGTGCTACAATGTGAGTACTTAATTTAAATTCCTAGAGTGTGTTTTATAATTGTGATGTTGAGGTAAGGCGAGTTTTAGGTTGATCCATCTGAAATGGATCAAAGTTCCACTGTCTAATAAAAAGTAACTTAACGGATTGTTCCAACCCGGTTTTTAACGGCGTTCATGTATTTTGGGTATCTAGAGACCTAAGTATGGGGACGTTTCTAATTCTAGAGTGGGGGGATATTTTAGTAGTAGCCTTTAAGCTGTAACGGGTCGTAGTCTCATGTCACAAACGAACCGAACTGGCTCCGACCGTTCTTGAGGTAGAAAAACACAAGAGATGGTGTCCCTGACCCTTGAGCCAGTGGTTATAGGGCCTATTTTTCTTAAGCCTCATGTGTGACTGCAGTAGACGAATGTTACAGCAATTAGGGAAACAAAAACAAGAAAAAAGTATAGAAAAAGGAACAAAAAACCATAAAACGAAAAGACAGTGACTTTGATACCGGATCATTTGGATCAAACCGTTATATTAATTAAATAGTATAGTAGTAGTAGTAGTAGTAGTAGGGCTTTTGTGCTCGTAGCACAAGGGGTTTCCCCCTTTCAGTTTTTCGTTCTATAGTGAAGTTTTGCTTCTACAGTCATTCATTGTGCAATCGCAAGCAATTCTCCATGTGCACTTGTTCATTTGTTCGTAGTCCTTCTCAAATTTTCTCCAAAATAACCACAATATTCGCTTCTTCAGTCTGCTTGTTTCTCTCACGTCAATTTTGATCACATTCGCTAGCCGACATGTTTGGTAAAAGAATTCGTCCTCCAAAAATTTCTTTTTCGGCCTCTCGAGCTGAAACATACAACCGCGCGAGGAACAGGAATACGATGGAACTTTCAACATGTCAACATCATAATTTTTCGATAAAATTTTTGACAGCAACAAAAGGTTGTTGATCTGTATATACATTGGCAGTGGCAATAGTGAAATTTCGATTAACCGATCTTTGTACGAATCCATATGCGGAATTATCCATTTAACTATACGCCTTTGTACATTTTCAAGCTCCGTAATAATGTATTTACTTAATCCATAACATGGACTTGCGTACGTGAGTATACCCATACTGTTTTATAACACCGATCGTTTCGATCAATCTAGCAATTTAAACCAGTGACTTCAGTAAGGTGCCCGAGTGGGGGGGCGTTGTTAAGGGTTTTCAGATAGATTGCAACCTAGCCGGACCACTAGGAGACTTGACTGGAAGAGGTGACCAGTCGAGTGGGAAAGTGGGTCACAAGGATCGAAACGGACCACTAGGTGACTTGACTGGAATAATTTTGACGATTATAATTTTGTCGTATGGCTTGACGTGTTCTAATTGTAGTTTGAAATCTTTGCGAGTAACGGGGCGAGTAACGTTGATGTTGTAAATTAGTTAGATTTGTTAGTTGTAGTTTTATGATTTGCAATTGATATTTCAATACTAAGTTTTAATTATACAATGTCTTTGATGTGAAGCAGTGGGAGTGTCGAAAGAAGTTGAGTCGGCTGTTTTGAGTTGAGAAAACAGAATTTTTTTTTTGGGACGGATAGTTAGGGTCTCTACAGCTGTGTTTGTTCTGGAGAAGTTTCAGAGTCAATGAGTTTCTCTGGCGTTGGGGTTTGGGTGGTTGATGAATAGGGATCAAGGGGTTGACCTTAATTTTTGGTAATTACCTGAGGTATTGCTGTCAGAGTCTTCAATATAGATTAGGTTAATAAAGTCAGTTGCCCTGAAAATGGGCGAGTGGAAATACGCTAATGGTCAAAATGGTTGAAGGTGAGGAAGCTGGAAGGGGGCGCTGCTGGCGTCGTAGGGATCCAGTCTATCTGTTCATGAAGGGCTAAATCGCTTATCGTTTTGGTAACAAAACGTTTTAGTTTGAGATTGTTTTTTTATCTGTTTCTTTTGGTTTAGAATCAATTTCAGTCAGTAGTTATTCCGTCAATTCACTTGAAATTATTGTCAACTTAGCATCGCGCTTGAGTACTTCCGACAGCTTGATCAGACAAGTACGTATGACCCACTTGAACGGGTTATAGTTAAATTGCTTATCAACAAATTAAGGGAGTCTAACACGAGTTAAGCCATGAACGGTTGCCCAAATTTGGCCACCCAACATGCAAAGCTCGTTCGATTTTTTGACAGTTCGTTTATAAAGGAAAAAAGCTACGACAAAATTGTGAATTTTAAAATTAAATCAAGATTCAGGATGTTACTCACACTGGCTAAATTGAGAAAGCAGCTGCTTTGGTTCAGTTTCAGACAGTTAGGAAATAGTTCGTCAAGCAGTTTGCGATCAGAATCAACAGCAACTTATTGTAAAACTGTTTTCGATGGATCAGCTCTTACTTTTTGAGAATATTATTGAGCTAATGTTTGCCGGTTTTCGTCATTGGGGCGCAACCAGACTCTTCAACATACTTGTCCGGATCCACTGCGACCCAATGACGAAAACCTACTACAGCTCAAAAGGGGGCAGTTGGCAGAAGGCAGAGTCATTGAACGAACAAAGATAGCACTTCATGTGTCTTTCTTTGTAGATGACTACACCGATGGTAGAGATACTAAGGAAAAGTTTATCAGATTGTGCCAGTTTTCCGAAAATTTTGTAAAAAGGCTTTTTCATTTAATGAATGATAAACTTGCCAAACTGCATAAAACAGAAGAAATTTGTCGCAGAATATGATCCCAGCGTCAAAACATTTGAACTCAATGAGTGTATACTTTGTAATAGTTTCAAGTATCAGTGTATAGTTGAATTGGAATCTGTGGAGCCTACAAGGTTGTCCAATTACGGAGAGCTTACCTAGTCAAGCCAGTCAAAATCTCGTTTGTTGATTTTGAAGCAAGTGACAGCCCAGCAGATGACAAGGAAGCAGGAGCTCCGGGAAGTAAGAGGTTGTGCTGTTGTTTTTGCCAAAAATTGTATTGTTAAAAAGTTAGCACGAGGTCACGTTCCCAACTTTGAGTTTTTCTGGATGATACTTGTGGAATGCTGAAATTGAAAACAAGGGACAACCCAAAAATAGTCAAGTTCAACATAATTGCTCAAACATGAGTATGCATGAAACAGAGTCTAACAATCGATGTTCAAAATTTGGCATTCGTTTCAACCCAAAAATTGGTCAGTTTTGAGCAACGTTTTCCAACCGAAAAATCAAAGTTTAGTCTTTCGATAACCATCTTGTTAACAGCACGCTTAACTGGCTTACCCCAATAAATAAATCATTCAGAAAGTTCCCACAAAAATTTTTCAAATATAAGGCTAAAATCACCTAAGCCGTCATGCGGTTAATTTCGACGGAATTTTTCAATTATGAAATTTCAAAACTCAACCCTTCAAAAAACCAATGTTTTTTAACTGTACCAAGAGATGTTACAAACAAAAAGAACAAAGTTTTCTCCAAATTTGTTAATTTTTAAGTACAAACAAACAAGGCTCCAGCGACAATCTCTGACCAGCAGCGCTGAAATGGGAGAAAAAACAACTACAATCTATCTATTGGTTCAAAACAACTCGTTAACTATGATCGAAAGCTTTACCAGAGTCACTCTCAGCATTCTAGGCAGAAGCTTGGAACAAAAATTGATCCTTTGGACTTGCAGCCATTGTAACAATAGTGTCAAAAATTTGTTCCGACAACATGGGATAGAGATTTGAAACAAAATGTCGATCTTGGTGCCACTTATAGCGAATCAATTCCAACACGTGGTATCAACTTAAATCTTCGAGCTTCCCTGGGCTGTTCGTCAGTACCTAGAAATAGATATTTTTATAGCTTTTTAGATATTCAGTCTTCATTTTTTCTGTGATGCATCAGATATGGCTTATAGAGCAGCCTAATTTGCTAGGACAGTTCCAGAAGCAGGATTAAACTTTTCATTGCTAGCAGCCAAGTCACAAGTAGCACTGAGGAAGAGAGATTGCATTCCATGATTTGAGCTTTGCTTAATGGTTCTCAGTTGTCAACTCCCTGGATGTGTTTGAAGTCAATTCACTAAAATGTTTGCAATTCTTGATAGATGTCAACACCTGTCAGCAATTTTATGAGTTTAGATCATATCAAATCTGAGTTGACAATCAAATGTGGGGTCAACCTCATTGCTAATGTTCATTAGATGCTGGCAGTTGAAACCACCACCAACACCCACAGCAGAACGTACATTTTGACCAACAGTAACAAGTGTATGTTTCAAAACCTAAAAAGCTCAGAGCGAATAAAGAACGAGCTTTAACTGTTACCCAAGGAAACCTTCTTGTGCTCTAGAGCAGCAAGTGGGGAGGAAAGCAGGCAAGCAGCAAATGCCATCAGGACTAGACGTCGGACAGAGAACGATTTTCATTTTGGGCTACTCTCAGCAGCCTACTGCCTGAACAAAAATGGAAAGTTTCGGATTCATTGTGCGAGAACTGTGTTTTACCGTAGTCAATGCATTCTCGCTCGCAATAGACAGCAAGGCTGGGTCATATCAGTCAAGGCGGTGTCACGACCAGTTATCAGCAAATGCTATCTTTAACTACAACTTTCATAGCAGAGCAATGAATCAGCTAAAGGGAGGTTACACAGGTGAAAGAGTCGATCCATCACCACTATTCTTCAATGCTGATATCAACTTTGCCGGACTAAAGTAGTACTAGAAGTCCAATCAATTACGCAAGTTTCACATGGTTGTTTTAATTTGCTTTTCTATTATAGCAATTTACGTGGATATTTCGTCAAAAACTGAAGAATGTTGAAAAACATTATGACAATTGACCATCTCTTGATGCATCATGCAAGAAAAACTGTTTAGAAAAACGAAATGTCAAAAGAGCTCCTGTATACAAATCTAAAGGTGATAAACCGCCTTTATCAAAGCCATTTCAAATTGTATATGCCGGAAAAGATAGGCCACAGAGCGTAGTTTTTTTTACATTTGTGGAATTTGCCTACAAAGACGATAAAAAACCATGAGCTATATCAACTAAAGAAATGAAAAACCAAATTGAAAACTAATAGCCAGTCATCCAGCTGGTTTTCCTCATACTCTTCTCAAAAGAACCTTTTCTAAACTTCCAATTTGAATTTTTCCGATCCCTCGTCTTCTTCAACACAAGATGAGGGGCTGCATCAACCACCTCCAACAGCCTGAGGTCAGTACGATCATCGAGTTTGATCTTGTTTGCTGCCTTCTACCTAAATTTTGACCTTTCTCGCAACATACCCATTCAACAAAACGACACCCATCTTTTTTCTCGTCAACGCAATTTTCATGTCTATCTAAAAAGGAAACGGATTGAACAATAAATGGAGGTGGCAATGTTTGATTGTCGCGGCAAATGAAGCAGTTTTTCCCTGATAATTTTTTTCTTCATGATAACTGAAATAAAAGTCTCTGAAGTTTCGTATTTTTTTAACTTTACGCGCAATTTGTATAAATCAAATCACCATTCATTTGTTACAGTCATCGAAAAATACATTATTTATGCATATCCACGCTTGTCTCCTAATTTGTATTATTGCAGTATTCTTAAGACTACCACCGCGGCTGATATTCACTTAGGTTTGATAATCCTGTCTAAAAGTAATTCGAAAGTAGACTTGGAGGTTGAAATCTTTTTAGTTTTTTTGAACACAAAAATGGGAAGGCTTTTTGTATTATTGTGTGCTTTAGTTTTTAACCTTCTGTTTCTTTTGTTTCGAGCGAAAAGTCAGATTCCACAATCAATCATCGGAATGGGTCGGGTGATATATCAAATGTAAGCGCTTTCAGCCGTGAATCGAATTAAAATAATAAATTTTTTGAAAAATTGTCCCGTTGTTGAGAAAAAAGGCTTGAAATTTTAGTGCCTCCAGCCTTATATCCAGCGAGTAAAGCGATCGAGTGACGTTCTTTAAATACGACGTTCATCATTTTTCTTCCATTTAAGGAAAAACTGTCTTGAAGAGCTTGACTTAGTAACGGAAAAAAAAACTGGGTAACGGAGAAAAATTCAAATTAGGATATTTAGACGATGCAAGGCAGAAAAGCAAGATAAGAAGAATAAATCCTCAATAACAAGTGTACTAAAAGTTTAAATCAAAGGTCGTAACACCAGGAATTTCAAACTGTTTTCAGGATCATTGGGAGGATTGGAATAAAGCATCCAAGAGATTGCAATACAAAATGCAACTAATGCATTCGTTTCGTCGTTGTTGCAACCTCTTTGAGTCGTATTTTTCTCTTATCATGCGAGAATAAGTCCTGGTTATTACCACTGGTCCTGACTTCAACCATCAAAAATGGGGGTGGGACATTTTACAAAAAAAATTCAATTTTCAATATCTTTTTTGTGACCATGCTCTCAAACTGCTCTACAAGGCAACGTGAAATTATGACTGGCTTAAATGGGCAACTGGCACATTGATACCACACTGGCACATTAATTTAGTGTGCAGCACTTTTTGTCTCCAGTTTGGCTCTTGAATGTTCTCCTTTTGCCATATAACAAATAACCATTGCTTTTATCAAAAATATTTTTCAGATTCTTGTTTTGCTGATTCGCTATGGTTCTGGGAGAAATTACTGGTCAACTTGAAAATGTTTCGCTTCGAGAAACTACTTCTAAAAATGCTACCGTTGTCACGTCCAAAACAGATCACAGCAAGTATATTGAAGCCGAGCCTCTTTTGAGAGAAAACCCGCGAAAGTATGTCATGTTCCCTATCGAATATCCAGATATCTGGCAAATGTACAAAAAAGCTGTAGCTAGTTTTTGGACTGTTGAAGAGGTTGATCTATCGAAGGACATGGATGACTGGGAAAAGTTGAAGCCAAATGAACATCATTTCATCAAACATGTTTTGGCTTTCTTTGCTGCCAGTGATGGAATTGTGAATGAAAATCTTGTTGAGCGATTTGGCCAGGAAGTTCAGATCCCAGAGGCAAGGAGTTTCTATGGGTTCCAAGTTGCCATTGAGAATATTCACTCTGAGATGTATTCTCTGTTGATTGACACATACATCAGAGATCCTAAAGAGCGCGATTATCTGTTCAATGCCTTGGAAAACATGCCCGCAGTCAAGAAGAAAGCAGACTGGGCACTAAACTGGATTAATAGTGATGATGCAACTTACGGAGAAAGGATAGTTGCCTTTGCGTCCGTGGAGGGGATCTTTTTCTCAGGTTCATTTGCAGCAATTTTCTGGCTGAAAAAGAGGGGTGTCATGCCAGGATTAACTTTTTCGAACGAGTTGATCAGCCGTGACGAGGGGCTGCATACTGATTTTGCCTGTTTGATGTTCAAGCATCTGGTTAATAAGCCGTCGGAAGCCAGGATCAAGGAAATCATAAAGGATGCTGTAAAAATCGAACAAGAGTTTTTGACAGATGCACTTCCGGTTAACCTCATTGGAATGAATGGAAATTTGATGTGTGAGTACATCGAGTTTGTCGCTGACCGACTTTTGGTTGAGTTGAACTGTGAAAAGATTTGGAACCGGGAGAACCCGTTTCCTTTTATGGACATGATCAACCTGGAAGGCAAAACCAACTTCTTCGAGAAGAGAGTCGGTGAATATCAGAAGGCGGGTGTGATGAACTCAGTGGGAAGCTCATCGAAGAAACAATTTGTGTTCAGCGTCGATGAAGACTTCTAATCTATACAAAATGAACATCATGACAACGATGCTTGTAATTTGTTTTTCGTGCAATCTAACCGGTGTCTTCTATTTAGCAATATGATAGTGTGCAATGTTTGTTTGATTCTTGAGTTCAGTTTGTTTTAATTTGTCGATAGTAAACCCTAAACTAAGAAGACAGTACTGTTTATGAGAATACCTACAATTGACTTTTAGTGGCTGGCTCGTTTTTTTAATCTAAACGCATTTAACCTTCATGCAACTTTATTTTAAAGAACTAGGGAATAAACGCTGGTAATCAGAGGTCCTTTTTGATCGGATTTTAACTGGAGTTAAAGTGGAACTATATATTTTCTTAATTTTCAGGAAATTATGGGCGATAGCGGGGATCCTGTGACAGAATCTGAAACTATCAAAAAGGAAGCGAACACTTGTTTTTCACAGGGTCAATTTGATAAAGCCATCGAACTATACACATCAGCTATTGAAATTGATCCAGAAAATGCCATTCTATACAGTAACAGAAGCTTCGCTCATCTCAAAATGGAGAGCTATGGGTACTCACTGGCAGACGCTACGAAATCAATAGAGCTCAACTCAGGGTACATAAAAGCCTACTACAGAAGAGCCAGTGCAAATTTTGCAATTGGTAAATTCAAAGTAGCTCTGAAAGATTTCGAAAGTGTTGCCAAGGCTAAGCCATCAGATGCTGACGCACAGAAGAGGTTCAAAGAGTGTGAGAAAATTGTTAGGAAGATTGCTTTCGAAAAGGCAATCGCTGTTGATGACAAGGAGAGTGTAGTCGAGACTATCGACTTGGATTCGATGGTCATCGAAGACTCCTACACGGGGCCATCGCTGGATGAGGACGGATGCGTCACGAAAGAGTTTACAGAACAACTGCTTCCATACCTTAAAAGCCAGAAGGTAGTTGTTCATCATAATATCATACAATTTTAATATGCTAGATGCTGCGTAAATTTTGTCTGTCTTTTATGTGCATAGCATTCAGCGGCAAATGAAACTGTTACACTTGAAAAATTTTCAGGTTTTGCACAGAAAGTACGCGTACAGAATTCTGCTCGAAATCAAAAACATGTTTGAAAAAGAAGAGACGTTAGTTCGAGTTAATATCGAGGACAAAAACCAGATCACAGTGTGTGGGGACATACACGGACAGTTCTATGACCTCCTCAATATCTTCGACATCAATGGAGTCCCCTCCGAGACAAATCCATACTTATTCAATGGAGACTTCGTGGACAGGGGCAGTTTCTCAGTAGAAGTAGTCATGACTCTATTCTCTTTCAAGGTGGGTTTTTAAACTAACCATAGTGGTGCATGACTGCAAACTATCCGATCACAGAGAACTTTTTGCTATGCATTTTTTTCAGGAGAATTGTAGTACGAAAAAGCCCTCGAGTGAATGAAACTTCAGCGTATAAACTTAAATGTTATTTTGTCCAGGCCGTTGTCTTAATAAACAGACTTCTGAGCCTTGATATAGACACGTTTTTGTATGGCGTGGAGATTGTTTTGTATAACTATACCACATTTTCCAATCATGCTAATTTAATATTTAGATCATAATATAAAATAGTCATTTTTGGCTGGGTACAGAAAGTTAGAAATGATTTATTGACGATTTCTGACAAATAATTGAAAGCGGCACATGTTTGCCTGCCGAATTATTGAAGTTTTTGTTTTAGAATAGCCACAAAGTATTTGCCTAATTGATTGCAGTAATCTTGTATAAACTAATTCTTCTGAGAAGTATCATCATAATAAGACGAATGTTGACTATGTGTAAATCACTTCAGCTTAGGGGTCTGTTTAGGTGTTGTACCCTAAGCACGTATATCTGGCCAGGGGAAACCACGAGAGTCTGACGATGAACAACATGTATGGGTTTGAGACGGAGGTCGGCACCAAGTACTCCTCTCAGATGTTCAAACTATTCACAGAAGTATACTGTCTTCTTCCACTCGCGCACTGCATCAACAATCAAGTAAATACCATTTACATTTTATAGTTAACATTATAGATCAATCGGCAGGGTTCAAAAAAAGAAGCTGTTAATAATTGTTCTTGAAGCTTGAGCAAGTCTCGCCAAAATTGGTTAAAATTTTTTTTGGCTGAGAATTCTTTTCAATGATAACTGTGCTCTTAAGTTTGTGTTTCTTGAATGAGTTTCTTCCGAGTTTTTTTAAATTGAATAGCATAAGTTTCGTTTCTACAGCTTAGTACAAACTAAAATTGTGACAGTCTTTCGAATTAGCGTCGACAAGTTTTTTGTTGACTTAATTTTTAACAAGACAACTGTTTTCAAAAAGTTGGCATGGCGTTTTACACATTTGGTGATCGGTTGTTTCTCAAGAGGTTTCCAATCAGATGCAAGTTCACGATGTTTCAGGTTCTAATCATGCACGGTGGTCTTTTTGCCGAAGACGGCGTAACATTAGACGACATCGCAAAGACAGATCGAAACAGACAACCGCCCGAATCTGGGATAATGTGCGATCTTCTCTGGAGCGACCCACAGTCAATGAAAGGCCGGGCTCCCAGCAAACGAGGCGTCGGCTGTCATTTTGGCCCCGATGTCACGGAACGCTTTCTGAAGGAGAATAATTTGAAGTATATCATCAGAAGTCATGAGGTCAAGATGGAAGGTTACGAGGTCGCTCACGGGGGCAAGTGTATAACAGTGTTTTCGGCTCCCAACTACATTGACCAAATGGGCAACAAAGCAGCTTTTGTTAAACTAACAGCCCCCGATTTGAAACCGGAGTTTAAAACATACGATGCAGTGCCTCATCCCAAAGTAGCGCCTCCAAGAATGCCCTTTTTCCTAATGTGATATAGCTTTCAATATTTTGCTGTAAAGATTATATTTTTTTTCTGAGGAATGCGAGTCTTGCGTTGCTGAACTTTTGAATTACATCCTGATTGCCATATCTGACTTTGTTACAAGTGGCAGTCATTTGAATTATTGCGTTAGATGATCACAACATAAAACTACATTTATTTGTTCGAAATATATTTTTGATGTTCATGTATATTGTTTTTCCAGCTAGAAATATTTTATCCAGATAAAGAACATCTTCTGGGTTGTTTTGCTTATTTTTTTGTTTAAAGAAATAATAAATCGTTTCAGAAAAACAATGGCTTTACTTCATTTGTTGAACCGATCCATTTTGAGACAACATGAAGTTGTATCTGCTTCGTCCAAACTGTTTTCAACCACTTCGAAATCTTTCAAACTGACGCCCGCGTGTTGTCAGCCGACGTCTTCTTATGTGCATCAACAGAACAGAAAGATCTCAGTGACTCCCGATACTGCCCTGAAGTACTTGGAGAAAGACAAGCACTCTCACACCAAAGAGTGGCTCTGGGAGAGAGGAACTGCAATTGGCCTGTTGTCCTGCTTCCCAGCTGCATTCATACTGCCCTTCCCCCTTGTAGATTTCACTCTGACCACGCTAGCTGTTTTTCACGGTCATCTTGGTAAGAGATTGCAACTGATATAGTTTTCACGAGAATTCCTCGTTGCATAATGGTAGAAATTCCTGACAAAAGAATATACGTATTGCTCAATTGGTTGCTTAATATCAGGTAAACATATTCTAGTGTTGGTCTCTCTTGGATGATTTTTTTTCATTTTGCATGAGTGACTTTGAGCCAAGGATTTTTCGAGAGTTCCAAATAATTGTTCTGCGTTAGCACATTAACTTTTCTGGGCTTTCTCGAGGAATTTTCCTGAGGCGGCAAGTTCGTGGGTTCGAATCTGACCAGGAACTGTTTATTTTTTTAAAACTTGAAATATTCTCTTCCAAAAAATGTAGGCCTATGGTTTGTATGCTTATGTTTTGTCGGATTAGCTGCCACATCGTAGAATTAATTTTTTGTACGCATTTTTTGATGTAGTTGCTTTCAGTGTTTTAAATCACTCTTTCAAGTTATAATTTTACCAGCCTTGACTTCGTATTTTTTGCAGTTTTTTTGCTTAAAAATTTTATTCGGCTTAAATGATTTCGGCTTATATTTTATCGAATTAGTGACCTAATTTGGAGATCTTTCAAAGAAAGTATAAGTTTTTTGCTTTATTCCGCATCGCACAAAACGCTTAAATTCTTTTAATTTATAGTTCAAAGTTTTTCATGACAACAATTATATTTTCGGTTTATGGGAAATTATTCAAGTTTTGTCGGCTCATTTGCAGCTTATTTATATTTTGAATTTTTTAAATTACCGTCGATTGTGTTTCTGGACGTGTTTTTCGCAAATAGAACATGATTCCAGGCAAAATTTTGAATTTTTTTGAGTTGTTTTTTAAAGTGTTTTCTCTTTTTTTTTGGATATATTGGCTTTCTTTTTTTTCTGTCTGCAAGCATGCAGTGCTATTTTTATGTTGTATCGCGCCGCTTCGCCTCCGTGGGCAGGGGGATATTTTATCCGCATACATGGCTTTCAGTTTCGACTGCTTGGTCTCAATTGAGCATGTGAAGGGGAAGTTTTTAGAAGGATTTACTTAAGAGAGGAATAGAGGAAAATATGCTAAAATTCATATTTAACATCGTAAATAAATACTTGCTACGCTAAGCATGTAAAAATGTTTTGTTACAGTCAAATAAAATGACGAAGATTTCGTCAGCTTAGCTACTTCTTCTTATGTAACTTAAGTAATATTGTACCCGACCATTTTTTACCCTACATTTTTTCACCAACGATTTTTCACCGAATAAAATAATATGGATAAAAAGATTTTGATGGACAAAGGTCTATTGTTCCTTCCGTACCAGGACCTGCACTTTCGGCAAACTGGAATATTTCTGTTCCTGAAAAACCTTAATATCCGGAAATCTCTCGTCTGATGATAATTTTCGCCTGGGTTGCTTCGTCCCCAAATTTTTAAAACGTCAATAAAGTATGCTTTGGCTTTTACTTTCCTAAGATGATTATTTTGCTTGCATTTAAGTTGGCAAATGATCATGTTTTATATTTTATTGTCTGAAAAAGTCGAAATTTTATTGGGAAGATATACAATTTTTCGTTTTTGTTTTTCAAAAATGGTTTCTGTAGTTTTTCAAGTAATTCGAGTTATTTCCAGAAAATAAGTAAGCTGAAAATCAGTTGACATTCTTTTTGCGACAGAACTGGTGTGAAGCTCCGTTTCCTCTATGAGGTTAAGGTTTCTTACGCCAATGAGTCATTTTTACAGCTCAATATACTATTTTCCCCTAGTTTCTGATATGATCACCTGGTACATAATCAACTACCTGTCAGGTTTCAGTCGTAGCTATTCGTAAAGGTTTGCGAAATGTTAATTTGTTTTGAGAAATTTAGTTTATCTAAATCTCGCTTAATCAATAAAGTCCCCATTTTCCCGTCTAATGGGTTGTGATACACATTTTGCATCTCGAAACTATTTTGCCTTGCTTATTTTCTCCGTACGATTTTGCTATTTAATCCCATTAGTCTTTTGGGCGTGATCGGTTAATCTGATTGTAGTCCCTCGTATCGGGCTATGCTTTTAGTAGTAATCTCTTAACTGTATTACAGTCAAATGGATTTTGCAGGTATGGAAGCCGTCTTCACAGACTACGCCCATAGCCACGCGCTCCGAAAGGCAGTGAATACTCTTCTATATGCCGTTTCGTTTTTCATGTGGGGCGCCCTTATGTACTTCAACTATGCCGACGTAGGACTCTGTGGAGCCGTCAAACTAATCTGGACGTCATAGGGACAGCAGTCAACGATGAATTAATGAAGCATAATGATAACTTGGCAGATAGATAAATGATGAACTTAATTTTGTTAATACTAAAATTGAACTTGATAGAAAAAAAAACAATTGACTAATGCAGTGAAAATGTTTATTTTAATAACCATTTTTTCGAGCGCATTGAGTTTTTTGTAGCTCGTCACTTGAAGAGTTTCACTTGTTCAAGTTTCGTTCACAAAAAAGCCATCATAGAATTTGTATAATCCACTCAATTTCTAAGAAATTAAAAAATAGTGAAAATAATGAAAGTATTATAGTGGCCAAAAATACGTGTATATTATCTTTTCGACTAGACTAGCAAGTGTATTTCAACTGGTTAATAGACTTTTTCGATGTTAATAACTTGGTTCACAGACTTTGATGAAAAGTTAACAGACTTTGATAGCTACTGTTTGATAAAAACGGATGGTATGAAATGTGTTTATTTTTTTGAATGCTTCGGAAAAGTTTTTCTGTTTCTCGAAATCCGCTCTGCCTATTTTCACCAGTGGTACCAATGAAAATATAAGCCCCTCCTCTGCGTGCCTGCTTATTTCGCCAGCCTCTCTTCGCGTTACCGTACTCCCTACGACCTTGGGAACGTTCAATTACAAGGAACTTCGGAGCTTGTTAACTATTCCCCCCCCCCCCTATGGTACCTTGTAACGAATCCCCCCCCCCATTAAAGAGAGAATTGATCAGTTAAGCATATACGAATTTGTACCTTGTTACGAATCCCCCCACCCCCATTGCAATAGGGGGGATTGGAAATTGTTAACAAGATCCGGAACTTTTGACCCATTTTTTGGACTTCTCTATTTTCTCCGAAAATGGTTTTGTCAATTCTAAAATTGAGGGTTCAATCGAAACAGTAGATTTTTGCTACCTCCACTTGGTAAGCGAATGCTGCCTAATTGTGGTAGGAAAACTGCTATGAACTTGGAAAAGTCTAATTTTTGGCATAATGAAACTTAAGCAACACCTTTTGATCAGTGCATGTTATGTTCTAAATTTATCAGCTACCTCCAGTTTTAACTAAACCACTTGTCAGATTTTAGTTTGACTTCTGTTTGCATTTCAAGATCAGTTTGTTTCCTTTGGTAAAAGGAGGGACAAACTTCACTATCGAGCAGCTAAAGTGTTAAGATCACAAAAAATGTGATCTACTTCTCGTTTCGAAAGTGGATTTTAAATATCAGATTTTCAAGCGTAATCAAAAAATTTAACTTTCGATCTAGTTTCTCAAATCGGGTTAATTTTATCAAAAAAAGTGCTATCATAAAATTTTCTTAAAATTCAAAGAGTTTGAATAGCATAATTTTTTCTTTGAAATTCTAAAATTTAAACTTCCAAAAAACAAGTAAGTATGTTTTTGCCTCTTTTTCCTACTAGCTGTTGGCTATGTTTTTCAATATCAGATTGAAAACAAGCCGAATCAAAAAATTTTATAACGAATTTTTTAACTATAAATGAAAGTCATGTTGATATATTCATGTGATGGTACAGGTGTTATTTATCTTAAATTTAATGACATTTTTTAAATTTTGATTTTCTTGCATCGAGTTTTTGTTTGCGTACTTACAATCATGGGTGGATCTAGGATTTTCTCGAGGAGGCGGATTTTCAAAAAATTTTGAAATTTTTTCAGGAAAAATTTTTTTTTTCTAGGTTGACCAAATCGATTTTCCTAATTTTGGCAAAATTTTGAAAAACAGGCCAAAAAGGCGTTTTTAGGCACTTTTTGGAAAAGATCGACCAAAAACTTGTGCTTTTTCGGCGCGCGCTCCCCCTCAAAATTAGTATGTATTGGCGCCTTCAGAAAATTAGAAAGTTATTAGGGTACGTCACTAAATATGGATATCTCAGAATAGTACAAAGAGGGACTCTTTGGGTCAACAGGGGGTCGAATCCCTGAGGGGATAAGCGTCCGCCCCCAACCGCCCCCTAAATCCGCTTCTGCTTACGATGAATCAGTTAGAGGAGCCTTAAATTTGAAATTATCGGAACTTATTTGAACATATAATGGTGAAAAATTACGATTTTTTTTGTTTTCACGATGGATTCCATTGTCTGGGTTGTTTGTCAAATGAGCTTTTATCTTTTGGAAATGTTTAGCATGGATTGATTGTGGTTACTAGAAAACGTATACTGCGGTTTTTTCTAATACGCATTCTCTATATTGCTGATAGCATGTTTCATAGATTCACGAGTGCAGTGAGGCTTAATTTGCCTCTGTCTCTAGAGCTCTTTTTTTGGTAAACATGTGTACTTATTATGCAGTTCTTTGAAGTGAACAGATTTTTTCAGATTAGATGGCTGCTACGATGGAAAAACTGGATAATGGTCTCACAATTGAGATGTTCAACACTCTTTTGCGGTATGTTTTCGTTTTCTCAAAAATTCTGTAGTGGTAAAAAAAACTAGCTGCGTTAAAATAAAGAAGCATACAAAAGAAGGAAGCTTACTTTTTGAAGCTTACCCATCATTGAATTGTGTTTTCTATTTAAGTCGAATAATCGTAAATTTCATTTTCTTTTTTTTTTCAGTCGTGGCTTCGAGGAAGGTGGCGAGCAGCAGGGTGGTTCGGAGATGGTTTCAGCAGCTGCACTGGGGAGTCCCCGGCTGTCGAAGTCGTTCGAGTACTGTCACGTGGACTCTGAGTATGAACTGATGAAGCATCTGGTCTCTTTCCTCTCTCACTCCACTCTCTCGCGCACGGAGAGGAACTTCGGACAGAAGAGGTCAAGGTCAATCAGAAGTGTCTTCTTAAAAATTAAATGAACGTATAAGACTGGAGAATGTAGAAAAATTATCCTTTTCTTTGAATTTCACATACACAGCTGTTTAATATCTGACGTGAAGAGAGCTGTAAAAGTTTCATAACCGCAAAAGTTTTATTTGTTTTCAGTGCTTATTTGCTGTTGTAATTTGTTCTGTTGATAATCAGATAGTGTTTTGTAATAACTACTTGGGTTTAGTTCTGACTTCTTGGTGATTGAGGAGAACGAGAGGCAGGCGCAGTTGGCAGCCCTCATCAGCCACTTGGCCAGACTGGACCACCAGGTGTTGAGGACACTCACAAGACGCATCCTGGCAGACACCTCTCACTGGATGTCCACCCTCTTCAAGTAAGTCACTTGTGCTTAGTCATATAGAGATAAATGTATGTACGTGGGTTCTTTGCTTGTTTTTCGCGGTTAGAATATGACCTTGGTTTCCAACGTATACTACAGAATGAATCATGTTTAAGAAAATCTTTTAAGATACGAGTATGATAAAAATTTTCTTTAATACAGTTAGACGCGACTGTAAACTAATGGTCACATTATTTAGTCTTTTGTTTTGAATCGTTTTTAAAAAGAGAAAAATTAAGTTCTCTTGGCTTACTCAATGCCGTTTCCGGGGTTAACAAATCTAAAAGTATGTGAGACTTCATGCCCGCAATGCGCAGCTTGTGTGTTGGTTGTTCCGCTTAACTTGATAAAACCTGAGCGAAAATTTAACAAAGTATTTTTCAAGGTTTCCACAATCCAAGTGCTACTTCCACCTGCGAGAAATCGACGGCGTGATTGGGGCATGCAGAATGGCACTACACAAACAGTACCCGTCCTTCGCACTGAACGGATTCAAAATATGGCTGCCAACTACCGAGACAATCTCGCCTGTTGAAAGTACTCCAGAAGGCGATTCCGAGGAAAAGGGAGATTCAACAGCAACTGGAGATAGTAGCGAGACTGAGTCGGCCTCCAACGACAAGGATGGAGACGGGAGTGTTTCTGGCGAGAAGAAACGGGAGCCGGAGAAGTTGCCAGTTATTTACATACCCCAGTGCACGTCCCCAGGGTGGGCCGATACATGTTTAAGACAGGTATGTTAACAGCATGTCTTTATCATGATGATATTGGAAGAAGAGACAGTGCGTCGATGTTCTGTTCTACGATTTATGAACACAGTAGACGCTTAAGTGCGCAGTAATGGCAAAAAATTCGGTAAATAGTTAGTTTTTTGAGGGTCTCTAAATTTGTTTGATTCGTTTGAGTGTCTCTAAAAGTCTTAACAACGAGTGCTATCTACACATTAGCAAAGAGAACCCACAATTTCTTACTAAGCAAACAAAAATGTTAAAATATGATGAAAATAATTTGCATCATTTTTCTGGCAAAAGCTTTTTTTTTTGAAATATCAGTCGCGCTTGTTGTTTTTCAATCTGCTGAATTGTGATTAGCTGGGTCTGCCGATGGACTGTCTGTTCACTTTGAGCTGCAACCACCAGGAGGAGATGTCGAAACGGTCCCACTCGAAGGACACTGAGGACAAACTGAGCGACACCATAGATGTGGCCGCATTCGACAAGGCAGTCCAACATCACATTGCGAATAACATGAAGCCCCTCTTCCTACTTACACATGCTGGTAAACAATGCCGCTTGCAAAGTTTTAATAAATTAAAATAAATAAATAAATAATGTCATTCTGGGTCTGCTAGAAAATTTTTAGTGGGCTTCAAGTGTGATGAGTAAAATGGTTTTAAATGCGAGAAATTTTGATATCCGTGTAGATCGCCGATGCACTGTGAAAGAACAAAAAAATTACTGATAATTTGAATTCCATTTCACCAATTTAAGATATCTAAACGTGATCGACTTACTAACAAACCGGAGTTAAAATAGATGCAATACTTTAGCATGTTTGCATATTGAAGGCCTTTTATGTTCAATTTTGTTACTTGTTCGGAAGTTTGCCAACTGCCCAACTGATTGTCCATTGTAGGTGTTGTTTTTTTTTGCTCTAAAAGAATTCTACATCAACTCCCGAGTTTCCAAATTGAAAAACACCGGCTTAGTCGACGCTACATAAATTGTAAATGGTTTTTTTTTTTTCGTTTTTTTTTTCGTTTTTGTTCAGGAAGTCTTAATATGCTTGTATCTTATAACAAACGAAGTGCACTCATACTTATAAATGAACATATGAATGCCCTTAAGTATATATGCACTTTTTTGTTCAATTCAAGTTCATTTGCTAGATGGTAGGCGAAATGATCTCTCCAATTATGAAAGCTGAAATGGCGCGAAAAAACGTGATCGAGTTCTAGTTTTGAAGTGGAATTTAGTTTTTAGTTTTTACAGCGGAATAAAAAACGCTTCCTAGTAATCTAGTTTTTGCAAATTGGGTTATTTCATCAATAAAACGTCCGTCAATTATTAATTGATCTCAAAATTAGAGCTTTGAGGCTTTTTTTTTTGAAGTTTGAGATTTTTTTCGGAAAACAAGTCAATTGACTCTTTTCGAACTGTCTGTTGGCTTTGTTTAAAGTTTGGAGGTGTTTTTATTCTAGAGAGTCTACAGTGAAGTCGATTTGTGTTGGGGGTCGCGACCATGAAGTAGTATTTTTAAATCTGTTTTCAGGCACTTGGCTGATGGGCCAGTCGGACAATATCCAGGCATTGAGTGCAATCTGTTCCAAGTACAACATGTGGATGCACGTGGTGGGCAGCAACCTGGCCGCCCTCGGCATCCTCTCCTCCTCCATCCCCGAGTCCATCGCCTGTGTGCCCAAAGTGGCCGACAGCATCACTGTGCAGCCGAGAGAGTGGCTCGCAATACCCATGGCCCCCCGAGTCACGATCTACAGGGACACTGATCCCGCACTCGTACGCTCCCTTCATTGTATTCCCACATTATGCGTGCAGTGTAATTATACAGTGCTCATTTAAATTATCCGGTCAAACGGATAAAATCTGATTTTTTAACGCATTTTTCTCTAACTCTTTTTTCCATATTCGATAGCTCAGAAAAAACGTGATAAAAAAGCAGTTGCTTTCAGTTTCACCAGAATTGAAGTTAGGAAAAAAGCGACGAAGAAATATTTTGCGTTGAATGTTGCCAGTGTTAAGATAGTGATGATCAAGAAAGTTTCAAAAGCTAGTTTTTTTAAGATCCAGAAAAGATAATTGCTCCGACCTGTTTTTATAAGCTTAAGAGTTCAGTTTTTATAAGCTAAAGAGTTCAGTTGACTCTTTGAAGAATACGAAGTAATGCGACGATAGCAAGTATAATGTAAAGTAATAGCAAGTAATGATGGTATTAATAATCATTTAAATTAGTAGACAAATTGAGTTTATTTCAGACTGCTCCAGCGGGACTGGGATCCGACTATGACCACTCGGACTTGCACGTCATTCCACTGTGGGCCAATCTGCAGTTGCTGGGACAAGATAAAATCTCCTCCATGCTGCATTTTAACGCTTCGCTCGCTCAGCAGCTGGCTCACAAAATCAGCAGCATTCCACAGCTATTTTTACTGGTTCGAGTTATACGGTATTTCGATCTACCCAATACTATGGACAGCATAGGGCCCACTTTGGTACTATTTTACGACATCCGTTTTGGCCCGACCGACCTTCAAGCTTTTTCTAAACAAGCCTTAGGCGGCGAAAATATTTTTTTGATATTGAGGGGGAGCACGCGCCAAAAACCACAATTTTTGATAAAAACTCCAAATTGCAAAAAATGTTTAAAAAATGCATCTTTTGTTCAAAATTTTTCAAAAAGTGCCTAAAAGCAGTAGAAAATTTTGGCAAAATAGTGTCGTTTAAAATTTGGGAGACCTGAGGCAATGAATTTAGTTCATCGCAATATTTAATGTGTAATTTTTTTGTCAACTGCAATTTTTCGAGTATAATTTCATAAGTTAATGAAAACTAGTGTCAATTAAATTCAGTTTATTTTTTAGAGCCAATCAAGTGCCGTGTCTTCAGTCGTGCTCTTCCAATTCTCATTGGAAGATGCGGATAAGATAATCGCCACTCAGAATAAGTTTAAACTGGAACCAGAATATCAAATAGATCAAGATGCAATCAATATGTGGGTAAGTATCCTGGTTCGTACTATTCGGTTTACAAACAATCAGCTTCACAGTTTTTAATTTTGTATGTCTTTAGCTTTACAAGAAACTGCGGGTGGAAACATCGAAAGTTGTGCTGGATCTAGTCCAATTGTCCACCAACATGTACCTTCGCTTCTCGCCTAACATGTCATCGTCACGTGAGTAGATAGCTTTCTGTTGGAGTCTTCTTCGCCATCTCCCCCTATGAAGCCTAGAAAAGAGTTTTCACCCTCATGAAGGACTAAGTTAGCGATTAAGCATTTCTAATTTAGTTTATTGTAACGAATTTCCTCTTTTGATATGAGGGGAGGGGTAAGTTAACAAGATCAGTTAACGGTTTCTTCTGTTCGATTTGAAAGGTCTATTTTATTAACTTTTCATTTAACAGCCAATATAATCTTAAGCAGTTAAGTTATAATATAAAATATTGTTTTCAGTTATTTCTTTTTTTAGTGCGAGGAACCAACAGTGATCATATCAACGAGTTGTCTCATATAATGAAGAAACTCTGCACGTCAGGAACTGACACCTTGCTGAAGCGGAAAGAACTGGTCCAGATCTTCCTGGATACGGAAAACCACTCAGTTATGTCTTGTAGTGTGCGCTTCGTCTCTGCACCAGAATGGGCGGGACTGGCTGTGCTGAGGTATGTGCCGGAGTATTGTGAGAAACCAGTGATAGAGGGAATCGTAGTTCCGGATCAAGAAGAACGCGCTCAAGAAGAGATAGAGCGACTCAATAAGCTGCTGTGTCAGAAATTGTCCGAAGCGTTTCCTGATGTCATCATATCTGAAGTGAGTGCAAGGAACTGGCATCTATTTTGATGTTCTTTGGAATACTATTGGAGAAATTTTAGCACTTGCTTGTAGCATATCAAAACTTAGGTTCATGGACCTGAAAAGCAATTAGGGAAGCGGAAGGCTTCAGCTATTCTGATTTATGGGAGAAAGTAAATAATTAATTTTCTTAAACCAGTGGGTTCAATAGAAGTGGGTTCAATAGATGCATTTTAGGGTTTAGTAGGGAAGCTATGGGCTATCAAGGTGTCCATGGTGCCCTTCAATTTCAACTGCTCTGAATTCTTGATGGAGTTCTCCAATTCGGGAAAGAAGCTGGAAGACTCCTCTGCTGTGAGTGTCATAAATTTATCTTTACACAAGTAACCGCTTGTCATAATACTTTTCCAGTTCACATAATCCACCCTAAAATTTCGCTCAATGTAATTGGTGAGCGATTTATTAGCATGTGGTATACTTGTTAATGTCTACTAAAAGGCAATCAAAACAGTTGACTCAGAAAAACGAATGCTGCGTAGTCAGCTGGTCTGTGGTGGTTTATCGTGGTCAGCTAGTTGTTTTTCTAATTATTGTTTGTTCCGACCATTGAAAATGGGGGAGGAACTTTGTACTCGGGTGTGATATAGTTTCTTTTTTTTCTTTTCGTTTTCCATGCAAAATCAGGTACCAAAAACAATTATTGGACTGGGTTGAGTGATATATCATATTAAAGCCCTTTCAGTCGTGATTCAAACGACATTGAAAAATTTTTACAATGTCGAGAGAAACCGCTTTGAAATTTTTGATTTTTTCGTCTTAATTCGAGCGAATAAAGCAAACGAGCAGGCTGGCAATCGCTTATTTTAATGGCTCAAAAGCTTGCAATACCTAATTGAAGCTGTACAAATTTAGTTTGACTGGAGTAAAGTTCGTTTTTTTTTGGAATCAAAAACTGCGAAAAAAAAATTGGAAAACTTAGTGAAATTTTGTTGATTTTTTTTCCCGTTTATTAGATATTTTTCTACAAAAATTGTTTTCCAATTTGCGTAATTTACTCTGAATGTCGATTATGCCTAAGCTTTTGTTTTTTTTTTGTTCAGATCCTGTATTCACATCATGCCGAAAAAACGACACTAATTGTATTTTTTTTTAGACTTGGTTGTTGTTGTTATTAGCCCGTTGTATGGGGCGCGTCCGGCATGCTCTCGCCGAGTTCAAGGAACGGTGCGACCTCCGTCGACCGAAGCCACAAGTCTATTGGGGTCAGGTTTTTAGACAATGGTCGGAACATTCTGAGCTACTTGCTCAATAACCGGCTATCCTTGTTTTCTTTTTAGTGATTTTCATCAATTCTTATTGGTGAAAATTAATTTAAGCTGCGAAAGCACATGAAGACTCGGTTTGTACTAGCGTTTTTTGTAATAACTTGCGTGTGTATGTGAAAATGATTTCGCCGGGCCCAAAACATTGGCTATGTTAAAAGATTCTTGAAGTTTGAAAAGATTTAAGATGTATAAGTTTTTTTGATCTTATGTTGGAAAAGTAATTTAATGAAAACTCGGAAACTGAAAAATTATTTAAAAAAAAAAATCTTTTTCGGCGTACATAAATTCAATAAATATTGTGTGATGGTTGGCAAAATGGGTTTGATAATTATTTCAATACATGAACCTTAAAAACTTTCAGATAATTGAGGTATGTGCAAACCTACTGCCTGCATATTCTGTTTACTACTGACACTAATTTTTGAAAGAAGAGTTGAACTTGTTGAGTTCACGGAATATAGAATCTGATAAACCCACCAATCACTTCTTAATTAATAATCTGTGAAATGAATTTTTCAGTACTCTAATAATCGTGTGATGGCAAATATCGAGTTCCTGGTTATCCTCAATAGCGCTCCCAAACTCTGTTTTGAAAAATAGTATCAAAAATTCTATTTAAATTAACTGACCTTCTTAATGTCAGTCACCTTTTGTTTTAGTTTATTGCGGGTTTGGGGTCTGTCGTGGAGTCTATGATCAGGGCAGCGAGTGAGCAGTTGCAGGAGGAGCAGACGAACCAGTTCTGGCAGGAGGGGGTGCTGAGGAACCTGCCTCTGTTCGGAGGCATCTACTCCTGGATACTACCCGCCGGCACATCTCCAATCAAAGGCAGATCTTTCAACCTGTCGTCTGGTAAATTCCATTTTTCCTATCACTCCCTTCTGTTCTTTCGTAAATAGATCAGTGCTTTTTTAATTGAAAACTTCATGAAATAACAGGAAATTAAAAAGCGTATCTATGAAATGACGAGAGGTCAAGGATTTGGTTTTATACTTTTGGTTGAGAGCATAAATCCGCTTATGACTCAAAATTGTTTCAGGATCTTTGGAGAGTACGGAATTCGTATATGAACACAAATTGCAATACCACGAAGCGCCTAACAGCCAACTGAAAAAAGTGGACGAAGAACTCCCTGCAAAAGGCGGCAATTCGTGAAATGAACAGTGCTGAACTGTGCCTTTAATACTATAACGTGGTGTCTATTAATCACTTTAGACATGATGAAAAGAATAACTCAAGATTGGGTGATTTTTGGGTTCACTTGGTGTCCTGGTTTATTACCCTCAATGAAACGCAATTTTTTTTTGAATAGTGCTGTAAAAAGGAACAGCTATTTCAAGAATGATTAGTAAGATTGTTGGGGTAATTCTTGTGTTCATGTCAAATGTAGTTCTGTTCACGCGTCGTTTACGTGAAGCAAATTATGTTATTTTTGCAGCAAGTACTTCAAGTTACGTCAATTTCGAATATGTGGAAACTTATTTAAGTTGAAGTGCTTTTTCATCTAAAACCTTGATTCCGTGGCTTTTCTGGTGAACTTAGAAATTTTGTTTCAACATATCTTTTACGTAAAATATGTATTGCTGTATATAATAAATTCTTTCTGCGAATTTTATGCAAATATAAATTGAATGTGTACTATTAATTGCATATATGAATCAGGTTTTAATTCACTGGATCTTCAATGAATTGTTTCGCGAGACATGACAGACGGGGGGAGGGGCTCAAAAAAGGACTGTTAAGCATGTGCTTTTTTGCTTTTTCACAATTTCGGTTATGACAAAGCTAAATTATTGTTTTTTTTTGCTTTTTCACAATTTCGGTTATGACAAAGCTAAATTATTGTTTTGCTTCTAAAAAATTATTAGCACTTGGGGTTATATATTAATGCCTTCATCCAAGATTCAGCTGTCTCACAAATAAATCAGTGGCATATGAACCACTAATAATCGGTGATATATTACAATAAGCGGTGGTACGCTCAAGTTAAATAGCTGGATCGCTTTTTTTTATACTTCGAACAGTATTTATAATTATTTCAAAAGCCAAATTTTTTTGCAAAAGAAGATAAAAATTTGAGTTTTTGACTAACAGTTTATCTGGCAGAGTAATGTGTTCACAAAAACTATCTTAGCAGCATGTACAATTGATTGAAAATGAAATGACTATATTATGCATTATAGCTCTCCAATTTAACACATGCACTATACTCAATATTACCACCTATTGATCTTTAGTCGACGATCAGTTATCGACGGTGAAGTGAATGCATGTGACAAACAGTGTATTGTCGATTATTAGTTGAACTTGTTTGCGGCTCAAGGCCGTTGGTAGCGTCTAGAGCTTTCAAAGTAATTAAGAGTAGATGGACATAGTTCAGACTCTTATATCGGTCGCGATGATTTTTTTCAGCAAACATACATTCAGTTTGTACAGGATCAATTTTTTTTGCGGTTTGACTTTTGACTTCTTAACGCTTGCGATTAGCAAGCATTATCAAACCAGAATATAGACTTTTTTGAGTTAAAAACTAGTTTAACAGAATCATTTTACATTTGGATCATATGAAATCAAAAGTCATACGTTATTTCGCCGCATATTGCGTAGAGCTAATGTAGCTGCCTATAGAGACAAAGGTCAATGGTTCGAATCCGGCCTGGAACTGTTTTTTTTTGCAAGCGGAATATTGTCCGCAGCACCAAATCTAGCTAAAATTTGAGCATCTTTTACTCGCAATTTTCCAGCTTATGTCTTTTTTGGGCTACTAATTGAGTTCCAAGAAGTTTTGTCTATTCTTTTCGCTATTTTTTGGTTTTTTATGCTGTTCATTGAGAATTGTCGGAAGTTGATTTGAATATTTTACATTTAAGGCTTTGGTGTCTTTCGGGGTCTCGAAGAAAGGTTCGGTTTCTTTTTAGCGTTTTGAAAGCTCTGATGTCTCAAATGGTCCGGGTAATTTTGTTCCCGGAATTTTTTCTTCCTTTCTGCACCAAAAAAAAACGATTTTTTTTTTCAATTTTTGATTTATCTTTTCATTTGCTGAAATCACAGTTTCGAAAGTGGAATTTAGTTATACTTTTTGATCCAGTTTTTATCAAATAGATTTAATTTTATCAAAAAAGAGCCAATTATAAATTGTTTTAGAAGTTTAAAGAGCTTTAAGGCGTCTTTTTTTTGAGTTTCGCAAAGTGAGATTTTTCCAAAAAAAAACAAGTCAGTATATTATTTTTTTACTTGCGTTCATTGACTCTTTTCCAACAGCCTGTTGGCTATATTTCCAAAGTATTTTTTTGACTTAAAGATTTCATGGAAAAAATTTATATTGATTTTTTTTTTGCTTTACAATTGAATATATTCCTCGCGGTCTCTCTTTTAAGTGTTTTGAACAATGAAAGCGCGAAACAAATTTATTTATCAGTCAAGTAATATTATTCTGATTCGATCAAATAATTTCTTGTACGAGATTGTCTTTGCTCGACTTGGATACTTATATTCGCTATATAGTTGTTCGATCATATATTTTCTTGTTTTGTTCCTTAATTTCTTTTTCAATTGTGTAAATTTGCTGGTTTCTTCATGCGGAATACTTATGTAGCGATTACTGTACGTTAATGCTCGACAATACACTGGCGGCAAAGAAAGTCGATGCTTCAAATTTGGGTCTATGTTCTTCTTTGTTCTAATGTTCTTATGTTCTACTTATGCTCTTCAAAATAATGTCTTCTGTTTAAATCGTGTGAAAGTTTTGTTCTTATTTGTTTTTGTTTTGCTTGTATATACTCATTTTTTGCTCACTTTTTTTAACTGATCTACTTCATAATAATTAATATTGCGTTTAAAAAGCAAATAAACCTATTTAACACTTATTTAGGTTGTTTAGGTTTTCAATTGTCAATGAATGTAGTGAAGAAATTATATAGATCGTGATAAACTTTTTCCGGGAATCTCTAATTTTGTTCACGCTCAAGCTGATTTTTTGCGGGTTAACTTTTCACTTATTGAAGCTCAGTTTTTTTCCTTTGTTCAAAGTAAGGCAAACTCAACTATCGATAAACAGTGTAGCGGTCACAAATAATGTGATCGACTTCTAGTTTTGAAGTGGATTTTTATTTTATGATTTCCCAGCGGGGATTATGCAATTATCTAATTTTCTCGAATTGGTTCAATTTAATCGTAAAAGTGTCAATCATAAATTGTTTAATTCTTTCTCTGTTCAATCAATTAAATTGTGTTAAATAGAGCTACATCCGCGTTTTCTGTTTCACTGTTTTCTCGAACATTAATCACTGAATTTTCGATCAACACTTCTTTATTAAATAATACCGATAAAATCACTTAACTGCGTTTTTATAGCACGAAATTAGTTACTTCAAAGCAAGGCGTAGAAAGTGTAGAGAAACAAAACCGAAAAACTTGTCCATGTTTTGAGAAAATAAAACTGTCATTTTTTAAATACCAGCCTATTTTAGAGCGGAGCTGGAGAACACTCTTTAAATGGCAATTGAATTATGCAAAGAAATTGAATACGTAAATATGACTATTATACGGTATACTATTTTTTATTTGACTAGTTCTCAAAGCTAACTTTTTTGTCAGAACTTAGTGAAGACAATTATCGAAGTCGTTTTTATTTTTTTCAGGAAGCAATCGTACAATTTGTTCACATTTAAAATTCATTTTTCAGTGTGACTTCTGATTTTTTTCATTGGGTAACTCAAATGCATTTGATGCAACTTTAACAAATTATGCTCTAGAATGAGAAAAAACGTGAATGCTTGATAGTTCTCAAAATAATCAGTTTCCATTATCGACTTAATTGCTTTCGTCTCATTTTATGCTAGCTTCAAGTCTTTTTTTGCCTGGTATCACAAGCGTTGCGAAGGTCACCTTCGCCTCTTTGTTCAAGATAAGTGGTTGCAGAAAATTTCATTTTCCCCTAAATATAGGAAATCGTAAATTTGTTTTTGTTTCCTCTTGTTCGGAGTGAACTGTCTGATTTTTTACACGCCAATTTAGAGTGAGAAATGATGTAACCAAAATGACGAGTAAAGATAATAAAATTAGTTTGAAATGTGAAATCAACTGTTTTTTATTCAGATTCGATGAGCGTTGTGAAGACTTTAATAGGTTCTTATGGTTTTTTGTATTGTTTTCAGGAATAGTCTTAAAATATGTTCACGCTTGGATTTGATTTTTTTGCCGTTTGAGTTTTAATTTCGTTAAACCAGTTCAATTCTTTTGTTAAAAGTAAGGCAAACTCCGCTATCGCAAAAGAGTAAAGGTCGCAAAAAATGTGATCAGTTTCTAGCTTTGTGAAGGGATGTAATTTTTGAGGTTTACGACCGGAGCATAAGAAAAGAGCTTTTGATCTAATTTTCTCTCATTGGGTTAGTTTTATCAAACGCAGTGATTTACAAATAAATTTGTGAAATTCAAAGAACTTGAAAGAATTTTGTTTTTCAACTGTCTTTTGGCTGTCTGTTTTGCTGAATTTTGGAAAAAAGTTCTTAGCTACTTACACGGGGCTCTGTCTTTGACGTATTTTCTGAGCATTGAGCGTCAAATTTTTTCTAGCTGTGATTTAGCTAGAAAATTTATTGCTAGTGGAAATTTGTTTAGACAAAATTTTTAGATTTCACATGAGGTTATCGATTACTGAATTCAAAACTTTTCATCTTTGAGCGATGACCGTAGAGAAAACTCTTATATAGGTCGTGATGAATTTTTTCCACAAGTTCAAAATTTGTTCAGGCTCATTCTTGTTGTTTTTTTTCGCGCTTTGACTTTTGATGATTGGAGTTCAGTTTATTTTTTTTAAAAAGGAGTCAATATCCACTCGAGCAACAAAAGTTTGAAAATCACGAAAAACCTGACCGGTTTCTAGGTTGATCCAGTTTTCTCAAATTGGATTGCATTAATTTTATCAAAAAATTGTCTATCATAAAGTGTTCTGGAAATTCAAAGAGCTTCGAAGTCATCTATTTTTTTCCTTGAAAGTCGAAAGCTGAGTTTTTTTTTCAAAAAACAGGTCAGATATTTTTTTCGGCTTACTTCATTCGTTGACTTTTCCAACTGTGTTGGCTGTTTGTGTAAATCTGGGATACTGTTGATTGGACTTTGGGCCTTCGCAATTTTTATCAAATAAATACGGGCTTTGAATTTTATCTTTTAATGCACGCAATTCTCGAGGAGAAGTAATCTAGCTCAATTTGAATGAACGCAAGCAAATCGTCAAAAAAAAGAACCAGTAGACCCGAAAAATAGCTGGTAACAAAGCTATTGACGTTGACGAAGGCAAAGATATTTTGAAGTAAGTTGTTGTCTCATTTAAGTCATGTCATGCAGTTTGCGAAGAATCACAAAGCAAACAAGCCCGGATTTTTCGAATAAATAGCTTCATTTGATCCTTAAACTTGTTGGGCAGTAGCAGCAGTGGATTTAGGGGGAGTCTATTGCTTGACCACGCAAAGGGTCTCTTAAGTGCTACTTTTCAACAACGTTTATTGAGCGACTAAACATAAAATTTTTACTAACTATATTTCGATGCCTCCTTATTTGAAGTGGTATGGGAAAGCGTTATCAAATCGGAAACCAGATTTTTTCGAGTTAACAACTAGTTAACAAAATCAGTTGAATCACTTGCTCAATCAGCTGACATGCTCATTTTATGAAAGTTCAAATTGTGGGTACTAATTCAAAAGTAGTGGGTACTAATTACAACAGGGTAGTTTCAGAGGGATTTGAAACATTTTCGAACTTTTTTACAAAATCAGTTTTTTTTCGGCTCAACTGGTGAGTGCTCAAAGATTGTCGGCGTTGTTTCCGCTTCGTAAGTTTTGTTCTAATCCTAATTTGAAAATAAAATCCCTTGCTTGGCATGTTTCCCTAGAATTGTCTTTTGATAAAGATGGATTTTTTTGAGAATGTATGGGATTCGGTTTTTTTTTGCTTTTTTGAGACGCTGAAAGTTTAGGAAGTTTTTTGAAAGCTCAGTGCTTTTTTTTCTCAAAATGCTACCGATTTTCAGAAAAATAGTAATTATAGAAAGGCTCTCTACACCCTTGTCTGCCTGAGCGTTTTCCTAGTCTCTTTCTGCTTTACAACTTTGTCTACAGCCTTCGAAAAAGTCTGTGGTGGAATATTTGACCGATATTTTAAATTTTATTTCACTTTCTGAAAAACTAATTTAACATATCTGAGATAATTGCTTGAATGAATAGCGATAGTTTGAAAAGCTCCCCCGCATAAGCGGCTACGCCCAAATTTTTTTACGCATTAAATTATGGCCCTCAGTATAGTGAAATTTTTCGATTTTCCTGACCGTTTTTTTTTATTTTTTTTGTTTTCCTCGAAAACTATCCTCCCAAACCTGAGGTTGTGGGCCAATTGAGAAAACGGGTAGTGAGAAGCTCCGCTTCCTTAGCGGTCACTCACAATTTTCTGTACACAAAAAGATAGCTCCCTCTAAAAAGTCCATTTTTAAACTTTTTTCAACGTTTTTTCTAATTTTTCAGAATTTTACCAAAAATTACTCTCTCATACCTTAGATTTTGGGTTCAATCCAAAAAACAGGTTGTGAGGAAGCTCCTTTGCATGTGCGACTACGTCCAAATTTTTTGACACAAAATTAGGCCCTCGGAATGGAAATCTTTTGATCGTTTTTTGAAACTTTTTGACTTTTCTCGAGAACTACTCTGGGTATTTGTTTTAATCGGGTTTTTCGATTCAATCGGGTAAATCTTTTCTGCATGAGTGGTTAAGCTAAAACTTTTTCTAAACAAAAATTATGATTCTCGACTATCTGATTTATTGACCGTTTTTTGGAATTTCCTCTAACTATCCTTCCAAATCTGATATCATAAGTTTAATCGACACAACAGCTTGTTGAAAGCCAAACTTTATAATTTGCTGCGCCAGGTTTGTTTTAAAAAAGTTGTGGCTTTCAAACAAGTGAAATTTTAATCGAGAAACTCGATTTAGAGAATCTTCTCTAATTTAGCGGCCTTTACCTGATTTTAGCAGAATAAAGTTACGAATTTTGGAAGGTCGAGTTTTTGAACTTCGAACGTTTTTTAGAAACATTTTGGCGTTTCTTAAAAACTACCTTATCAGATCTTAGATGAAAAGTTTAATCGAAAGAATCGGTGGCGCGAATGTTTCCGCGAAGTTTTTTAATAAGTGCGGCTACTCCTTGTCTTTTTTAATAAGAGAAAAGTTTTCGTATTTACCGATGAAGGACACTTAGAGCTCTGCTTAAGTTGGAGGTACTTGCTTAACATTTTTTGAAACATTTATACTGATGCAGGACGAAATGCGAGATTTCAAAAATTGGACTTTGACCAAAACCTTAGTAGTTTGTCTGCTAAAAGAATTAAGAGTGAAATTTTTTTAGTAGACAAACTACTAAGCTTTTGGACAAAGTTCAATTTTTGAAATCTCGCATTTTTGAGTGACTGTTCGCGAGAAAGCGCCTTGTAATCGAAAGTAAGAGTTTTCCAGTAAATAAATAAAACACATTAAAAGGTCAAAGGTCATATAACAGCATTGATATGGCAAATTTGTTCATATATTTACGAAATTGAACGTGCTTTGTTATTGAAATTTCGCAAATGCAGGGATTCTTCTCACTTGGTCTAGAAGTCACACGGTTGCCTTTGCATCCCAAGGTCTGGGTTTCGAGTGCCTTTTGTACCTTTTTTTTATGCATGTATGAAATTGATTTTTTCCGAGAAAAATCGAATTTGGACTTCCGTTCGACTGCTTTTGTTTGTGGGCTTAAATCTTCAAAACAAAAAAGTCTTTTTTGAATATAACAATTCTTACTATTATTGACAGTTGTCTTGTTATTTTGTCAATTTACCAACTCGGATTCTGATTAATTTTTAAAGTTTTTTAATGATGTTTTGGCCTATGTTTTATCGGCTTGGTCACCTTGTGGGCTGTTTGTAAAACAAAATTAATTGTTATTTGAAAAGTAATTCAGGTCAGTGAAGTTTAAAAACTTAATTGCTCAAACGGTTTTTTTGACAACAATTTCTTATGGATTTATTTGTTTTAGGCTCTTTGTCTTCTTAAGTTTTGTCGGCTAAGCTGCTGCTCGATAAATGGCTTCGAAAGCTTATTTGTGTCTCTCGACTATTTTTCTAGAATTGATTTTGTCAGACTTGAACTTTTTTTGAGTCTTTCTATTCCTTAGTTTTCAATGCTACGCTTGCGTTGTATAGCAAGTGGTGCGAAGCTCAGCATGCCTCAGTGTATACTGTTACGAAACTAATTGTCGTCTGTTACGCCTTGTCTCCTCATCGACCTAAACACTTTGTTGACCTTCTCTGTTGACCTCACTTGAGAAAAACGTAAAGCCACCTCCCCTGGAAAATAAGGTTGTTGACTGTCTACGCATTACTCAACACAACGTCTTTTATTGGTGAACGTTTTTCGAAAAAAAAATCGAAGTATTCCCTTTGCATCCAAGTTGCAAAAAAAACTTGAAAGAAATCATAGTGTTTTCGGAACTTTCAGGGTTTCGCCCTGATGCCTTAATCTGTTCGTCATCTAAATAAATGAAACCCAAGTAAATGAGATTTCAAGTCGTAGCAATACGATAATTTGAGTTTTTTGTTTTAAACAAATGGGCTTCAGGTTTGATGAATTTTAAATTTTACAAATGTCTTTTAACCCTCACATGCAAACCAAGAAATCCACTACAGATCCTGAAGTAGAAACGCGTGATAAAGAGCAAATTACACTACACGGTGAAATCTATTCCAAACTAATTGATATTATGGAGCTCGATGATGTTGAGGGCCTCCAGAAGCTGTGGAACGACCCCGAAAATCAAATCAAACTCAACAAGGCGAAATTTGAGGAGGACCAGAAGTCATTACTCCATCTTGCAGTTGAATATCAATCGATGGAGTGCTGCGAGTTAATTTTGCAGCAAGATCAATTCGCCGTAAATGCGTGAGTAGTTCTGTGTTTTAAAGTTCTATTATTGCAATCTCAAGAGATCATGGGCAATTATGCCAAAGAGAGTGAAAAAAAAGTTGTAGTCTAGTGCTTAGTGAAGAGATTACTAGCAGATGAAGAATTTAAAAGCTGATTTTTCTACAAAACCTGTCCGCGAACATGTTTGAACTTTTTTTGCCATTTTTTTTTCAATCTAGCTTCTTCGGATATTGATTTTGAGAATATTTCAAACTATTCTGATACTTGAAGTTTTGAAGTTAAGAGGAAGAATAGTTTTTCTGTCGGTTTTTCTGACCTTTTCGGTATTGGTCGAGATTTTTTATACTTGATTTTTATTTTGATTTAGAAAAAGTGCACAATCAGAAATTAGACTAAAAAGGAATTGTATCCAACTTTGTTCGTATATGGAAGTTTTTTGTCATTCAAGTTGTTAATAATCATAACTTGTTAGACGATGATAAATTTCAATGAAACGGTTTTCCATGTTAACGGTTGTTACTGAAATTATCATATCAAATAGCAAAGATTTTCTTTTCGCTGTAGTTTTTTCTTGTAGTGACCGTTTTTTCGAGTTATACACCGCCGGTTTTTTCAATTTATTGAGGATCGTGAAAAATTTGAGCTAAAACTATCTCAAAAACTATGCGAATATTTTAGTTGACGAATTCCTTAGAAATTTGATCAAAATTTCTCTCGAAAAATATATCCTCAAGACCTTTTTTAGCATGACTAACTTGGCCTTATACTCTTCGCGTCACAGCAGTGAGTATCGGGACCGTAGGTTATGATAATACCAACCAGAGTTGCTTTTTTTTGACCAAAATCACAATTATTTGTGAATGCTCCTATATAGGTCTTGGTGATTTTTTTCAGGAAAAAGTTTTAAATTTTTATTTTTCGCGGTTTGACTTATTATTTCGTTTTATGTTCACTCCATTTCCTTTGTTGCAAGGAAGGCAAACTCCACTATCGAACACCGAAAGTGTAAAAGCCAATTTTCAGATTTCTCAGCGGAATAAAAAATGTACTCGTTGATCCAGTTTTCTCAGTTTGGGTTAATTTTATCAAAAAAGTGCCAATTAAAAAATTAGCTTGAATATCAAAGAGTATAAAGGCCATAGTTTGTCTTTCATATTCCAAAGTTGAAATTTTCAAAAAAATAAGTAGTTTTTTTTCTATTCTTTTTACATTCATATCTCTTTTTCGACTGTCTGTTGCCTATGTTTTTACCCTTGCGATAAGTAATGGTATTGTAATGGGGTACTAGACTTTTCTTCCCGTAAAAAACTTTGTTCTCAGAAGGTCAATTTTTATAGAAATGGTAAGTTTTACGTTGCTGACACGCAGACTGCTGACATGCTCAATTTCTTGAAAGCTTAAATAAAACGACCATCATTTAAGTAGTAATTAGGGGAAGTTCGTGCCAGGTAATAGCTTTTTTTAAAATTAAATTCTTGAAAAAAAAAGATTTTTTTTTTGTATTCTTGGCTTTCTTCCTAGTTTCTGTCGGCTCATTTTCACTTTCTTAAAATGCAGTTTGTTTTATTTGGTACGTTTTTTTGGCCTGGCTTTCCAAAGCATATGTTTTTTTAATGATTTAATCAGTTGTTACTATGATTGAAAGTTTTGTAATTTGTGATTTTTTTTTTCGTTTTTTTTTTACTATTCAAAGGTTTCGGCTTAAGTTATTTCAGCGTAGTCAATTTATGTTGCGTATTTTCGAGGGTAAAATATATTTTTATGCTTTTCGAGGGTGAATCATATTTTTATGCTTTCTTAAGTTTCGTAAAAAAAACTTTTAATATTTTATAGCTCAAAATTTTTTGACAATATTTTTTTCCGGCCCAAATTCTTTCTGTTTACTCTGTTTTTTTTTCAAATCTTTTGTTTAATGTTGAACCACAACATCCGTCAGATTCCTTCCCAATTAGTTTATGAGTAACTTCGTTGCCTTCACATCCTAAGGTCTGGGATTCACGTCTCGGACAGACCTTACTTTTTTCAGTTTGTATGCAATTGAAAAAAAAAATCGGATAAAATTGAATTATCGGGTTTTCGTTTGCTTGCTCAAGTTTTGCCGGCCAAGTTGCCACATTAACCGTTTTGTTTATGCTGTAACCAACTTTTATTGCACGTGCAAGTGTTGTTCATTCTAGTATCAGAGGGAACTTGGAAGATTGTAGGCTTAGTTGCTACATTGCAGATTTTTCTTGTGCTGTTAGCAACTTTCATTGTAGTTGCAACTGCAAGTGTTTTTCATTGTAGTTTCAGGTGGGACTTAAAATTTTAAGGTTTTCTTATAAAATAATATTTTTTTTGTATCAATTTGTTTCTGCGCAAAGATTGTCGACTTTGTAAGTTTCGTTCCGTTCCTAATTTTATTGGAATGAATTTCTATCGAGAAATATCGAGACATTAAAAATTTTGGTAGACCTTTTTTTTTCATTTTTTTTCGACTCCTCATAATTTTACGAACCTTCGTGTGTTATTGTGAACTTTCTTTTTTTCTAACTTAACTCGCAAATAAAAGTTTTTTTCATTAAAAGTGTTCTTTCATTTGGAAATTTCACTGTAGCATTGGAAGTTGCTTAGCATCTGTTCTCTGCTTTATTTGTGACGGCCAGTGTTTGGGGCCAATTTAGCTTCCGTGGCTGAGTGGTTAGTGTGTTAGACCCTTAATCACTTGGTCGTAGGTTGGAATCTCAGTGGTAGCCGAATTTTTGCTTCGCCTCTGTGTTTATGTTATTCTCGCATCGCAAATAGTGCAAAGCTCCGCTTCTCTTTTGTTTAATAGCTTGTGTTTCACGTATTTAAGAGCAGTGCATTCATTGCTGCCTGATAATTACTGCTCAACAATTTGTTCACAAGGTCTTACTGGCCGAGTGATCTAACGGATTGTTAGTTAAGTTGTCTATGGTGCAAAAGATATGGGTTCAACCCTCAGCTTTTACAAAGTCATTTGCAGACCTATTTTTTGCCTTATTTCTGTATTTTCTTGATTTTTAGAGATCCTTTTTTGGTTTAGTTGCTTGCGTTTGAGATCTTCAGCTTTGCCTGTCTTGGACTGTTTTAGAAAACCACTTTTTCACATGGTGCGTGACATCAGTAAGTTATTTTTCAAATTTTTTCTTTTGCTGAATTGAAGCTCAATATCCAAATTAATTTCAAGATACTTGAAACCATTTGCATGCTGTAATATTTCGCCATCCAACTTAATTTTATTTGAAAATTCATATTTTTAATTTAATTGTTGAAGCCTACATTTGGAGTGATGTATCGTTATTTTGTTATTGACACACCAATCCTCGGCATATTTTTCATGGTCATAGAATTTTCATTCTAAAAACCTCCCTCGTTTGCAGAAATTTGCGCGACATTTCATCATTTAACTAATAAATTTATTCTTGGAAAAAGCAACTTACTAGTTGAAAAAGTAGATGGATTTATTTTTGACTGTTTTTGATTAGGTGCTCTTCGAATGGAACGACTGCCTTTGAGCTTGCAGTCGCCAGAGCTGAGCCGGATCTCGAACTAATTCAACTAATGTTAGATCGTGGATGTGACCCCACTGCTATCTTTCAATTGGCCATGCACGATCTACATGTCTACCAATTAATACATTGCCATCTTTTAAACAAGGCTAGCATCAAGGCAATTGTAGGCTTCGAATATAAATTCAAGTATAAAAATTAAACTCAAATGGCTGCTGCAATGTTTTGCATCCAGTTTGAAATATCTTGTTTGACCACTGTTGTTATAACCCGGATATAGTTTTTTTATAGAATATTTTTCGATGGGCCTTATTGATTTTGCTAGCTCTCCAGAAGCACAGAAAATAAATGGTTTTCACAAAGAAATGATTCCGGGGTGATTAAGAGCGATAATATTCCCTAAAAAAAACAATTCTTCAGTGTTTTGACCAATATGTTCTCCCGCAGAGTCGGATATATTTGTATCAAATGCGATTTGTAGTAATATAAGATTCTTAGCTAGAAATGGATATTTTGACCTTGCGATAAGCAAGGATGTTGCAAGCGGGTACTAGACTTTTTCACGTAAACAACTTCATTCATAGAATAGACTAAATGGTATTTCTAATATAAACAAATTCGTCGTTTTAAAGCAAATTAATGACTGGTATTGCGTGCATATGTGACTTGGCTGCTCGCTAAGAGCTGCAAAGTAATTTTTTTTCATTTCGAAAATTATCGGCACTGAAGTCTATTTTCGTTGGTATTATGTGTGGAAGATTGAGCTCTAACGAGAAATTTTTGAAAAATCTAAATCACCATCTTAAGCCTCCATATTAAAAATAGAAAAATTAAACGTAAAAAATTGTCTTTTGTTATTTCTGACTTTTTAGCTTGCTATTATCTTTCTTCGAAACTTTTTATGGTTATGCGACTGGCTGATTTATTACGCTTGCAATACGGAAGCATGAAGTTAACGTTAGCTTGATACACGACTATGGTTATGGGTTCGATACTGGCCAGGAGCAGATTTTATTTAAAAAATTCTGGGAGAAATTTAATTAACTGACTTTCAACTATCTGCTTATTTGTTGTCAACTTCCTTCCAAATCGTGCTACTTTTTTATTGGATCAAGTTTTGAGGGAATTGAAATACCTACTGATTTTTTCAAGTAATTTTGAATTCGCGAACTGTGGCTTCAATGGTATCGACAAAGGTTATATCGGGCTATTCGCCTGATATTGGGTCCTTTTAAGGACAAAAACAGCTTTTTGGGTGTTGTGTGTTTCAGGTGGTTCGTGAATCTTGGAGTTGCAAAACGTAATAGCTCGAAATGTTTTATTACACGTGCGATAAGCAAGGGTATCGGGTATTAGTCTTTTTTACCGTAAACAACTTTGAACACAGGATCTTCACTTCTAAAGAATCTTCACTTCTAGAGTATCTTCACTTCTAGAGGAACTTTCATCTGACATGCTCAATTTCTTGAAGAATCAAATAAAAGTATTATGACTTAGCTAGTAATAAGTTCAAGCCCGTTTCAGGTTGTTATTATCTTTTCAAAAAAGTCTAATTTTTTTCGGGTTCCTGGTTTTCGTCCTAGTTTCTGTCGGTTCAATTTCCATTTTTAAACGCCATTTTTTATGTGGTATGATTTTTGTTGCCTTTTTTAAAACATGTGTTTTGTTCCAATGTAAAATACTTTTACTAAAACTGAAACTTTTCAATTTGTAAATTTACCATGTCTGATTTTGAGTTGGTTTTTTCAACTTTTGTCAAGTTATTTTTTCAAATAATTTTTTCGAAAATAATTTTTCAGAATTTTTTTTCATTCACTGTTTTGTAGCGCAATGTGTTATTTTTTTTCATCGCAAAAGTTGCGAGACACTGCTTCGCCTGTGTGTGTTATATTTGTTTTCGACTCAATGATCGATCGTCTGCCCAAATTGTGTCGGCCATCCTGGCGCTCCATAATTTTTTCTGAATAGTGAATAAACCCTGCCGATTATATTTGTCGGAAGACAAAAGTATTGAATTTTTTTTAGATATGGTTTTTTATTATAGATTTTTTCCGACATACTGGCCTCCGCCTCATTTTCTAATTTTGACTTGCATCGCAAGTAGTGTGAAGCTCTGATTCGCCTTTGTGTAAAATGATGCCCTTAACGAGTACCGAAATTCCGAAGAGGGAGGTATCAAAGCCCCTCGACAGCCCTTTACTACACTAACGTGTTAAATGAAACTGGTTAATCTTGGATTCTAGATAGAATGCTTCACTCACATATAAAATAAACCTAATAATCCGTAGAAACTTAATTTGAAGCCTAAAATTGAATTGATATGCAGGCTAAAAGCAAGCGTTACGACCGGTTTACTCTGATAGACGATATTGCACTTGGACTTGAGAAGTTCAAAGTGCCGATGAAGAATTACACCTCCACCACTGGTATATGGTCCAAGTTTTCACCTTTTATTTACATCAACAGAACAATGGCTGGAGCTGAAGTTTCAGACACGTTAGTGTGTTTTTTGATTTCGTAGCAAAAAAAATCATTTTAGTCTTGTAGACTTGTTAAAACTTTTGAGTCGTTTAATTTAGTCTACAAATTTTATTTTTTGACTAAAAATATAAAACTAGTCTCAAAATTTATAATTAGACTGATATATCATAAACCCAACTCAACCATTTGTTTGTGTTAGTCTCATCCAGCAGTTTCATAGTTTGGTAATTTAGTTGATGAAATGGCTGGAATGGTTAAGATGTTAAGGGTACAGATGAATGACAGTCCTCGCGAACCCTGTGAATGTTCAGATGGCTGCGGCAACGATTGTTCTTGTGTTAGGAGAGGAAACATAACGTGAGTAATGTATACCAAGTGTTGTATATATACCATCATGTATCACGATAAAATTAGCTTTGGGCTATGATAAAGCATCGCAAGTGTTTTTCAAGTGAAGTTGTGAGTTATCATTGCTTTTCAAAGCCATATCATTGAAGTATCTTTTCTGGTATTCGGCTTGTTTTGTTCCAATTTTTTCTCATCCCAAGTAGTTTCTTATTGAAACTTAGACAAGTTGTTTGATCAGTGTTGGCTTTTGATTTCCTGCTGTCATACATATTTAGGTACTCAACTCCGGGTTTGATCCACGTGCCTCCGTCTGATCTGGAATTTCCAGTTCTGTTCCAATGCAGCTCAGAGTGTAGGTGCACTAACTGTGGCAATCAGTGGGCTAGTTCAGGGTCAGAGTACCCGGTGGGTGTGTACTTTGTCTCTGAGTCGATGGGTTTCGATTTGAGGAGTATGTGCACGATTCCAGAGGGCGCATTTGTGGGCGTGTACGCCGGTCGAGTGCAAGATGTTAAAACCACGTGCGAGGTATATTTCGGATGTATCCAAAGTATCTTGTTTACTTTTGAGAATCATATTTCTATTGTATTTATTACCCTTGCAATAATAAATTTTCTTGCGATTCAAACTTGAGCTTCATGAAAAGTTCAAAAATTAGCTATATACACTTACGACAGTTGGTATTTGAAGTTTGTCTTATAATTTAACAGGTGCTTTCAGAGAATTTTCAAGTTATAATGTCGGAAGTTGTTGTTTGTGTAGGACTCTGATGACGATTACATTTTTGAGATTCCCTGCTCAGTGGACGAGAAACACCAGCTATTTATAAACTCAAAGCAATTTGGAAACTACACTCGCTTCATAAACCACTCGTGCAATCCTAACCTAGAAGTCATCGAAATTAAACAGGTATGACCTTCAAGATTTTTTAAGAGTCTTCATATTTTAATCGGAGAGTAAGTCAGTTAATTAAAGAGTTTGAAGTGCGACTCTTGTTTATGCAGACCCAATTTCAATTTGCATTTTCTTGATCAATTTGGGCTCTGTAAGCTGAGTGGTTAACATTTGTTGACACGCCCGGGAGTTTAGCGATTAGCATGTGTGCCTATTAGCATGCGATAATTGTTTTTAATTGGGTGTGCATTTAGATGAAAAACAAACAAGCCTAAACTTTCAAATAGTTTTCGAAAACCGCTTAATTTATTAAGGAAATAAAATTTTCGCCTGAGTAAAAATTAGGCAAATTGCGCGCTGATAAAAATAGCCAATTTCAGTAAACAAATTTCGAAAAAGCGAGTCTTCAAGCTTAATGCTTTTACATGGGCTCACGGGCATGCTAATCGACACATATGCTAATAGGCGGGTCCCCGACACGCTTATTAGCTAAATTTGACAAAAATGCATCGCGTCTAAATATTGTCGGCTTAGTTGCTGCTCGGTCATGGTTTCGGGAATCACCAGCGGTTTTGGAGGGGTGTGTTTGGATGGCATACGCCCCCTTTTCAGGCATTCGACCCCCCTGCCGACCCAAAGAGTCCCCCCTTTGTACTGCCTTGAGATCTCCATTTTTGGCTGACTGACCCTAAAATCTTTCTAAATACGCCTTCGGCGCCAATATATACTAATTTTGAGGGGGAAGCGCGTGCCGAAAAAACACGATTTTTTGGTCAAAATTTTCCATGAAGTGTCTAAAACTCCTTTTTGTTGTGTTTTCTTTGGAAAAAATTCGGAAAACTAAGGTGTTTATAGTGATTTGTGAGAAAATCAAATTGGTCGACCTAAAAAAAGTCGATTAAGTTTCGAACATTTTTTGAAACTCCGCCTCCCCCCTCGAGAAAGTCTTAGATCCGCCCCTGTTCAGAATGCTTATTAACGCTGTTAATTGTATTTTAATATGTTTCTCTCAAATTAAACATCATTTGAGACAAACGTTTGAAATTTGTGAGATGTAATTTTTTCGCGATTTCTTACTGCTTGATGATTTTCTGTCCGCTGTCTTTCAATCCATTTTTTGTCTTGTATCGCAAGTGCTGCGAAGCTCGGCTTTGTCGCTGTGGAAAAAAACGGTGGTTTTCGTGATAGTTTTTTTTGTAATATATTTAACGCTAATTTCAAATGTCAATGAGCGAAACGAACCAACTTGTAGCTCGTGTTGATTTTTTGTTTGCTTTTTTTCCCGTGAAATGGTCTGAAAAGCTGTTCATGTTTAAATGTTTTTTTTGCGATTTTATGATTTATTTAAAGTTCAATTAAATTCGTGGACCAAGTTAACATCCTCCCCTAAACACGTTTAGGGGGGGGGAGGATGTTAACTTGGTTCTAAGTTGGGAATTTTCAGCCAATCAGAATCGAGCATTTTACATGCAGCGCTTAGCAAATTTAATTTAATTTGAGCGCTGGGGTGGAGGATCTTAACTTGGTCTATTAGGGGGGGAGGAGGGAGGAGGATGTTAACTTGATCCAAATTCGTTTGCTAAATGGATTGACCACCACGCCCTCAAATAACTAGGGCGCAAGTGGCTCGAAAAAAAACGTGAATGGCTTGAATTCCAAAAGTGGTTTTTAAATTTTTGAATTACCAGCGGAAGACAAAAAAATATTACTTTGATCTGGTTTTGCAAATTGCTTTTGATTTTATCTTTAAAATTTCTGAATGGATTTCTTCTATAGATTTTGAAGTTCAGACAAAGTTTGGAAAAATAATCGTTTTATATTAGGCGTTTTTGAGTGGGCCATTAATGCTTCCGTGGCTACGTTTGATTCATTTTGAATGAGTTAACAAATGTCGTCAAATATATTCAACACGAAAATTGCTTTAATAGGAGAATTATGTGAACTTCTCCAACCTCGGAATCTTCGCGAGGACCGAGATCCAAGAGGGACGACAACTGGCACTCGACTACGGAGACGAGTTCTGGAAAAACAAGAAGAAAAGCTTAAACTGCAGGTGCAAATTTGAGAACTGCAAATACGCTAATAATATGCAGACTGCTGAATAAATTATACAATCCATGATTCTTTTTACTTAAAACGGGATGAGTGATACCAATATTTATTTTGATTGGTGTCAAACTTAGCAAGAAAATGTGAGCCAAGTTTTTCCAAAATAGGTTGAGTTCGACTCAAATAATCGAAAAAGGAAGGTTGATAGCAGGCTAATTTGAAAAAAAAACGGAAGTCTTCATCGCTCTGCTTGCAAGTCTGCATTAAATGTCCTGTCCTTTTACCACAAAATTGAGCATTGTTATATTTTATGGGAAAAATAGTAATACACTTATGGAAATCTTCAAAAATGTAAATCTATTTAAAAAAATCTTTTTTGGAGTAGTTTTTTTCGTGGGAGAATAATATTTGATGTATTAAAAAACGCTGTCTTTAAGCCTTAGTTTCTTTCTTTCAAATACTATACGGAATACTTGAATTCAAAAACCAATACCTCTGGATACCAGAAAACTTTGATATTGTAAAATAATTGATTCAGTCATTTCGATTACAACGGTTTCAGTATAAATTATGGTTGGACATCTCTTCATAGCTAAGTATGCGTTTGAACACCTAACTCAGTATTTTCTATGCCATTTCAGTAGTGAAGACCCAAATATCCTCCAAAATTGATATTAAGACGAAATGAGTTAGAAAAGAGAGCCTCCACCAAGTAAGCACGACAAATCATTGGTGACATGATCATACCATTAGGTAATTTATTTATTTCATCGATCCAAATCGAACATAGTTTCTAATTTCAATTTTTATGTGTGGATTGAAATATAATTAAGTGTTAATTATCGCTTTTTGTCAAAAGCCTGCACTATCGTCTCAGTGAAATCTGAAGGATCGCTTCTAATGTTTTCAAACGCGAATCAAATAGAAAAAACAACGCTACGCAGGTTGAATGAAAATTTCAAATTTTCTGCAGATTTTCCATTTCATGCAATTGTTAAGGTAACACTCACGCTAACTTGCAGTTTTGAGGGTGCACTCCTGCGACACGTACATGATTTTTCTATTAGATTTGAAAGATGTCTGTATTTTTTAGTGCACAGTTTAAAATAACATCAATAGAATAGCCCAGATACTTGAGCGCCCTTGCGTGAGATTTATCAAACAGTTTACAAAGAGTTCCAGGCATACTTGGATGAGTCAGTATATTGTTTGATTTTCAAATGATACGTTCATTAAATTAGTATCTGATAGAAATTGTTAACAGTTTCCTATTAAGTAGCAAAATATCGTTTTACATCAGTTGAATTCATAAATCTGATTTTTTAAAAAGAAAGCAAGACTGATAGCAAACTCCTTTATTTCTGCCTTGTTCCGGTTCTGAAGTAGATCGGTTTCTGAATGACAGCATTTCAATTCATACGTAAATTAACCGTAATTATCGAAAATGACAAGTCAACAAAGAATATTGAGCTGCTATAAACTTCAGTATATAAAAGCAGAACTCAATGTCATAAAACACTCAAAAGTGTTAAAAAATCACTTTCAAAAGAGCGCCTGAAAATCTTGTGAGCTTCGTTTCGATCTTTTAGATTTTTTCATTCACTGTTCGTCGTTCACCAGAAAATTCATTTGTTACTACCTTGGTTTTTCCTGCTTTGAATTCTAGCGACAACATCCTCGGCCCCCAACAGAGCGAGAAGAGGTGAGAGCTCCACGGTCAGCCGAGTCAGCTCTCATATCCAGGAACTGCTCCTATCCGGGTCGGCGGACCATATTTCTGCCTCGTTCCTGTTATGAGGTAGATCGGTTTCGTGTAGCTGGCTGATTGAAGACATTTCATTTCAAATAAAAATTAACCGCAATTATCGGAAATTACAAGTCAACAAAGAATAGCAAACTGCCATAAACTTCAGTATTTGAAAGCAGAATTCAATGTCATAAAATGCGCAAAAAAGAAACCATTAATAAATCAATTTTAAAAGAGCGCCTGAAAATCTTTTGAGCGTTGTTTCGATCTTATAGTTTTTTTGATTTTATCATACACTGTTCTTCGGTCACCAGAAAATTCATTAGTTACGACCTTGGTTTTTCTCGCTATGAAGTCTAGCGAAAACGTCCTTGATCTATTTTAATACTTTTGTATGAGGTTGCTTTACAAGCAGCTCAAAAATTCTAACCACATTAATTACTTAATAACTACATAACAACAAAAACTGTCATTTTTCTTTAATTTGCCGTTTTGTGTGCGTAATGTGACGAAAGACGGAGAGAGAGAGAGAGAGAGGAGAGATTGAGAGTGAGAGTGAGAGTAGAGTGAGAGTGAGAGTGAGAGTGAGAGTGAGAGTGAGAGTGAGAGTGAGAGTGAGAGTGAGAGTGAGAGTGAGAGTGAGAGTGAGAGTGAGAGTGAGAGTGAGAGTGAGAGTGAGAGTGAGAGTGGGAGTGAGAGTGAGAGTGAGAGTGAGAGTGAGAGTGAGAGTGAGAGTGAGAGTGAGAGTGAGAGTGAGAGTGAGAGTGAGAGTGAGAGTGAGAGTGAGAGTGAGAGTGAGAGTGAGAGTGAGAGTGAGAGTGAGAGTGAGAGTGAGAGTGAGAGTGAGAGTGAGAGTGAGAGTGAGAGTGAGAGTGAGAGTGAGAGTGAGAGTGAGAGTGAGAGTGAGAGTGAGAGTGAGAGTGAGAGTGAGAGTGAGAGTGAGAGTGAGAGTGAGAGTGAGAGTGAGAGTGAGAGTGAGAGTGAGAGTGAGAGTGAGAGTGAGAGTGAGAGTGAGAGTGAGAGTGAGAGTGAGAGTGAGAGTGAGAGTGAGAGTGAGAGTGAGAGTGAGAGTGAGAGTGAGAGTGAGAGTGAGAGTGAGAGTGAGAGTGAGAGTGAGAGTGAGAGTGAGAGTGAGAGTGAGAGTGAGAGTGAGAGTGAGAGTGAGAGTGAGAGTGAGAGTGAGAGTGAGAGTGAGAGTGAGAGTGAGAGTGAGAGTGAGAGTGAGAGTGAGAGTGAGAGTGAGAGTGAGAGTGAGAGTGAGAGTGAGAGTGAGAGTGAGAGTGAGAGTGAGAGTGAGAGTGAGAGTGAGAGTGAGAGTGAGAGTGAGAGTGAGAGTGAGAGTGAGAGTGAGAGTGAGAGTGAGAGTGAGAGTGAGAGTGAGAGTGAGAGTGAGAGTGAGAGTGAGAGTGAGAGTGAGAGTGAGAGTGAGAGTGAGAGTGAGAGTGAGAGTGAGAGTGAGAGTGAGAGTGAGAGTGAGAGTGAGAGTGAGAGTGAGAGTGAGAGTGAGAGTGAGAGTGAGAGTGAGAGTGAGAGTGAGAGTGAGAGTGAGAGTGAGAGTGAGAGTGAGAGTGAGAGTGAGAGTGAGAGTGAGAGTGAGAGTGAGAGTGAGAGTGAGAGTGAGAGTGAGAGTGAGAGTGAGAGTGAGAGTGAGAGTGAGAGTGAGAGTGAGAGTGAGAGTGAGAGTGAGAGTGAGAGTGAGAGAGAGAGAGAGAGAGAGAGAGAGAGAGTGAGAGAGAGAGAGTAATAGACGAAAGCTTAAAACTTGTGTAAATCAGACATAAAATATACTTGAGTTGCCTTCAAAAAAATCCAAACCAAAACATTGGCTTGGGATAATAAGTTTAAATTTTTTTTAAAAAAAAAATCAAACTAAACGAAGACAAAATCCTCCCCACTTCAGTCGTCGGGGCAAAAGCTCAAAACATCAGTAAATCAGACATACTATATACTAGTTGCCTTATAAAAGTTGCCTATACTAGTTGCCTATAAACTAGTATATCCAAACAAAACAATTTTGGCATGGAATAGTAAGTAAAACACTTTAAAAAGACTAAAACTCAACCGAAGACAAAGAAGTTCCTCCCCAACTTCACTGGTCGGAATTAAACTAGTAATTGGAAAACTTTTACAAGTTTATAGTTGCAGGAACCGCTGCATTTCATTAAATTTTGCTGTTTAAAAGTATTTGCTTCAGTTTCATCGGTTTTATCTGCTTCCGTTTTTAATTGCTGATCTGATTTTTGTTCCGACCATTGAAAATAGGGAGGAATTTTGTATTCAAGCGTGTTTAGTTTTTTGTATTTTTCAGGCAAAATCAGCTACCTCGAATAATCACCGAAAGGGTCGATTGATCTAAAGAAAGGTTTCTAGCTGCAAATTGAACAGCTTAAAAAATTTTCCACAACGTGTTTGCACCGTCAAGACATCAACTATCCTGCTATATGAACTTCACTGGCTTCCAGTTTGTCAGCGTTTCAGTTTCATGAAACAAATGTTTAATGATAAACTGGCCACATTTTTGATGGAATTGCGACTAATATACGGCAACGATTTGCAAATAACTGAAGGAATGATGGTATACGTATATCTATGGAACGTTCAAAATATGGAAAGAGATGTTTCACAATCGCGTGACCAAAAATATGGAACAGTTTAACCCGGAAGCTTAAATTAGAATTGGACCAATTGACATTTAGGAAACACTGAAGTTTCACTTGTTTCGACACTATTTCCATTGAGAACAGAACACCTTTGAAAGAAGAAAAGGTACTAAAAGAAATCCATGAATGAATGAATTGGCTTGAACTCGAGCTAAGAGGTTTCCGGTGGCAGTAAATACATTTGTCATAGAAGATATAAACTAAAGGTTATATCTGTCTAGTAATATATCAAAGCTTAGGTTTTCCAACGTTAAGCTTAGGTTTCTCAATCATAGAACCACCTGAATCGCAACAAATGAATGAAAGCTCAAAAAATATTTTCAACTTTGGCTCCTGTTGTTTCGAAATGTTGATATTGCTTTGCATGCGAATTTGCATGCGAATTTGTTAACCTAAGTCCTTGGTTTTTATTCGTTTCTAGCATTATTTGAGCTTAAAAAATATGGGTTAGCATACTTGAATTTTAATTGCTTATTGATAATCAATTCAATCACTACCTCACTTATTCGAATAGTATACGTATTCTAATGAAAATTAAGTAACCAGTTATAAATTTCACCTAAATTCCCCACAATGTTACGTTTCAAGCATTTTTTTAACACCGTACAATATTACTCAACAAAATAATTGCCTAATTTTTCTATAATTTGTGCATAGCTTGAGTTATAGTATGAAATCTTTTTTTTCCAACCTAAGACCAAATATTGTTGCGATGCAATTGTTGCGATAAAATGTGTTCATTTTGATCCAGCTATTAAGTACCGTCAATGCTAAGTATATTAACACGGACTATTATATTACAAATAGCGTTTTAGTTTCACGGTATCACGGATCTGTAGCGTAGATGTAGGGAAGGAGACCAGCGACAAAATAAGAGGGTTCGAACCTGGGCAGGGTTGGATGTTTTCAATGAACTTTTTCGTACACTAGTTAAAATGTGTCCGCTCTATTGATTAAGGCATGTTAGTTAGTAAATTCCTGTTTAATTAAAACAGGTGTTATGAAAATGTTTGTGATTGGGTTTTTTTTACTGATTTATTATTTTTTTGAGACGCTTTGGAAAATTTTTTCACTTTTTTCAAAAATTTAATTTTCCTCAAAAACTACCCTACCATTTTTCAAAAAAAGTGGTACCAACGGAAAGTCCACCTACTCCCTTGTGTGCCTGCATAATCCCCTAGTCTCTTTTAATCTTACCCCACTTTCTACAGCTTGCGAAAAAAATGTGTGGGGGGATCTTTGACCCAAATCTTTTGGATTTTTTTCATTTTCTCAAAAACTACCGTCCCATATCTGAGATTTTGAGTTCAACGGATAGAACAAGTTGTGGGAACCTCCTCTGCATAAGCAACTACGCCCAATTCTGTTAAAACAAAAATTTATAGCCCTCAGAAAAGTCAAATTTTTGATTTTTTGACCGTTTTTTGAAACTTTTTGGCTTTTCAACAATTACCCTCCCAAATTTGAGCTTTTATTTTCAATCGAAAGAACGAGCTGCGAGAAGCTCCCCTGCATAAGCGGTTACGACTAAATTTTCTTACACAAAAAGTATTGACCCTCGGAAAAGTCGAATTTGCAATTTTTTGACCTTTTTTTCGAAACTTTTAGACTTTTCTCGAAAACTGCCCTCCCAATTATATTACAAATTATATTACCGATGATCATGAAGTTTTTGTCACCTTCTTCATAAGTCAGAATGAAAACTCACAAGTAATACTTACTGGGCTATTTGCTTCGAAAACAAACAATGTTAAACCTCGAAATATTTCGGGGGAATGCTCTCATAAAGTTACCCCAAAGTTTTTTTCAACAACATAAACTTTGACTAGAAAAATGTGATAATTCAACAAGATCCGAAGGACCACTTCAAAACCATACGGTGTATCTTTTTTTGAACCTATTACAGCTGAGTATTCTCAAATTTGTCTTCTTACTGACTATGAAACGGAGGTGCTTTGCTTGTTGGCCGCACACCTCAAGACATTGGATGCTGTTTTGTTTAGAGGAACAGATTCTCTGGAACATTCCTTAAGGATATTAACAAGTAGATCCTAAAAATTCGGTTGAACCAAAATAGCATCCCTTCCTCTCCCTCCCGCAAAGCATTTTAGGGTTAAAGGGTTAACTTGGTTCTGAGTTGAAAATACCGCCAATCAGAATTAAGCACTTTTACACGCAGCGCTGGGGTAATTTAACTCAAACTAGAAGCTGCGATAAAAAATCTCATATTGATATAATTCAGAGATGCATTTTAACCTCATATAATAAAAAAAAGGTTAGAAACGATTTTTTGAATGAACGTTACGTTTTATTATTGTTTTGGGTGTTGCTTCTAATTAGGTTATTATTTTTGTAGTTTAAGAGGTCTGCTCTATCATAATGAAATATATGCCATTCTACCCAAAAATGTCAAAATCCAAAAGTTTCATGAGTCAACTACGAAATCAAGTTTCTAATCTGAATTTTTTCAGAGATAAATAGTAAGGCTAGAATGGCGGCAGAAGGGGTAAACAGACAAAGCCATGTTACTCTAACCCAGTTACAGTGTTGATTTAAATTAACGGGGCAAAACAAACAAGTTTCGAAAATTCAAACGCGTTCTTCTCAAATTGGGTTAAGACTAGACGAAAAGTGAAGAGATTAAAAGTTGCTTAGAATTTCACCAGAATTAATACAAAAATCTGAACAATAATTTTAGCCAAAAATTAGGAATACTGTACTGCTCTAAGAGGGCCCCCAAACCATCGTGGTTAGCGTCGCATAATAAGAGGGTTTCCCGGTACACATCAAAATGTTTAGGTTCAACCATATCTTTGACCAATAGTTTTAGCTGCTGAAGCGCGTTGTCGCATGCCGGCGTTCAAATGAAATCATTATTTAAGCTCAATAACGATCGAAGTGGAGAGCATTCTCTCCTAGTTTTTGTGGGAACTTAATTTGGCTGTGTAAGGATCCCATTAGTGACTTTAATTGTTTTCTGGACTTGGGGGCTTTAGATCTTTGATCGTCTGCGCTTCTCCGACCAACGGTGTTATTCCGTCTTTAGTGATTTTGTAACCTAACCATTCACATTCGCTTTTCATATTTTCACATTTCCATAGCTTCTGTGCGGCGTTGGCTACATCCAGTTTTTAAAGAACTTTCTCGACTAATGCAATGTGTTCCATTTCTGTTCCCTTAGACACGACTAGTATGTCTTTTATAAATGCGCTTGCCTGAGGGTTTGCCTTTGACAAACGATTCTTTGACCGCAATAAAAGTCCCCGCACTAATTTTGAGATACCCAACGAAAAAAATACTCCAACTGGTGCACCTCATTGATTTTGTCCGATGAAATAGAGCTGTCTTCCCCTTGTTTACTTAGAACCGCAATCACGCTCTGCCCTGGGACCTCAGCTGTTCTGAAGTCGCTTATCTGTCCACCTTCTCAATTTAGCCAATGTATTGCATTGAAGTGCATCTGCTATTCTGATTCTCTGAGTTTTTTCCTTCTTCCCATTCTTTTCTGCTCCTGTGAGTTTTCAATCATAAACATATGAGGCTTTACTTCTTCCGTTTTTTTGCCATTGTTGTCTTGCCTTTCATGCCTTTTCATAGATTCGTAGTTCCCTGAATCTTCCTGATTAACTGTCACGTCGTATGTCCTATCCTGGTCGATTCGGACTTGTGTATGACTGGTCCGCTGTCTCCTGGCTCCTGATGAAATTGGCCGAATTTGATGCTGCAACAATTTCTATGTCTGGCCCGGATCGAGGTGCTTGATTTATGTCTCTGTATATTCTCGATCATAACTCGGAAACTTAAAAACAGAGGATTTTAAAATTTGATTAAGTGAGCAACTGTATTTAGCTGACTGAGAACAGTTTCTGACGACTTTGATTGAGCTATATTTGCATGCATCCTTTGATATCTCGCATGCAAATATCTCGCTTCTGATTGGCTGACCGTCGGTTGCATGCTGCCACGCTCTCTTGCGAATGTATATGCATCAGTTTAGAAATTTCATGTTTAGACTTTTCAAATGAGTTTGGGTGCCACATTCGAACCGTACTGCTCTAAGACGGCCCTCAGGTCGTAGCGAAAAGCATCGCATACTAAGCGGGTTTCTTGGTAAATATCCAAGAATTTGAGTTTAACAATTTTTTTGACCGTTGTAGCTACTGAAACGCATTGTCGGATGACGGCGTCCAAATGAATTCATTATTCAACCTCAATAACGGTCAATTGGAGAACACTTTTGCTATTTCTGGTAAGTATTTATGTTGACTGTGTAAGGATCCCATAAGTGACTTTAATTGTTTTCTAGACTTGAGGGGCTTTATATTTTTGACCGCCTGCGTTTCTCCGAACAACGGTGTTATTCCGTTTTTACTGATTTCGAAACCTAATCATTCACTTTCACTTTTCGCAAATTAACATTTTCGTAGCTTCAGCGCGGTTTTGGCTACATCCAGTTATCTGTGGCTTTTCTCGACTAATGCAATGAGTTCGATATTTCTTGGCTTGGATACGAATAATATTATTTCTATAATTGCGTTTGCCTGAGGTAGTTTTTTGAGTAAGGTATCTATCACTTTTTGAAGACCGAAAAAAAAACTCTTGAATCAATTTGTTCCCGTCGACTTGCCGCTACTAGTGGAAAATTGCACTGTTCACTGGTGTTTTGATCTAATGCCACTTGTCCGCATTTGAAGTCCATTGTAAGCAAATAAACATCTCTCGTTCTCCTTTCTACAATGATCTGGCTTATTCCGTTTCGTAATTCGTCGAATTAGTACTTATTTTTATGTACCTGTTTGTTCAATTCCATTGATTCTAGTGCTAGTTTTGTACCTCCATCTTTCTTTACTGTAATTACGATTGGTGAAACAAAAATGTTTTTCGAAGACTCTCGCAATTTAATGGTGTGTCCTTCATTGATTTAACGTGATATCTCTTTGTCTACCTTATCCTGGAGACTAATCGGTACCCTACGGCCATTTTGCTGTATAGCTCTCAGGGCTTCGAAAAATTCGGCTTTGACTTTTAAGTTCCGAATTCTACCTTTTCTTGTGAACAAATTCGAATAAAACCTACAGAAGTACGTTTGCAATGCATCTAGCCCTTCTGAACTGTTGCTGCTGTCCTTCTCTCCAGTGATTCCCATAAATCTTCCTCTTTGTACTAACTCCAACCCTAGGATGCCCATTAAGTCGAGGCCAAGGATCGATTGGTGGTTTTCTGCAATAGCGGACACTTTTGCCTGTGTCACCCATCCACTGAGTGCAATTGTTATCCTCCCCAGCTATTTTCCCCAGAATATGTATCCGAGTGCTGTTCAAATCCAGAAATTCTTCCCGTATCGATTGTAAATGTAGATTTGCTTTACCAAGTGTTGCTTTCAGATCAGTCACGCTGCAGATCGTAACCTGGGACCCGCTATCAACTCAGAGCTACGTCTTCTTTAGCGATACCACTGCTTGGATATTGGCACTTGAATCTTCAACTCAACTGAATTCTTCTTCTTGATTGACATTAACAACATTCGTTGGACCCTGAGGAGGTGGATATCTCCGCGCCATCCTTCTACTCATTCTATCTGCTCCTCCTGCATGCTGCTACCCTTCACCTTGTGTGTGCGTTTTGATGATGCTCGTTCTCATCCCAGACCAGACCTACTTGTCCTCTTTCCCGCCATTGGTTAGTTCCACGTCGCCTTCCCTTACATGTTCTTTCAAATAGCCCTACTTTTTGGCACGCGTTACAAATCATACCCTTATCACCAGATCACTGCTGAAATTAGTGTTAATACGCTACGATATTTAAGTTTTGTTTTTGTGCAGTTGAAAATTGTTAGTTGGCTATGTGCCAGTTAGTCAATTTCTGAAGTTTCATCTTGTTTTTCAGATGAAATGATTTTTTTTAAAAAAAATTCGATTTCACCAGGTAATGCTCAAGTTTTTTGCGACAACTGAAACAGAAATTCAGAAAATCAGAAAGACTGAGTTCGTTATTGCGGGAAAGTGGACAGAAAAATGTGTCTAGTGTCAAACTGCTATTCGCAATTGGGATAACTATAATCAATTCGAGTAGAGTTTTCTTGTTCTTGATAGAGAGCATCGAGAGAGATCTACCTTTGTAGTAAGGAGCACCTTGACTGGGACGCTCGCCCAATCAAGTGACTTAATGATTTAATCTGATAAAACACCTTGAGTTAAAACTAAACACTTCCTTAAAACTTACGATTGTTTTTTTTTATTGAATCCAGAGTTACGATTGTTTTTTTTATTGAATCCAGAGTCTTTGTCAATATATGAGTATTGAATTTAATGGCTAGGTTTTATTTTATAGAGTTGCAATTAGAGAAACATTAAACAGCTGAAAGATCAGAAAATGAAACAAAAAACAGAAAAAGATTAGAATTTAAAAAATCATAAAAAAGTAAAAAACGTGCAATGACTTTGAATTCCAGATTAGATGGATCGAACCTTTATATTAGTATATAGTATATCTCTACTGTTTTACAAAAAGATCCATCGTTTTGATTGTAGTAGAGCAGTATTTAACAGGTTTCCGAAAGAGGGGGGCGTTTAAAAGGTTTTCAGATAGCCTTGAAACTCTGGATAACAACCCGGAAGCTTCACTGGGTAGGGTAACCAGATGGACAGTGAAGGAGTTTAAGAGGACCGAAGACCCAGGAAACAGGAAGAACACCACTGGAGAGAAGAACAATAATGTCTGACCATCAGAGCGCGACTACAAGAGAAGACCCACAGAGGGTGCTACGAGGGTCATTCGGGTATCGTTAACAACAAATTTATACTATAGGCGGTAAGTAAAAAATGACTAATTGGCACCATCCAAATTTTTGATTTGAGTAAATTTTTTACTTGAGCAGAGCTTTGAAAGATATTCTACGGGGTTCCTCTCGAATGATTTTGCACCCATCGCGCCTAAGGGTTTTTACTTAGGTGGGGGGCTACTCAGGTGGGAAATTAGACTAGGGGGGGGGGCTTGGTTAAGATAAAGCTTGTGGTTAGAAATTGTAAAAAGTGGGTACTTATTACTGTAGTTTACTGTTCTACCATGTCAATTTGGTCACAATATTTTAACCGAGCTCAGTATTGATGGGAATCAGCATCGGAAACAACAGCAAAAACGCGAAAGACATCATAGTGAACTCGAGAAATAAAGAGATAGGCTTGCTGAATTGTGTTGAGGGAACGGAAGTAACTGTTTTTAGATAGAATACAAATTTTACCACCCAAATATTTACAAAACAAGTAGAGATAACGCGTGAAAACCAGGCACTGGACCAATTTTTGGAACATGTAGTTGATTCCTAGGGGGAAGAGATTTTCAGTGGAGATTTCATTTTTTTATAAGGTCCGCCTTCAAACAATCAAGTCCTCATTCTTGAAAAATCCTTTTAAATAATTTCATAAGAACCTGGAGATAGTGAACCGACCAGATTTTATGATCGTAATTGATTACAAAATAGCCAGATACAAGAAAGTTTGTAGAAACATTTTAAACGATTTTTGAAACGGTTCTTGAGAAGTTCTAGCAACTGCCCAGAACTAAAGTTACTCGAGAACCTGGGAAGTTGAAACAACTGCCCAACACTAGAAATTCTGGGAAGTTCAAACAACTGCCCAATTGTTGAGGTCCTTTGAATCTGAAACAACTGCCCAGCACTTGAGGTCCTGTGGAAGTTCAAACAATTGCCCAACGCTCAAAGTCCTGAGAAGTTCAAACAAATGCCCAACACTAGAAGTCCTAAGATTTTCAAAAAACTGCCCAAGACTTGAGTATTTGAGTCTTGGGGAATTCAGACAACTGCTCAACACTAAATTTTTTAAGTCTTGGGAAGTTCAAACAATTGCCCAACGCTAAGTTTGCTTAAATCTATGGAAATTCAAACAACTGCCACAGACCAGAATTCATGGGAAGTTCAAATAACTGCCCAACACTAGAGTTTTTTTAGTCTTGGGAAGTTCAAACAACTACACCACACAAGAGTCTTTGAATCATCAGTAGTGCAAATAACTACTAAAATATTAGGTATTGAAGCAGATTGCTAAAATGAAAATTGTATCGTGATTGTTTTTGAAGGGCTAGGCACCTGATGCACCTTTTAAATTTTCTTTTAAAATATATCTGCATATAAATACAATTGTATTCAAACAATATTGTAAATTGATATTAGTTGGGATAAAAAAGGGGTAAGAATAGGAAAATATGAAGAAAACCAGAACGTCATTGGCAGAGAATGGCGAGTGTGCGCCAAAGCAAACTTGCCAAGTAGGGCAATCAAAAACAACGCCAGTGTTGCTGGTACCAAGATTTAAAATTAAAAGCGTTTCAGTGAGCGTGGTTACCACACGAAGGAACAGAGAGCAACACGAGGCAATAGAAGCAGCCGGCGAAAATTATGAGAAACGAGAGCTTGTTATAGAGATCGATCTAGAGGCACCTGAAAACGTCTGAATGAGAACGAATCAAAACACCAATCTCAAACAAAGAAAGTTCAAGGTCAAGAAGCTGCCAAACTATCTCAAGAGGCTGCAGTAGCAAAGAGAGTGGATGCGGCTGTACGAGTAGCTGAAGGCATGGGAAGAAATCGTGATTGGCTTTGATGATGGAGAGAGCTGTCGAGGCAGATCATGATGCCGAATGCGTCTGGGCCCAGTACGTCGAAAGCTGATCGGGCAGATTAGATGGGACCCTTCAGGACTTTTCTTGAGTCTTGGATAAGGGGGAAAGGGCTTGGTCTAGAGTGTGACCTCAGATGAAATCTGAGGGAACGAAAACAATTTCTAACCTATAAACTAATGTTTTCTAATATGCTACATTTTTTTTATATATCATAATTTTGCATGACAGTTTTCTGACTGGTCTGATTGAAAAAAAAGTGCTTCAATCAAGACCCAAAGTGCTTTCGCATGCCAAAGTTATTTGCTGTGTAGCTATAGAGTGATATTTTAAATTTGGTTGTGAATTTCGGGAAGTAGATGAGGTTCTATCTTCATAAACTACTGTAAAAACCATAGGCACTCTATCTGAAAATTACTTGATATTCTGGAGGCTCACTGACATGACGACAACGCGCGATGTGGACGTAGATTTTGAGCCCGGGGAGTACGTGCTAGTTGGTCATATCCTGAAGTTTCAACTTGTTTTTGGGGTGAATTGGTTTTTTTTAACTTCGAATTAACCATGTCAAACTCAAGTGTTTTTGCGACAACTGAAACAGAAAGTCAAAAAATCAGAAGAATGAGTTCATAATCACCGAGTTCATAATTGCGGGAAAGTGGACAGAAATATCAGTCTAGAGTCAAACTGCTATTCGCAATTGGGAAAATTATAATCAATCCGAGTAGAGCTGTCTTGTTCCTGATAGAGAGCATAGAGAGTGGATACTCCCTACTTTTGGAGTAAGGAGCACCTTGACTCGGACGCTCGCCCAATCAAATGAACTAATAATTCAATCTGATAAAAACCCTTTGAGTTAAAACTAATTACTTCCTTAAAACTTCTAGAGTTACCATAGTTATTTTTTTGATGAATTCCAGAGTCGTTGTCAATATGAGAGATTTGAATTGAAACGCTAGATTGTATTTTATAGAGTTATGTTGAGATAAGGCGATTTTTAGTGTGATCGATCTGAAAAAATCCACTGTCTAATAAAAACTAATGGTTTTTACTCGAGTTTCCAACCCTGTTTTATTGGTGCTCGTGTGTTTTAAGTTTTTACAGACCTAGCCATGGGGGCTGCTTATTTCTGGAGTGAGGAGAGTTTGGTAATAGCCTTTGAAAACTAACACAATCTCAATGTCCCATGTCCCAAGCGAACCGAATCGGCTCTGACAGATTGAGGTACAAAAACACAAGAGTTAGTGTACATGACACTTGAGCGAATGGTTATAGGGCATATTACTCTTATGTTCATATGTGATTTAAGCGGACGACTGTTACATAGTGTTCTTATGGCCCTGCTAGTTGTTTTTGCGACGTCATCCACTTACCACAGCTCCGGGCTCCATGCCCATTCTAGAGTACAGGCGGTACGGTTCAACTGGAAATTGTCCACCTTCTGGCCAAACCGTGACAATTTTTTTGGACACAAGGCTTAGCTAACCAAATTAAGGGAGCCACTAGGAAAACAATAAGCGATTAAAAAATCGGAAAACAAAACAAAAAACAGAAAAAGATTAAAAATCAAAAGAAAAATCGTAAGAAAGTAAAAAACGGACAATGACTTTGAAATCCAGATTGGATGGATCGAACCTTCATAATAATATTTAATAAATTTCTACTGTTTTAAAATATGACCCATCGTTTTGATCGTAGTAGAGCAATTTTAACAGGTTCACGAAAAAAGGGTGTAAAGGTTTTTCAGATAGCCTTGGAACTCTAGATAACAACTGCGAAGCTTCACTGGACAGTGAAGGAGTTCAAGAGGACCGAAGACCCAGGAACTAGGAAGAACACCAGTGGAGAGAAGAACAACAAAGTGTGACCATCAAAGCGTGATTACCAGAGAAGACCTACAGAGGGTGCTACGAGGTTAATCGGGTATCGTTAACAACAAATTTAAACTATAGGCGGCCAGTATGAAAGTGAATATTCGGCACCATCCACATTTTTGATTTGAGAAAAAGTTTTGCTTGAGCTGATCTTCGAAACATATTCTACGGGGTTCCTCTTGAATGATTTTGCACCAATGGCGCCCAAGGGGTTATTACTTAATTAGGGGGCTTCTAAGGTGGGCGGTTAGACTAGGGGATTTGGTTAAGATAATGATTTCGGTTGGAAATTGTGAAGAGGCGGGTCTTATTATTGTAAATTATTATTCGACGTCTATACGCCCGTAGGAATGATTCGTCGCTGAAACGTTTAATGATATTGATAGTCTTTTGCCTTTTACAGGCCCACCGAGGAGTTTCAAAAAAATGACTTTGTAACATTCGCCCGAACATTACATTTTGATGGAGCGTAGAAAAAGTACCTTTTGACGACTGGCTGACGCCAGTTATCTTGATCCTACTCGCTTTTAACCGTCGTGACCTAGCCAGCTGTTTTTCTGTTCCGTTAAGGGCTGAGTAATAAGTTACCATTTTTAGGCAATAAGCCAAACGACTTTTGATCAGCTTTCATTTACATGCTAAAAGAATCACATAGCTGAGTCTGGGAACCCCAGACAATGTAATTACTTTTAAAATTACAATTGAAAATGTTTTGAGTGATAGTTTTATACTGAATCCATTAGAGACGGATTGAATCTTTCCTCGTTCTAACTGCGCATGCTCTGAAATACTGAATGAATATTGGAGTAAATTAAATGAATTCAGGACATTACAGCAGCCTAAATACAACTCTTAATGTTTTCTAACAGTGTCTGGGCACGGCGGGCTCGGGTGCTTCCCGAATTTCTCACTGGGCCTTCCGCTTTCAAAATCTCCCTTTGGAAAGCACGGTATAGTGTCCTGATGTCACGATTAGAGGCTTCGTTTTCCTTCTATTTTTCTCTCTACTTTCCGACTAATTTACGTCAATTTCTGGTCAAAAAGTCCGTTTTTGGTACGTCTCAGAAATGTTGCAGTTCAAATGAAAATGTTGAAAATATAAAACTCTAGAACATTCTGAGCTTCCTTTTCACCGTAATTTCAATGTTAACGCCTTTAACGTTGTTTTCGGTGTGCGTCGGAAGTTTCCTTTGTCCTTTATTATCCTTTCCCACTTCCTTTCTCTCCTACCATGTACACCCCCCTTTAATCACATTTACCTTCCCCCTTCTCCTTACAAATAAACAATTATGGGGCCCCCAATTTATGATATAAATGGATTTTTGGGGTTGAGAAGTGGGTAATTTACAGACCACACCTCCAAACTCCTCTTTTGAAGACGTTATTCTTTTTCATAAGAGAAGTGGACAACAAAATACCGTTCCTTGACATGATGGTGGAACGTAAAGATGGGAAACTCAGCCCTTCCTGGTATAGCAAGCCCACGGATACAGGTCTCATGTTGTTTTTCCGGGCATGTGCCCCGAAACTATTGTGTGACATTCGACCAGAATGAACGAAAATGCAGATTCGGCGATTTCGAATAGTTAGCAGTTTACCTTCCGAATTGACAGTTTTGAGAGATTAGTGACGTTATTGGGACGATTAGTCAAGCGGTGAAGGTCAAGATATTCTGTCATTTTGAAATTTTAAAAATTCGAACTGAGAAGTCGCACTTCTGAGAAACGGCAAAAACCGCCATTTTGGAAGAAAACCAGAAGAAAATCAGAACAACAATAGTTGCGATAGTGATAACTACGAGAATTGCGATAGAAAAACAACAACTAATAGCAGAGTTAGCAGAGACCGTTCCGAGCCGCAACGATTGTGTCGCTACAATAGTTGCAAGGGCGTTCACAGCAACGGTGAAGGTCGGAAAAGCAGCCTTCCGGAAGGAAGATAAGGTTGTTATTTCCCCGGATTCAGGAATCCGGAGGGGTCTCGGGATTGGAACTGAAACTGTATTATATAAACTTTTAGCTTCCCGGTTATGTCTTGAATTGAATTTTTTTAACATCTGAATTCAATTTTGCGACGATGAGAAGCTAGGAGTTGGGGAAAGGGTTGATTTATCTTCGACGGAGATGATGATTTTTATCTACTGAACAAAAACAATAGTATTATAGTAAATAGTAGTAGCCCTGTTTTCAGAAGTGTCCTCGTGGTCTGGGGATACTGAGACCCAGTCATGAGCTCACTAATTTTGCATGTAAACAAGTTAATTTGAGCGTTCTGGTCGAAGCCGGAGAACAGTAACGTTTTTGTCGACCCGATGTTACAAAGACCACCAAAAGAACTGGCTTTGGTAGAGACGGTGAAAAGCATGTAAAGCTCTTTTTAGATGTTGGCCAGTCGTCTTAGAACGTAACTTTATTTTCCGTCGATATGTACTTCCTGGCGAATGTTACATAGATGTTTTTATGGCGCTCCTGGGTGTTATTCTATTTTAACATCATGACCGGCAGAACCGTTAACGAGCACTCAGCGCCGAGCGGATGCTCATAAACACGCCCTTAATAGGCCCTAACCGCCGGTGTGGAAGGGTAGTTTGGAAACCGAAAGCCTTCCGGATTACCGTGAATAGCTTTTTAACCTAGTTAAGACCGAAAATTCACGTTCCAGGAAGGGTGGGGGGATTGGCCGTCCCCTCGTTCCCTGAGAGGTTTCTGACAAAATCACTTAAAGATATATAAAAAACCAAACAAAAAGTAGTATAGTACCCAAGAAAAACAAAAAATATAAAAAATAACCGAAAAAACCAAAAACAGTAAAAAAAAAAAGTAAAAAATCAGTAGAATTTATCCCCCCAGACAAGATGTGATCCGACCCTCCCGTTTGTTGTTGATAGATATATTGTTGTTACAGGCAATTATATCAATCAAGATTGTTACGATCATTTTTGTAGCCCGTTTGTGAGGCTTGTACTGTAGAGTTGTTTGAGTATTTAAGCAAGTTAATGCTAATTTGCGCTCAATCCGGAAGGATCTGCTGATTTGCGCTCAATCCGGAAGGGTCTGCTGATTTGCGCTCAATCCGGAGGGGTCTTGGGAGAAGACTGATCCGGCAAGCAGTACAAGGAGCAACAAGGAGGGGCTCAACGACAACAACAGTCGACTGTTGGGTATCGTTAACAAGTTTTGTATTCCTTTTGTTACAAAAAAAAAGATGATAGTAATCTGTGGGGGGCTCGACAGTGCTGCACTGTAGTGACCCTTCACCGAACTGCGAAAATCCGAGTTAAGCACTTTATTTCGGATAATGAACAAACCCGGAGGGGTATAGTATTACTAATATTATTACTTATATAGCCTCTATTAATACTCCTATATCGTTTTTCAGTCAAAAACACAGTAAGCGCACTGGTTTTTAGGGTCAAAAAAGCGATATTTTGATCCCCCCACAAATCGCGATTTTTGAAATATCCATATTTTTTGAAACGGAAAAAAGCAATAAATTAGTGAGTTACATCGTAACTGTGCTAGTATAATAGGTAGAATTGGTTGAGTTTAGTTCAGAATTGGTTGGAACTATTTTGGTACCAAAAACCTAATTTTCGCGAACTTTGAGAAAACGGAACACAATAAAATCAGAAATTTTTTTGAAATTTTTGAGTTAGGACAGTAAAAATAGTTTTACGGGCAACTTTCACTAGTGAATCTACAGGTTTTAAGACCCGTTTCCCGAAAGCCTTCCGGATTACAGAGAAATCGAACTTAACGTGTTTGATTCAGTGGATTCATCAATCCGGAGGGGTCCAGGTAGCATATTTTTTCGAAAATTTTTTCAACTAAAGCGTTTCAGATCGGGTTTTTTGCATTGAACTAGAAGAGTATAGGCCTTCTGAGCTCGGATCAAAAATTGTTAGGTCGAAAAGAACAGAATTGCGGAAAAAGTTAGGCGGAAACTATAAGTGAGAAAATTTTTGAATTTAGATAAAAGACGTTTTGATTAATAACTTTGGAACTACTGGACAGATCCAGTTGATCGTGGTACCACTAGATCAGAAATTAGCTGAGCTTACTAATAAAATTATCAAATATTCAAAAAAAGAAGCGTGAAAATTTTTTTAGGATCGTTTTTAGCAAATTCGCCAATTCGGGAAGGTAGACCCTTCACGTTTTATAAAAAAAATTTTGGAAAGCCCTTACACCCCTACCAAAGGGTAGAAACGGTTGAATAAGGCAATTTTACTCTGTTCTAGAATAATAGGGAAGACTAAAGGCACCAGAAAACCTTAATCGAACCGAAGTTAGGCTAGCGATAAGACCCTTCACCGTTAGCGTGAATTGTCAAATAAGAGGCTTAACTTCAATCCGGAAGGGTCTAGGGAAGGACCACATACCCTTCCTAGTTGATACAAGAAGCATAATAGCATCGGAGAACGTATCCGGAGGGGTATAGGTTGAAAATCAAGGAAGTCTCCGAAAAGCTATTTTTTACAAAACCGGAGGGGTCCCAATCCGGAGGGGTCCAAATTTTTCCTAATTCGGAGGGGTCCCAATCCGGAGGGGTCTTGTTTTCACAAAACGGGAGGGGTCCCAATCCGGAGAGATCTTACATTTTCTAACCCAGAGGGGTCCCAATCCGGAGTGGTCTCAATTTTGCCAATCCGGAGTCGTCCTATTTTTGCCAATCCGGAGGGGTATTGTTTTTTGTCAACCCGGAGGGGTAATATTTTTGTTAAAGGACTTAGGTAAACAGAAGAAAAGATAATTTTGAGGGGTGTTAGGTTATTAAGAGACAGGCTAGGAACCAGTGACTGCACTGGTAACTTGCCTTTCAAAAAAGACCAGACCAAAACAAAACAAGTCCAAACTCAGATATTCGCGACACTAATTCTAAATTAAAAAAGAGTGTGTAACTCATTGGTGTGGATTGAAATCCAAAACGTTTTTGAGAAAAGTGACTACCCCGAGGATTTTAGTAGGTCTAGCTCGGGCAGTCCGAAGGCAGATAGGTAACACAGGACTCGGTGGGTACAATAGACGCCCACTTGAGAAAATTACTGCCTTCAGGTTTTGTCTGTTTGGTGCAGCACCAAGCAGGGAAAGCTCTTTCTTTATAAAAACAGGTTCCAATATTGTACTGCGACCGACTAAAAGTACAATACACATACGTTTTTCATAGAAATATTCTTATTTTGTTATTTCTGGTTTTAAATTGACAGTTTGTGCTTGATTGGGTAGTGAATACACTATCTTTTAAATTGACTGATATCATCATACTGTGCTAGTTCTCAAATCTTACGACTAATAATCGATTATTGTGAATAAATTGTATATACACTGTACCGTGATAACATACAACGATTCGTGGTCACTATTTAATAGTAACCTTTGGAATTTATTGTGTTGTGTTATTATTATCAGTAGTCAGATCAAAAGGACACTAGCAATCGAATTGATTGTATAGGTAGTAAGAAGAGGTAAATTGAATATGAGTCTAGACAAGTCAAGGATACCTAAACTAGGTGATAGCTCCAGGAAATTTATACCTGAGAAACAGAGAAGAGCAATGACCGACCCTTTTGTGGAAAGGATCACACGAACCCGGACCGAAAAAGGGGAGACGGTTTCAGGCAGAATGGTTGAAACCAGAAGTCAAAAGTCCTCAGAAGAGCGAAAAGCTATGCTAGAAGTGGAGGTCCATCCGGACCATGCCATGAATGAGAACCAGGAAATACATGGACAGGAGGGGAGAGACAGAAGGCTGGCGAGTGAATGTACTCCGGTAGAACAAGGCCAAGATTTTGCCACTTCCACCGTAACACTGGACCGAGAGGAGATGTCGGAACTGTCCGATATCTCTACTGAAATTGTGGCAACTAGAAAATCTCCCACAGACAACACCATGATTGCAGGCGTAACGGAGAAACAGGCAACGTCCTCATCGTTTTCAGAAAAAGTGAAGAACACTTTCGGAAACATCTTTCCATTCACCATGGGAGTGGGTACAGGAAATGAAGGTGAATCCCAGGAGGAAGAACAGGACGATGATGAGAAAGTTGACTTTGGCTCTCGAGTCAGCCTCAATAGTTCTACAGAGAGACTGAAACCATGGACAAATTTGGTGTGGTGAGAACGATAAGCAAAGACACAAACACATCAGACCAGTCAAGAGACTTTGTGAGTATGACCAATTCGAAGACGCGATTTGGGGAGAATAGAAACATAGGGATAGGCAACGCATCGGCAGATCCAGAGGTGGATAATGAAAAGACGTTGAGGCAGAGAATCAAAGCCCGAATCTCGACCAGCACAAAGCTACCTGGGATCGACAGGGTGACACCGCCACTAGTGACGCCACTAGTAGAAAACGGAGCATCTTTAGAAGAAGCCTTGAACAACATAGTGGGCATTATAGGAGAAAAAAAAGAACAGATGTCCATAAGAATGAGTGAACTAGAAAGAGCAGTCCACGTTGAAAGAGAAAGTCTGCGGGAAGAAATAAACCGCAATAGACAAGAATTTGGTAGAAGCGAAAAACGCTTGAAGGAAAGAACGGACGAGCACATAGCAAAGAACTTGTCGCGAATGACAAGAGAAGCGGAACAGAGAGAGTTACGCTTAAATGACGACATGGAGAAGTTAAGAATTCAGCAAGAGCAGTCTCTTGGGACTCTTTACACAAAGATAGATGCGATGATGGAGAGGCGAACTCAGGCTATCATGGATAGGTTGGACGGGCTACTAGGCAGCAAGAGTGGACCAAAAGAAGGGGAACCGAACTCAGGAGGTCCCAGCAGGGAGCCGAAGGTGAACTTCAATGAACATCAAAGGAGGAGGACATATGGATCCACTAAAGGTAGGGGCAGTTCATCAGGCTTTACCACAAGGGATAATAGAACATGGAGCCCAAACAGTAGAGCAAGTTCAACTGGGAACAGACAGAACTCAAACGAACGACCGACGCAAGGCACACTTGCGACTGGGAGAGGTGATTCCGGTAACAGGAGACATGCGAGCCTAGGGAGGAGTCATGTGGGCCAAGGCGGAAACAGTTACCGCGATTCGGATTGCAGGGGTGCACCGAATAAAGAGCCCTTAACAAGGTGCGCGGATACTCAGGCGGGGCACTCGAGAGATGCTACGGCAATGGCCACATCATTTGAACCCCTAAACAGGTCTTTGGAGACATTCCTGACGAAGTTATCCAGAACCAATGAACGCAGTGAGAAGTCCAGAGAGTCTTTAAGAAACCAAGATGCTATAAAGACGAATCTGATGGCTGTATTGATACCTGGATAGATGTAATGAAACTGCATTTCGATGAAGAGGATTTGTCGGAAAGACAAGAATGCAGTGCGCTCACCAGTAAGTTGGAAGGGACAGCCCTGAACTGTGTCATGGCCAAGAAGCAATATCAGCGAGACACAGCTAAGAAAATCTTCGAAATCTTGTTAAATCGTTTTGGATCAGGAGTGCAGGGGCACCAGGCAATGATGCGCTTCGAGAAACGGAGGCAACGAGAAGATGAAACGATAGACAATCTCCTAGACGACTTGGAAATGCTGAGAAGACGCAGACAACCGGATGAGTCAAACAGAAGGATGAACCTGGCAGTAGCCTCGAAATTCATCGATGGTGTGAAGAATGATGAACTTCGAAAAATGCTAGCAACGCATTACACACCACTATCAACCAATGCGCCAACACCAGAGGAGTTGAGGCTCAAGTCAAAAGAATGTCTTTTGTTGAAACCTCCTTCGAGATCTGGATATTATAAGAACAATTATGGCAATTTTAACAACGGACCAGCAAACCAAGGGAACAACTGGTACAAACCGAGGGATGATATGGACAAGAGACGCTCTTGTGCCAATTGCAGTTCAACGGACTATCATGTGTCAGCATGCCCAACTTACAAACAGGGCATGAAAGCAATAGGCTTTAGCCTCGAGAACGAAGATGCGTCAGAAGTCGATCATGAAGATTTCATGAAGGGAGTAATTGCAAAATTCCGCCCGAGGTGTTTCTTTTGCAACTTGGAAGGTCATTTTAAATCGGATTGTTCGCAATTCTGGGATGCTGTAGCAGACATCAAGCATCCAAGGCATGGGGAAGCTTCATCAGGAGTGAAAGCCAGCAAGGCTCGCCTATTGAGTGAAACGGAGGCGCGCAGAAAAGACAAACCGCAAGAGCTGGCGACGAAGAAAATGCAAGCGGTAACTGAAGAAACATGCAAACCGGAACTAGTGACTGCGGTGGATGACTTCAAGATTGAATATAGGGCAGCCGCGAGGGATGCTCTAAATAGAGTGCAACAGGAACTGGTTACAAAAGAGATTGAACAAAAAGTGAAACTCGAACTGGAAAATGAGAAACTACAGGAGACACTGACTACCTTCGAGGCAACAGAAGTCGAAGAGACAAAGGCATTAAGTAGTTTGAGCATGAAACTTAATGTGATCTCCGGTCAGAGGTTCGGCATGGTGCCACAAGGAAGCAAAATACAGTCAATCATCTCGGTAGCAGGACACCAGGTGATCAGAAATCTGAGTGAACCATCAGAGTTCACTTTGATGCATTTGGACACATATGCAGATTATCTGAGGCAGCTGGAGCCACGAATTGAGTCAAGAGCTGTGCGAGCACTACTAACAACGGGTGGCCCTCGCATAAAGAAGCTTCATGGACGCTACGTGGAAGTCTATGGGCCGTATCAAATGATTCTGAACGTGGATGGATTCAGTATCTACACTAGGACTTATGTGACAACAGATAGTGACCAAATGGGGCAGATCTATTTGGGTGAGGAGGAACTCAAAGTCCGAAGGATAGGCCATGACGCCATGATGGAAAAAGACGCAGTACACATTGGATTTGAAGCGGATGTGACTGCACATCTGCTCGACACCAACGGAAAGAAAATCGGAGTCACAGGTCTTCTGGACACAGGAGCGGTAGTGAGTGTGATGCCGATAAAAACTTGGGAAAGAATGGGCTTCACGAGGGAAGATCTAATTCCAACGAATCTCCGACTGGCCGCCACCAATCGAGGAGCGATTTACGTAGCCGGAAGAACACCGATAACAGTTCTCCACATGGGGGGACGGAATCTTTGGATGAGCTTCCTGGTAGTGGAGAATTTGGACGACGCCGACCAATTCATCTTGGGCAGAGACTTTGTCAGGAATTTTGACGTGATGATTGAATTGAACAACGGTCTAATAATATGGATTAGGAACCGGATTGGAAGTATGTTAAGGAACCAATTAATAGAATAATAACAGACGAAAACAAGGTACCAATTTTTTTAGACAGAAAAAAAAACTACAGCCGGGACAAGCAGTAGTAGCAATTTTTAGAATGAGAAATTTAAATTCGTTAAGTGATATTAAACAGGTTTCTTTGGTACCGAATCCAAATAGTCAAAATTCAGTGATTTTAGGCCGGAGCTTCTCGGTAACGCGAAACGGACTGTGTGTCAGTGTGTTCTTGAACACATTGGACACCACGGTTTCAATCCAGCGCGGAAAGAAGCTTGGTTATGCTTTGCCGATGAGGACCGACTATGAAGAAACACAAAACTTGAAGAAATATAGTGTGAAAGACTGTCCTTATTATGCCAATAAAGATAAAATTTTAAAAAGGATTAATGAATTAAAATCTATTCATAAATTGTTTTCAATGAAGTCTGACACGGACGGCGGCTTATCGAGCTGCTCGAATTTTCCGGAACGCCCCTCGTCATATGAACTAGAGTCTGACAAACCGGTTTTGCCAGAGATAGAACACTTAAAAGGGAAAATAGGCGAGGGAGATTTCGAGCCACTACGGGAGGAGGTTTTTGATCAGAACGCGGATGTATTTTCAAGACATAAGGCGGATATCGGTTGCTGTAATTTCGTTGAACACGAAATCGAACTTGAGGAAGGCGCCGCTCCCCATAGGGAAGGCGCAAGACGAATGACGCCACATAAATTGGAAGCGTGCCGAGCGGAAATAGAAATCTTGCTCGAATATGACATGATAGAACCCTCGATGGGCTTGCGGGGTAGTAATGGCGAAGAAGAAAGGGGGGCAGCTTAGGTTTTGTTGCGAATTTCGCTACTTGAACGCGGTAACGATAAATGATGCGTACCCGATACCGCGAATAGACGAGAGCCTCTCTAAACTTGGTGATGCCAAGTTCTTCACGACCTTGGACTTGGGTTCTGCTATCTGGCAGGTCCCTCTGCGGAAGAAGGATAGAGAAAAGACCGGATTCTCGTTTGAGTTGGGGTTGTACCAGTGGAAGAGGATGCCCTTTGGCTTGTGCAACGCAACAGCCACTTTTCAAAGACTGATGGCTCAGGCTTTGACCAGAGTGACAAAGAAGTACGGGAATCTTGTGATGTGTTACGTGGATGACGTAGTCATAGCAACACCGACCCTGGAAGACCACATTGATCGGCTCGATGAGGTCTTTGCATGCATGAAAAGAGCAGGCTTGAAATGCAAACCATCAAAATGTGAAATCCAAAAGGATTCAATCAAGTACCTGGGAAGAATGCTGGACAGGTATGGTGTGAGGCCGGACCCGGAAGCAGTAGAAGCTGTGTTGACATGGAAGGCTCCCAGAACGGACACACAGCTCATGAGCTTCCTTGGGTTTGCCAACTACTACCGTGAGTTCATAAAAGGACATGCATACAAGGTGTATCCGATGCAGAAGCTGATGCGCAACAAAGGGAAAAAGTTCGAATGGAGCGATGAAGCTCAAACGGCCTTTGAGAACATACAGCGGGAGCTGTGCGAAGCGCCAGTGCTTGGCATGCCTACTGAAAAAGGCATGTATGTTCTTGACACAGGCGCATCAGTAGTAGCCATCTCGGGAACACTGCATCAGGAACAAGAACGGAATGGGAGAACCGTTCTCCGTCCCATAGCATATGACAGTAAGGTGTTAAGTGACACTGAGATGAAATATGGTGCACCAAAAGCAGAAATGTTTGCAGTAGTCAAATTTGTGGAAAAGTACCGCGCATACTTGGGGAGCGCTCCCTTTACGTTACGCGTGGACAACAGCGCGTTATCCTGGTTGAAGACATACTCGATGGATCAGAGTTATATTGGTAGGTGGATAGTAAGATGGGATAGTAAGACTACCACATGATAATCGAGCACAGGATGCGTGACAAACACCAGAATGCTGACAGCCTCAGCAAGAAAACCGAGTTCTATGAAAAATTGGAACAGAAGCAGGCCAATCAGGCAGAAATAAAGGAAGGATTCTCGTTTCTGGACAAATAAACTTATGAAGCGCTTCCCTTGACGAGATGGTTGGACTAGTCTGGACATCCAATTCCAGGACATCCTGAGTTACCTGTAGAGAAAGCAGCCGAGATAAAGATCCTATCCAAGAAGGACCCGGTGCCCTTGGATCTGTTGCTGCGCTCAAACCTGGTCCAGCAGGAACTCTCTCGCATGAACATTAACGGCCTCTCATTATTGGATAAAACGGTGCAGGTCACACCGCAAGTGATGCGGATTCTGGGTGGATTGTTAGAGAGAGAAGTGACCAGAGATGACCCCGAGTGGGCAGCAGCAGTGGCATCACTGACAGTCAGTGAGAAGATGAAGATCATGCCATCCAGACGACAACACAAGGAGAACGAGAAAGATTGTAGGACAATAGTTCAGCAACTAGTATCCTCAAAACCACACGAGATTTTAACCAGTACTTCTTACGGACGGAAAGAACAGGGGAACGATACGCGAAAGAAAACCGTTACCTTTGTGGACCAGGATGAAGAAGGTGAAAAGGTTGAACGAAACCTGGTGCAAGATTGTTTGTCCGGGGAGACGAACGGTGAGAATTGCCGGCGAGTTAAAGATCAACACCCGGGACAAGGAAGTTTGTCCTGGGAGTCTGATGTAGATGAGAAAGTTCCTGATGGGAAGCAGGACCTGGAGAACAAAGTTTCGTCCGGGGAGTTCAGATGGAAGCGAAGAAAGCACAGAACTGACCGAGGAGATGGTGCAGACTCCGTCGCAGACTCTTCAACAGATGACAATTCCCGAAACTCAGGAATTGACACCAGCTCAGGATCGGAACTGTCAGAACTAGCGATCCACACACTACTGGTGGAAACTCGAGCAAGGGATCTGGATAGAGAGGCATACCAGGACCCTGACTGTGATCGCTACCTCATACCAGGTGAAAGAGTCTTTGATAGGGCAGCGGATGATCTGGAAACATTAGCGGTATCGAAACATTCGATGAGTCTGTTGCCACAAAAACATGTAGTCAGGACTGATCTTCAGCCATTCGAATAGGAAACACAGCCATTGGCAAAGATTTGGTGCGTTAAGATGGAAGAAGATACGCATCAGCCCAATGAGCTGAATAGTCAGACGAGGGCCATGAAGACGTACTTGAAAGCGAGATACAGACTCTCGGATCTTCTAAGAGCGCAGAAAATTGACCGCATGACAAGCAACCGGAAAAGGTGGATCGAAAATGTTTCTTCGGACAAAGAAGACTTCGAGGAAGACAGTTACCGCATTCTGAGACAGTTTTTTATGTAGAAAGAGGGAAGGTTACACTTGAACAAGGACGGGATTGTGGCTTGCAAGAGAAGAGATGAAGACAAAGTCCTATACAAGTATAACGAGATAGTGTTGCCGCAACTCTATCAGACAGAACTCTTATTCAGGTCGCATGATCAGATGGGCCATCAGGGGATCGACAAAGTATATCAGAGGATCCTGAAGCGCTTTGAGTGGCCTGGAATGAAAAAGGCATGCGAGAAGTGGGTAACAGCATGTCTGTCATGCCAACAAGTCAAGGATCCAAGGAAATTGCGATTTCCCTTACAATCGATCGAGTCGTGTGAATTCAACGAGCTGGTGCAGATAGATCACCAAAAGATATGCATGACAGACAGTGGTTATAATCAAGTCTTGGTCATGATATATCACTTCACGAAGTATGCAGAGGCCGTGCCCTGCATAACTGCCTCAGCGGAAGAGACGTGCGACCACCTGATCAATACGTGGATAGCGAGACACGGTTGTCCGATGACCTTTCAATCGGATTACAGAACAGCTTTTGTAGGAGAACTCACGGAAGAGCTAATGAGACGCTCAAGCTCACTCAATGACATATCATCCCCAGACAAATGGCTTGGTGGAAAGGCAGAATCGAACATTAGTATCGATGCTGAGGGTATATTGTTTCAGGTACATGACCGATTGGGAAAAATATCTTTCACAGGTGATGGAAGCTTACAAAAGCACACAACACTCCACCACCGGAGTTAGTCCAAATATGATGCTGACCGGGCACGAGAAGTCTTTGCCCTTGACTTTCTTCTACCCAGAGTATGAGGGTAAGAAGACGTCACCACAGGTCTATGTAAGGGATGTAATAAGACGCCAGCAGGAGTTAAATGACTTATGTAGAGAAAATACTCAGCAGGCACAGGCAAGTCAGAGGAAAAGATTTGACAAGAAAGCAGCTGGTGCAAACGCTTATTCGGTAGGGGACTGCGTATGGGTATTTCAGAACGTCATACCACCGAAAGGAACGAAAAAGCTCCTAAAAAAGTGGAGGGGACCCTTCATGATTACGGAGGAGCACCAGGAGGGACGCTTTTATAGACTGAGTACTGGCCGAGCCGCTCATTACGAAAACATTGGGCCACACAATCCATCGACAGAAGACTGGTGTATACCTGCAGACATGTAAGAAGGGGAGTATCTAATGATGGACCCTGCTTGTGAGGTTAACGAGAAGGGCACCAGGGAAAAGAACGATGGGAATGAAGTCATAGAGGAAGGAACAAGTACAACACTGGACTTGGACCCGAATGATGTGATTGAAGCTGACGATGAAACTTTACCCTACGCAGAAGAGGACTGGCAAGACCCTGATCAAAGGGAGGTTCCCAAGAACTTAGAATCGGATCTTCCGTTCACGATACAGACTCGACAGAATGACAGGACAAGATCCAAGAAGAAAAATAACCCTTACGGCGACGATTTTGTAGTGGACAGGATAGACCTAAAGAAGATAGGGGAAGAAGTAGTGGGTCTAGAAGAAATAACTGTGTCACAGGACATTGACATAATTGATGATCACGACGATGAGTGGGTCGATGACCGGTCGAAACACAAGGTAGAATTCGACGACGAGCAACAGCAATCCTACGAACAAGAGTTGACGAATCTGCGTGTCTTGGAGTGGCTGAACGAATTGACGTCGGACCCAAAGTAGACCAGTCTCACGATTCAAGATGTAGATCGCCAAAGCATGAAATACATGAAGACCGAAAGAGATGATCCTTCCTGGGCTGCCCTCATTCCGGCTTCCAACCTCGACTTGATATCCGGTATGCAATCGACGGGGACGTCGATGGATATTTTTGTCCGGGGAGTGGGGGTAGGACTTACCCACACTGAAAGTTTATTAATAAAAAAACTAAGAATGGCAAGAGAGACAGGGGATTTAGAAGCAGAAACAAGCGAAGAACCAAAGAAAACCTGACATAGGGAGGGTAGTTGAGTCATATTTTAACTTATCAAATGAATTATCTAGTAGCATAATATTAACAGATAGCGATTTCATACGCACAAATAGAACATGTGCGATACGAATCACCGCGGATATGAGTTTTAGGACAGCGTTAGCGGCAGATTTTAAGAGAGATCATGAAAAACATAGAATTCCTTTGGAAGCAAAGACCAGGAATAGGGGGCGTAGCAGCCTTGCCTCTGGCGGCGTCACAGATACCGGGAAAATACCTATGCTTCTTAGTGACACGGGCGACGGAGAAGCGGCACGTGGACCCGGAAAACCTAGACTTGTCCTTGACGAGATTGAGAGACTTCCTCGTGGAGAGGGAAGTGAAGGAGCTTTCGCTTCCAGTGTATGATCCGAACAGAGGGCGATTGCATCCTCGGGAACTGCACGCGCTCATACACGTAATCTTCTCTGATACTAATATACAAGTATACTTACATAAGAAATATTACTTAAGTATAGGCTGAGTTAAGGTGACATGCAAGAGGGTGTCAGACTAAAGTATGTGTAGTGTGTGATATGTGTGTTATGTTATGTTATGTGTTATCTTATTAAGATCCTGGGTAAGAAGGAGTTAGTGACCATGAAAAACCGAATAACGATCTTAGGAATAGATCCAAAGTTTGGACTGTCCAATCTTAGGTCGAATTCCAAAATTTTAGAGACCGATTAATTTTAATAAATTTTAGAATCAAAATTTTTTTACCTGACTGTTCCAAATAAATTTTAACGAGGAGTTAATGTGAAACGGACAAGTGTGATATTCTTGACCTCTTTTCTAGATCCTGATTGATCATTTAATTACTCACTTGAGTCAAATCATTAAATCAAATCGAATCGAACCTGAAAAAGTATGGATAACTTCAACTTGGATGAATTGATGGACCTGGCAGAGGCATATGTAGGGCCGATGTTAGATGCAATCAATCGTCGGCTAATGGATCGAGACTTCGCTCTGGAGGACCCAGAGGTAGTCATGTTGCTGATCGCCCTGATAAACATCTTGGCGCATGACAAGCGTGGGGTCCGCCCCACGGAAGTCCTTTTGATGGCAGCATACGGAGAGAGGGGAGTACTAGACCGCCCGAACATGAGAGTGATGAGGTGGAGAAACGGGGCTCTCTCAGGGAGTTACTTGGCGAACGAGCCTGGACTGGGAAGTTCTAAGACTTACCAACCAGGTGAGATGCCTTTGCCCTCCAAGGCCAAGCCTGGGCTGAGGAGAATGCATCATGAGATGAACAGCGAGGCTGCCTCTCCTAGTTCACCACTGAGAATAGCTGTGCCACCAAAGAGCGCGAGAGTAGAACAGGGGGTTCAAACGAACCAAACTATGCAAGATCAATGAGATGAAGAGGAAACTAGGCAGCAAAGTTACACCGAGGAGAGCGGGAAAGACGGAGGTTGATTCGGAAATATAGTTAAAAGCAGTCAACTCGGCAAAAAGGAAACGAGTCGGAGAAGTCATGGATTTGGGACAAGGTGATGATCAATTGCCTGGCACAGACAGAATTATAGCGGATGTAGCATTGGTGCCGCCCATTCTCATGGCAGGGATAAAGTCGACAGGTTATAAATCCAAAAGGAGTGACCGCACTCTGACTGGAGCGAAATTGGAAATGGAAATATTCAGCCAATGTGGGGAGAGTACCATGAAAGACTTTAAACCGTCTCCCATGGACCACGGAAAGGGAAGTGTCGTAGGACAACTGGTCCCAGTGGAATATAACCGACTGACACTGTCGGAGACTGTATCAATAGATAAACTGCAGGTAGATACATGGAGATGTTGGAGTACAGAAACTCGGCCAGAGGACACTTAATGGCTCTGGAAGATAAGAGTGCCATGGAAGGTTATCTGGAGACAATGATGCAAGGCACCACCCTCAAGCAGAAAGCAAACGGGACTCTAGCGTCGTCTGAGATGCAGGCAGAAACGATCGAGCAATTGTAAGCCTTCCATGGAAAGCTGTAGTGTTACGGTACTTTGAAGAAGAGATGAGGACTACGCCGAGGATACACGCTCTGATAGCAATGCCCTACGTGAGGACTGAATTACAACTGAGGTTCGCCTGGTGCATGATCGAACTGACTCGCGAGGAATATGATTCAGAAGAAAGGAAGAGATCAAAAGAAGAAAAGGTCTTCCTGATGACGAGCATGAGGGATCTGATAAACTAAGAGGGAATGGCAGTAGCGTGCGCGAAGCGGAGAGACGCTCTCTGTTTCATCCGATTCAAGATAGAGCAAATTTCAGTGCCTTGTGTCAAGATGCTGAGAGAGGGCGATGAACGAGTGAGAGCCTTACTCTTGCTAGCACTGCTGGATATACAGCAAAGCAAACCAATGAGGGTGAACATGAAAGAGCCCGTGGAACTAGAACCCATAAGGAAAATAGACGAAATCAGGAGATTCTCCAACAAGGAGCTGAGGCTCACTAAGGAATCTATGGGAGCACTGCCAAAGTCCAGTGAATACTGTGGACCGATCAGAAAGAAGTCATACAGTTACGTGTCTGGAGTCATAGGGATAGCGTACAACCCGTTTCTCAGTGAAGACATACGCGATTACTTCTTTGACTACGAGCAAGCAGTATTGCTAAGATTCTGGACGTCTAGAATTGCGACGATAAGAAGCACTGCTAATCCGCGGACACCTCCCGTGCCAGAATCCGACAAACGAGTGGAGTTTGGGTTGGGATTCTCAGATGAATTACTGAGAACGAGCTTGATGGTAGTGTTAGAACTGATGAGACCATCGTGGTGTCCTAGTCCCAACGCTGATTCGATACTACTTGCAACACAAGATGTACAGAGGGAACTGAATGCAGACTGTAATCTGCGTGATCTTAGTATCATCTATAACGTGATAAAATCAGCCTCTAAGAGCAACGGGGAAGACAAAGTGGAGTTGCCTGGCTGGGGACCAGAAGACTGGGTTAAACCTGGTAGCTGTCTGGCAGAAGTCTGTGGACTGTAAGGTCACGTCTGTGGAAGTTTGGATTGTGTGAAAATTCTAGAGAGACAACACAATTAGTTGGCAATTTTGTTTGGGAACATTGTGATGAAAGACGGAAACGGAGTTGATCGCAGATTGTCATGGAGGAACCGAGGTGAATCTAGTCACTGCACTAGGGTTCTACAGTATGTTTGGTTCTATAGAGTCACTATTGAATCTAGAACAGAAACATGAGATGGTCACGGCCATCAGTTTAGAAGTGTTCCCAGGAGTTTTGCAAACTGAGGAAAATGGAGGGAAGCGATCGAGGCGGAAATGAACATCAGGCACAGTGAAACTTATCGCAGACCATCGGGAGCGCGATATTTGGTGGGATCGACATTAGCTCCAATGTGTAAGAACAGACACACAGTGCATTTTGTAGCTGTGGATGTAAAAAGTACGAGAACGATCGTGGATCAAGCCTTCTGAGTGCCAAAGTGTGTGAGATTAGCGAGAATGTCAGAAAGATCTTTTGAGTTATTGTGTGCAAAATGTTCTCAGCAGATCCAGAGAAAACTAAGGAGGAGTTGGAATCGATACTGGGAAAGAAGTTCTTATGATACGTCAGTGGGAACTTCAGTGACTTTGAAAGACAAAAACAGAGGGGATCAACCGTTACGGATTACAATACAGTAGATGAGAATGATGAAGTCCACCGAGTGATGATGGAAGTGGAACCACTACTGGAAGCTTCGGGAAAGCGTAACTGGATGTGCATCATGTTGACACATCACGAGTTTCCTTGCCATTGCTTGCTGCAAACATGGTATTACCCCGAACGTAGTAATCTGGTGTTGATCTGGGACTCTGAAGAGCTGCCCTCCATGGGTTTACCAGACTCATCACGGCCAATAACAGTAGTGATAGTGGGAGTTTTGATGGCGATACGATGGCTGGAAGCTCATGTGAAGGAGAACAATAGACAGGAGGCACCTACGCGAGACCAATTGCAGAAATTGGATTGTCTTAAAGATTTAGATCTTTTTGAGACGACGTGCAAGATTCTGAACATTCCGATGGAAGTGAAAAAGATATGGGCAAGGAGACGACTGATACCATGGTTTAGAGCCAACATGACTGCATGGTTGTACGAGTATGTCAAGAAGCATATGTCGAAGCACTGCAGAGTGTTCAGTGTGTATCAGCTGGACATTGGGGCAGGAGCTTTCAAGCGAGCTTTCGTGACTCATCGGAATGCAGTGACCACCGCTGTGAAGAGAATTTCCAGGACAAGTGAACGTGATGGAAGGGAGAAAGAAGAGATGTTGAAGTAAGATTTGGAGGGAAACGTTACGTTGTGTCTCCACAATAGCTTCTGCAGAAACAAAGAATCTATTGTAGATCCCCTACCTTGTTGTAAACAAATGGCAGAAGAGCAGAAGTGTTGGAGGACTACTTCCAACAGCTTCAGAATAGCTAACGATGTGTTGCAAGATACAGAAACTGAAAGCGCAGAGTCAATGTCGCAGGAGAGGAGATGGAGCATTGATAAATGGCCGGAGGACAAGATGAAAAAAGAAACGAAATTAGAAATTAGACAAAGAAAAAAACAAAGAAGTGACAAAAAGAAGAAGTTAAAACTCAGAATTGTTTTATGTGTGTGACAAAAACTCAAGTGAGAAACTAAGCAACCAAGTTGTAATTGAAAACTGAAAGAACACATTTAGTTGAGTTTTGAGCGTTAAAGAATTTGTTGCATTTATAAACTTGTATTTTTATTTTAGTTAGTGACTTTAGAGACACTTACTATTTATTTAGAAAGGCTTGAGTAAAGATATATTTAAATATTCCAGCCTGCATGACTGTTTTGAATCAACTAGGACGACTGATCATTTTGTGGTGACATGAGAGGCTTGGGTAATCTCTTGAAGAGGGGGATTGTTTCATTGTTCTTTCTTACCACAGAGTTCCTTAATTTTAATATTCAGGACAATAACAACCAAGATTTCAGAAGGGAAGAAGCATAGTAGGATAATTTAGCTTGTTGGTTGGCAGGACTGTCCTGCAAACTAACACCTTTTAAAAACTAGCAGAAAAAGTTTTAATTCAGGGCATTGACATTGGAAGTCAGAAAAAATGTTTAATCTTATGTCATATCTTCAAAGTGCAGATTGGTGAGAGAAATTGGAAGGCTATACTAGTGTAGTATGATGCCATTTATATTCTGCAGTGAGTCGATATGACGTGGATAAGAGTAATTTCGTGCATTTTGTAAGTTCTGTTCGATGACATTGTACCAATTTTACGAACATTGCGAGATTCAATGGGGACATTGACCGGGCTGTCCGGGGAGTATGTGACATCCGACCAGAATGAACGAAAATGCAGATTCGGCGATTTCGAATAGTTAGCAGCTAACCTTCCGAATTGACCATTTTGAGATATTAGTCACATTATTGGGACGATTAGTCAAACGGTGAAGGTCAAGATATTCTGGTCTTTTGAAAGTTTAAATATTCGAACTGAGAAGTCGTACTTCTGAGAAACGGCAAAAACCGCCATTTTGGAAGAAAACCAGAAGAAAATCAGAACAACAATAGTTGCGATAGTGATAACTACAAGAATTGCGATAGAAAAACAACAACGAATAGTAGAGTTTGCAGAGTCTCGGGATTGGAACTGAAACTGTAATATATAAACTTTTAGGTTCCCGGTTATGTCTTGAATTTAAATTATTTAAAATCTGAATTCATTTTGCGACGATGAGAAGCTAGGAGTTGGGGGAAACGGTTGATACATCTTCGACGGAGATGATGATTTTTATCTACTGAACAAAAACAATAGTATTATAGTAAATAGTAGTAGCCCTGTTTTCAGAAGTGACATCGTGGTCTGGGGATACTGAGACCCAGCCATGAGCTCACTAATTTTGCATGTAAACAAGTTAATTTGAGCATTCTGGTCGAAGCCGGAGAACAGTAACGTTTTTGTCGACCCGATGTTAGAAAGACCACCAAAAGAACTGGCTTTGGTAGAGACGGTGAAAAGCATGTAGAGCTCTGTTTAGACATTGGCCAGTCGTCCAACCTAGCTTTAATTTCCGTCGATATGTTCTTCCGGGCGAATGTTACATTGAGAGGGTGGTAATTTACAGACACCACCTCCAAACTCCTCTTTTGAAGACGTTATTCTTTTTCATAAGAGAAGTTGACAAAAAAATACCGTTTCTTGACATGATGGTACAACGTAACGATGGGAAACTCAGCACTGCCTGGTATAGCAAGCCCAGGGATACAGGTCTCATGTTGTCTTTCCGGGCATGTGCCCCGAAAATGTACAAGCGAAATATCATAGAAGGTACAGTCTGTCGTATCAATAACACCACGTCGAGTTGGAACTAATTCCACGATGCACTAGTTTCAGCAAAGTGCATGTTCGAGAAGAATCAGTACCCTCCGCCATATTACGATCCAATAGTCGGGAACGCAATAAGTAAAATGTTTACTCAAAAGGAACAACGGGCTACAGAAGCGAAACTGAAAAAAAGGAAGTCACGTCCCACTCTGCTGATGGAATATAGAGGACACATTTCCGATCGTTTCAGTAGAAGTATCAGGAAGATCACAGAAGCCTGCGTTCTGTTAACCACACGGAAAATTGAAACGGTCTTACCTTCCCTGAAAAGCAAGATACCAGAGGATCTAAAAAGCCGAGTCATTTACGAAATGACCTGTTCTGGGTGCAAATCCAGCTATGTCGGTCAGACGAAACGGCATTTGATGACCAGACTAGCAGAACATGCCCGTATCAGCTCACCCGTGGGAAGTCACCTCAAGAACTGCATCAGAGACGCTTCAGAAATTTGGTCCAAGATTCTGGATCAGACTGAAGATCCAGGACGACTTCTAACGCTTGAGGACCTGTATATCGCAAGGAGACATCCGACACTGAACCAATTCGAAGAATACAGACAGCGGCAGCTCAACCTCGAGTTGTGATGGACACTTTTCTTTGTTCCGGTTTGTAACATTCGCCCAAATACTACACAGCGACGGAGCGTCGAAAAAGTACCTATTAACGACTGGCAGGCGTCAGTTACCTTAATCCTACTCGTTTTTCACCGTCTCGACCTTGCCAGTTGATTTTCTGGTCTGTTTAGGGCTAAGTAAAAAGTTACTATTTTTAGGCCATCAGTCAAACGACTTTTGATCAGCTTTCGTTTACATGCGAACACAACCACGTAGCTGAGTCTCGGATCCTCAGACTACGTGATTGCTATTAAAAACACGGCTCGAATACCCTATTTTATTATGTTTTTGTGTGACAGTTCTATATTAAATCCATTGGAGATGGATTGACCCTCTCCTCTTTCTAGCTACTCATATTCTAAAATATCAAATAATACCGGTATTAATTCAAAATTTCACGACATCCAAGTAGCTATAAAGTCAGTTTTATATAGTCGCTTTACATAAAACAGTCTCTGGGGGACCAAGCCTCCGCTCCCGTAATCTTCCTGAGATAACGTTCTTATCTCTCCCAATTTGTGGCACGGGAGGGTTCCGTGGAATATTCCTTCCCCACTGAAGCTTCCTTCTCAACTAATGTCCACTGCTAAGAGTCTTATCGTGTGTTGTTGCCACGATAAGAGGCTTCTTATTTCTCGTCCCTTGTGCGACCGTTTTCCTCAATATTCGTCGTTGTTCTGTTTTTTCGTCCCTCTCAGTCAAAATGGCCGTCTTTTTCTATTTCTCAGAAATATTCACATTTCAATCGAAATTTTAAAAATAAAAATTCTAGAATATTCCTACCCTCCTTCGCAATACTTTTTTGTTACTAAGGCCTTTATTCGTTTTCTTTCGTGTCGCCGGAAAGTTGCGCTGTGCCTATCTGGCAGAATGGCACATACTCCCCGGACAAGTCCCCATCAATGTCCCTATTGATCGCATAACACCGGGTTAGCGTCAAGTAGTGTTCCAGTTCTCTGTAATCAACCTTACAAATCGCATAAGAAAATGAAATTTATCTACTCCGCCTCAACTCACTACGTGTTCACAAATGGCATCGTACTACATCTCACTGCCTTTCAACATTTTCACAAAATTTGCACCATGAGGAGTGTCCTAGATAAAATTTCTTTCCTGACTACTTACGTCGTCTTGCCATAAAACTTGTTTTCGCTCTTTGTGATTAAAAAGTTGGGACGTGGTACGGCCACGCACCCGTTAAAATTAACTTAACGTCACTCACCAAGTATAATCAGTTATTTATGCGGTCCTATTCGATATTAAAACTAAGAAACTCTGTGGCTAGGAAAGTTATTGAGTTACTCACCCTTCTCGAGCGAGTTTACCCAAACCTACCATGTCGCCACACAGTGAAATTGTGTCTCACACAGGTTAAAAACTTCAGTCGTGTTTAAATAGGTAAATATACTCACCTATGTTCTATATATACATAAGTAGTATAACTAAAATTGTCTTTCAACAATTTTAACAATTGTAACAATTTTCAAAGTTTGGTTTGACCAAACAAGTTCAAAACAAAAAGTTTAACAAGTTCAATAATCAAACTTGGTTGATTGGTTTAAGTTTTAACACACAAAGACAATCAAGTTTTTTTCTCCTTCTCTTCTTTTCTTGCTCACGTCTTCACCTGTCCTTTTCGTTCCATCATCTTCATTCCATTGCTTCTCCATCCTGATCTTCAGCTTCGCTGTATTCTAGGACTATCTCCAGCATGTCCATGGAGTTGCGGGTCGTGCCCCCAACTCTCCTGTTCCAACAGCTTCGGTTTGCAACAAGGTAGCAGGTCCACATTCACCTTTTGCTCCCGGTTTCTGCAAAAGCTGTTGTGAAGACATAGGCTCACATTTCGTTCTAGGTCAGCTCTTAAGACCTCTTTCTTCTCATCTTCAGTTACACAAGGCGCTCCAGCTACTCGCTTCACCGCCGTGGTGACCGCGTTTCTGTGCGTCAGGAATGCTCTCTTATAGGCTCCCGGTCCTATATCTAGCTGGAAAGATTGATAGGCTTCCGTGTTCCTCAACATGTGACGCTTCGCGCGTTCATACATCCATGATGTCATCACTGCACGGAACCAAGGCATCAATCTTTGCCTTGACCATATTCTTTCAATGGCTTTGGGTATTCTCAGAACCTTGCAGGTGGTTCTGAAAAGATCCAATTCACGGCTCATCTTCACGTTGCTCAGCTGCTCAGGAGTCGGCACGGCCGTCTCCTGTTCACTTGTGTCCGCGTTAGCCTCCAACCATCTCACTGCCAGCATGGCACTAACCACCAGGATTGACACCTGTTGATTCTGATCGGGCAACCCCGTAGAGTACAACTCCTCCACGTCCCATACTAGCATCAGATTCCCGCGCTTGGGGTACCACAACGTCTGCGCCAAGCAGTGGCAAGGATACTCCCCATGGGTTCTCACTATGTTCCTTCGGGTCCGATACCCTGAGGTTCCCAGCAACGGTTCCACCTCCATCAGAATTCTGTGTAAATCGTCTTTCTCTTCTATGGTGGGGAATTCAGTGGGTAACGCTCCACTCGCTTTCTGCTTTTGGAACTCGCTCACATTACCTTCGTTCAATCTCAGGAACTCTTCAACCACTACGTCTTGCAACTCGCCTTCAGATCTCTTCGGAACTGCCTGAAAGATCTTCGCCAACAAATCATATGACCTCTCCGACATTCTGGCCAACCTCACGCACTTTGGCACAGAGAAAAGTTGGCCAATCAACACCTGCTGCGTCCTCGCATCCATCACCACCATGTGTGTAGGATACCTACTATTGCAATATGGTGCGGAGCTTGAACCCACCAGATATTTTGAACCAGTAGGTTTATGATAGGCTTCACTATCCTTCAGATTCATTTCGTTCTCCAGAGCTTCTCGCCAGCCTCCGTTCTTCTGCTCTGTCTGCAATGCTCCAGGGAATACTTCCACGCTGAGGGACGTCACTAGCTAATGGGCACGCTCCAGGCGCTCAAGCGATTCTATCGAACTCGTCATGCTACAAAATCCCAAGGCTGTGGTCAAGTTTACATCCGTCACCCCATGACAGTCCGCGACCAACTCCATGCCACTCTTATCCGACATGCTCAATCTTCCGTACAATCGTGCCAGTTGTCGATGCTGCTTGCTCAGCGTAATCAAGCAGTGTCCCAAGTTGCAAACAATCCTTCCATCCCACTACGTTGAGCCAAGCATGTACCTTGCTCCAACCAATTGCTCGATGGACTTTCCTCGGATAGCTCCGTGGATGGGTTGCTCTTCCGCTTCGTCAACCTCATGGCCAGCAGATGGTGTATCATGGCCAGATCATGTAGACTCGCGTCATCATCCAGGTCTAACGTGATATCCGCCGTCATGTCCCAGATTAAACCGGCGTTAGGATGAGGACACCAAGAAGGCTTCATGAGTTCCCACATCGTTACTAGACTGATTTTCAAGGGACCGTCCCAAGAACCACAATCAAAACTCACTTGTCCCTTAAGCTCGGGAACCGAGGGTTCGAACACTCGTTCTTCCAAGATAATTCCCAGCTTGGGTTGTTCCACCATCAGCATTCCAGTTTCTTTAATCCGTTCAACCCAGAAATTGAGTACTATGACTTGCTCATAGTCGAAGTACGCTTCCCTGGCTTCTTCATTCACGAAGGGATTATACGCCATCCCCGGTATGCCAGACACATATTGGAACGACTTCAGTTTCCCTAGTAGTGCAAAGTCTGTTTTCCCCCTGACTGCTTCAATCAACTCCCGGTTCACTTTCAATTCTTTGTTGGAATATCTTCTCACTTCTTCCAACTTGCGATAGCTCTCCATAACGTTCGACTCCCTATTTGGTACAGTCAACGGCATATCCTGATATAGTTCGAGGAGTGCCCTAAGGAAGTTTCTTTCGCAATCAACTCCCTTTTGCCGAATGATCTTTATGCATTCTCCCAAAACAGGAGTGGGGATACGATCCACCACGAACCTGACAAAGCAAAGGGCATCCTTACGCTTAGCCCATGCTATCGCAGAATCGTCTTTTGAAACCAACGCTCGCAGAGTTTCCATCAACTCCAGCTCTTGTTCCCGTGATTTCGAATCATTACTGGTTTCATATTCCGCCTTCTTGATGCCCATCAAGCACCAAGCCAACCGTACTTGCAGATCAGTTCTCGTGCACGGATGAGCCAGGTACGCTGCCACCGTCACAGGTGCATGCATCGTCTCGTCGAAGTATCTCTGGAGGGCCGCCCTCCAAGAAATTTATAGTAGTTTTTCTAATCCGATTTCGTTCGCTTCCGAGGACATTACCGTGCCGTATTCTTTCCGATTTAAGTTAGAATTCTCCGTAAGCCCTTTCAGATATTCCTGCATGACTCGCTTCTCGCTCCAAGCCATCAGGTGCCCTCTCGCGGAGTTCCTCGCTTTCAACATCTCCACATAACCCCCTGCTGGATCTCCCATGTGGACCGATTCCGGCACAGTGACACGAATGTACTCGACCACGTCGAGTTGTCCTTCCAGTTTCAACTTGGCCATGTTGGTTCGCGAGGGCCTGTAGTCTTCAAGTCCTCCAGATCCACACTGACTGATGATCTCCATCTCTAGCTTCGTGTCTGCCAGGGTTCGTGCTGTCTTTTTTGATTTCATGGCTGTCGTGGTCAGACCTGCCAAGAGCATAGGTGGTATCAGATTCTCTTTTTCTCCCCCGATCAGTGTCGCACCATCTCCTTGCCCGCTCTCGCCTGAACGACCTGCGCTCGTCAGAGAGGCCACCACTGCGCTGGCTTTCGACTTCACCACTCTCGGGTTCACGGCTCGACTTCCTGTCTTCCCTTTAAGTCGCTTCAGCCCCTTTCTGTCTCGTCTAACGGGTAATTTCTCTGTGACTTGCTGATCATCGGCACTGTCTTCTGTAACTGACTCGGTCAGAACATCCGACTCCATGGGTTTCACTATTTTCTCCAGGAACTCACGCATGATGGGTTGGTTCAATCCCACCTTCATTATGGACTGCGTCCCATATCGTCGTATCACGTCCCATGACCTTTCCATGAAGTTCACTCGGCTCCAGGTTACCCCTGTCTTGCCTTCCAGTTCACTCTGATATCTCTCCCATTCCTCTTCCGGTAGCGTACTCAGGAAGGATACCCTCATCGACTCTTCAATTTTTCTCCTCCTCGGTGACTCATGGAGCAATCTTTGCGGATCCCTGCTTCGGCACTCTCTCGCCTGACTTATTGGGTCCATCGGGGATAAGTCGGCCGACGCCTCCTTTGTAGGGGACATGAAAGACGATGGCGTCATCAGCAATAGACTCCCATCGACTTCCCCATCGTCGTCTTCACTGAACCTGTATTCTAGCAAGTCTCTCTCCAACGCTCCTAGATCCGTCTCACCTGGTTTTCCCGTCTTTCCCTCGATGTCATTATCGTTATCGTCCTGATCCATCAATTCATCATCATCTGCATCAGGTTTCGGCTTGGCTCCTGAAGGGCCTTGTCGTGTGTGTCGGTACGGTCATGTCTCCTGCGTGATAAAACAATTCATCGTTCACCAGGAATTCTACGGACTCCTCGCCATGTGGTGCCAGGTCCTCTATCGTTATGTATGAGCCTCCTCTGCTCTCCTTTGCCACTTCCAGCATCACTATTTTCACTTCTCCTGACCACTTCAGTCTTGATAAGTCATCTGTGGGAGTATACACCTCGTTCCACATTTCAGCCGAGACTCTGGTCTCCTGGAAGGTAGTGCCTTGATCTTTTTCCTACTCCAAGCATCAGGAAAGGAGAAGTCAAACGTGTGCGCGGCTGCAACATTCCAGCTGATGAAGCGCGGCTCCATCTCTTCACTCCACTTCAGCATTCTCTTCTCTGCATCACGAGCTGCTCCGATGCGAGGGGCAATGACGGGAGATGTGACTCCCAACAACATCCTCCTTATCGGTGGATATCGAGGGCATTGGTCCGGCAGCGGCCTGGACCCGGAAAGCCACGCTTGCTGGTTCTCTTTGGCGTGTGCGTAGGCTTCTGGCAAGAGTGGGACTCTCATTGCCGCTCCTGTATCTTTCACTACTGGTCTCAGATTCCAAAGCTTCGGGTTAAACTGGATGTGGGAAAGGTCCTCACGGCCCATTCGGCACTTGAAGTGGTTGTTGAAATCCATCAACACCCAACCTGGCTCCGCTATTCTTCCGAACTGCCTATCGTCGCTGGCCAGCCCTCTCATTTCCCTCTGCTCTACCCAATTCAGCACGGAATGATCCACGACTGAGACCAGGTTGACATACAACACAGAATTCCTGTATGCCTTGACTTGCACGTCCGGGAACGCGAAAGACATCACCGGTCCATACACCACCGTGACGAATTCCCGCAATCCGTGAATCAGGGCCAACGGATCGATCCGCATCATGACAGCCAAATCTGTCAGCAAGGGCATGCCACAATACTGCTTACACTCACCCGCATCCGTCGCCACCTTATCTTCCCCCGTGACGCTTCTGTTCTGTTGAAAGAGATATTGGAGCAGGAGAGTCCTCCAGTCTTTCATCTTCCTGAGCGAGGCGGTTTCCAACTGCGCGTTGAACTTACGACTTGTTCCCTGGAGTTGTTCAGGGTAACGCAACAGCACAAGCAAATCACCCAGTCGACCGTAGGTCATGGCAATCAGAGTCAGGAGTCCATCCAATCTCAAATCTGCCAACACTTGGGTGAAGAGGTTCGCCGGTCCCTTCACGAAATTTTCATGAGCAAATGTCACGTAAAGGGCTAATATCAGGCCAATCGGCAACTTCCTGATGTCCTTGACGAAACTCGCGATCAGGTTCCGAGATGCCCTCGGATAGCACGTCGACAGGAAGGATGGCGTCCATCCCACTCCCATTCCACCCAAGATGGCATCCGATCGTTCATACTGTGCCCTCGTGGCTAGCACGTCAGCTTGGAACTTCTCCAACGACATCGTGTTTACGTCCTGCATCAATTTCAACATCATACCCCCAGCTAACTCCCGGGCATCAAACAAGTTCTTCAGATACACGTGTATCTCTTTGATCACTGCCGGCGCATGCTCGAACGCGTCCTCACCCAAGGTGCACAGTCTTGGCGACAAGTACAACCATAAGTTGTTGTGCGTCTTCGTGCGCAAAGCCATTGCCATGAGATCTTCTTCCGCTGACGTCATGTTTTTCCTGACTGTCCTTCTCTGCTCATTCTCTGCATGATCCATCTGTCTGAACCAGAGATCATCAGCCACCTGTTGTACTAACAGATGATCGTCATCTACCCCTGGTCTTAACTTCAGCAATCTGGCGAAGTTGGACAGCTCCAACCCCAGAACCTCATCTAGCACCAACCGAGTTGTGCTACAATCTTTGAGTCCCTGTATGGCATTGAAAATGTCAGCCCAAACGGCAGGAAGCTCAGATCGGGATGGGTAGTAATTGTTGGGGTCTACCACTCTGTTAGGGGCCGGAATTATCACATTGAACCGTCCCTCTGCTATCGTTGTGACCATCGTGTACACAAACTGAAGGGGTTCTGGCAATGCGGCGTACCCTGGTGACAACACGAAGACCACCTTCACTACATTTTGGGTGAAACGTTGTTTTGCTGCTGTTTCTACCTCAGCCATCGCCGCGAGCAATGTCATTATCGCCTCCCCTATGTTCTCGTTGCTCGGGATCGACCCAACGTCAGACGTGTCAACAAGCCCCTGCTTTGTAGATGATCATTTGAGCCTGCAACCACTATCACCTGCGGCTCCATGCTGACCACCCTTCGTACTCAGTCCAATTTAGGCGCCGTCAAGAAAATCACGTCGGGCCAAAAGAGAGAACGGGCGTATAGAGATAGTCGGACGTGGCCACAATCAGAAAATTGGCAGCTTTCATATCTAAGGGATCATAAGCGGCAAACAGGCCGTCGCCTACTTGGGCTTTCAGTTTCCCATATCTCTTGTCATCTCCATCCACCGTGGTTGTTCGGGGGTAATCCCTTGAATACTCGCCAGGCGTCTGACCGGGTGGTTTAGCAAACTGCCTGTACATCTTGTGATGTTTGTTATTAGGCTTGTTATCTGCCTGAATTTTGCCCTTGCGAGCAGGTGGCGTCAGTTCCCGGGCTCTCTGTCGGACGTCCGTAAGAGACCGGGTATTCAAAGGTCCAAAGGTATTGTCCTGAGGCAATCCATTCAAGTCTGCGTGCCGGAACGTAGTCGTGGAGCTGAACTGCTCCTGCTCTGCTAGCAGCCAATCCACGCCCGGTATCCGATATAGTCGCGACACTGTGCGACTTTCTCCGCCAATCATTCTCATTGTGTCCTCCCGACACGTCAAGGTATTCATATTCAACTTCGTTGACATGTCCGTCTTGTACTGTCCCCAATGACTAGGGTCTGATCGGTTCCAAAGCAGCACGCTGCCTGGTTCAACTCCCTCCGCTGGCACGGCGCTCGTAGACGGTCCGGCTGCTGAAGCAGGGTTTGCCATGGCCGGCGTGTCGTTCCTCCTAGACACGGTCTGGGAGTTATTCCTGTTCTGATCAACTGATCTCCCGAGTCGGTTTTCAAGTCGGTTAGGAGGAGGAGCAGTCCCTAGCCTCTCTCTTACGTTTGAGCTCGGAGCGACGGGTGCGGCTGTAGCCGTCTCCATTGCCAAGGGCCCTAGGCGGTTGATGAGGGATTCGGGCACTCTTGCCCTTATTCTACTTCCTCCGGTCGAGCTGGTCCGAGCCAGAGAACTGGTCGCTATCGACTCCTGCTCCACTTCCCTCAACTGCGTCTGAAATACATCATTGACCCAGTGTATCCCTCGTTGGGTGTTGAAATGTATTCCATCTCTGGTAAGCGCGATGTGATCAATCATGCGCAGCGTGTTTTCGAGATCCAGAAGTCGCAGCTCGCCAGGGTTGTTTCTCACCAGACTGCGGATCATTTCGTTCCACCGTGTCACGCATTCATGAAATCTGCCACTGTGGTGCCCACCAGCGGGTTTTGTGGTATCGTGCGCAGCACCACAAGCCTGTGCCTGTACTTCTCCTTTAGTTCGATCAAGAGGCATACCTATAGAGGCTCCCGCTTGCTCTCATTCAGATCCCTCACCAAACTGTCTCCTATGATCAAGTGGCGACTCCCTGGGAGAATTACCTGCTCGCTCGTAGCGGGGTTCCAGCTCATGTCATTCAGGCAGGCTCGAGGATGCTCCGTGGCCACTTGCGTGAACTGGTGATGTGCCATCAGATTCTTCCTAATGTCAACCACGCGGGACTTTTGAAAGGTTCCGCCATGCGCAGTCCCCGAGGACGCTACCGTGCGGGGTGCTCGCTCCGAGCTATTGGATGAATGATCACGACGTTGGGAAGGAACGATCCTACCCAATGTCCGGCCAGTGGTTCTGTTGATCTCATCCATTGTTGCTCTGGCCACTTGGTTGAATGATTCTTGGAACTGAGGAGCGAGATAGATGTCAGAAGGGTCTGGTATCGTGTTCCTCTGACTGGAAGCAGACTGTTGTGTCTGCTGAGGAGCCTCGGGCCCTCTCGATGCACACAGCTCCTGTACTCTTGTCTTGGGGCGTCTGTCGCTGGATCCCTCCGAGGATTTCGTTGTCGCCAGAACTTCCTGTGACACTTGGCTCACCTTTGCCATATACAGCTCCTTCAGGTGCTTTATTTTATCCTCCTTGTAGGCCACCTGCAGACCTTCGTATTTCTTTTTCCATTCGTCTCTTTCTCGAGCTATCGCTCTTTACTCCTGGAGTTTGGCACACAGCTCGCTCTGGTCTCTCTCCTTCTTCTCCAACGTCTCAATCGTCTCCGACGTCTGGATCTCTATTTCACTCACCCTCACTCTCTTCGGAGGAGGAGCAGCTGTTGGAGAGTCGACCGAATGTGACGGGCCTGGCCCATCACGTTGTGTTTTCGCTCCGATGAGCGGCTGCGCAGGTGGGACCGGTAAGGGCATCTCACCTAGCCGGTGGTCCCTCTATTCACCTAGTCCTGGCTCACGAGCCAGGTCGTGGCCAGACATTTCTCCACGTCGCCATCTCATCAGTCGGTTTCGACCTCTCTCGGCGGTCCCGGACTCACCGAAGGCCAACATCAACACGACTTCTGTAGGGCGATTCCCTCGACCCTCTTGTCCCAATGCATTGACGAGCGCAACCACAAACATCGCCAGCCCCGGGTCTTCTCGTGTAAAATCACAATCGATCAGCCGCTGATAGATCTCGTCTAGAGTCGCTCCTAGACTCGCTGAGAGGAATTCCATAAGTTCGTTAGTGTCACCCATTTCTTGTCGCGTTGATTCTTGTTGTCGTGTAGTTTCTTCCTGTTTCGTTTGATTCAATGAATTCAGTAAACAATTTCTGATCAATCAAGATCCAAAAAACAAGTCGCGACTTAAAACCATCATTTTTGGATAAAACTTCATTCAACTCTTTAAAATTCCTCATTGAAATTCTCTTCTCAATCCTTATTTAAAAATTTAGCACCAAGGTGGATCGTCCACCTGTATCTGCGTCAGGGTAGCACAATGAGCGCTGTCACCTTGACGACCTGGAGTACTCTAGGTCTTTTATGACACGAAACATAAAACATATCATAACAATAACATAACACATGAACACATAAACATCACACATCTATATTATCACATAAAAACATAATCCCTAATATTGTACCTAAAACCTAACCTAATCTAAAACTTGACACTAATTCTTAACAAGTAACTTAATAAAAACTACTTATCGGCAAATGCAATTCCTAGCATATGCTCAGATAGTATTTTTTATGTAAGTAAACCTCTATGTCAGTTTCTGAAAATATCACATGTACAAGTGCGTACAACTCTCTCGGATGTAGCTTTCCTCTATTAGGATCATATACTGGTAACGAGAGAGAGGTCACTCCTCTCTCCACCAAAAAATCCCTAAGTCGAGTCAAGGCCAATACCAAGCTCTTTGGATCTACATGTTGCCTATCAGTGGCCTTGGTAACCAGGAAACACAAATATTTCCCTAGTATCTGTGATGCAACAGGGGGCAGCGCTATCATCCCTCCCACACCAGGCCTCTGTTTCCATAAAAATTCGATGTTCTTATACTCTTTTCGAAATCAGCCGCTAGTGCTGTTTTGAAGCTTACGTCCGCGGTTATCGCTATAGCGCACGTGCGTTCCGCGAGTATGAAATCGCTGTCCGTTATGACGATATTGTTTGAATAATGGTTCGGTAGGTCGAAACATTCAACTCTTTAAAACTCCTCATTGAAATTCTCTTCTCAATCTTGATTTAAAAATTTAGCACCAAGGTGGATCGTCCACCTGTATCTGCGTCAGGGTAGCACAATGAGCGCTGTCACCTTGACGACCTGGAGTACTATAGGTCTTTTATGACACGAAACATAAAACATATCATAACAATAACATAACACATGAACACATAAACATCACACATCTATATTATCACATAAAAACATAATCCCTAATATTGTACCTAAAACCTAACCTAATCTAAAACTTGACACTAATTCTTAACAAGTAACTTAATAAAAACTACTTATCGGCAAATGCAATTCCTAGCATATGCTCAGATAGTATTTTTTATGTAAGTAAACCTCTATGTCAGTTTCTGAAAATATCACATGTACAAGTGCGTACAACTCTCTCGGATGTAGCTTTCCTCTATTAGGATCATATACTGGTAACGAGAGAGAGGTCACTCCTCTCTCCACCAAAAAATCCCTAAGTCGAGTCAAGGCCAATACCAAGCTCTTTGGATCTACATGTTGCCTATCAGTGGCCTTGGTAACCAGGAAACACAAATATTTCCCTGGTATCTGTGATGCAACAGGGGGCAGCGCTATCATCCCTCCCACACCAGGCCTCTGTTTCCATAAAAATTCGATGTTCTTATACTCTTTTCGAAATCAGCCGCTAGTGCTGTTTTGAAGCTTACGTCCGCGGTTATCGCTATAGCGCACGTTCGTTCCGTGAGTATGAAATCGCTGTCCGTTATGACGATATTGTTTGAATAATGGTTCGGTAGGTCGAAACATGATTAAAAAATTCGTCCAAAAGGTGGTTTTTTAGCATTCTCGCCCTCTGTCTCTAGTTATCCGGTTTCTCTTGCCGATTTCAATTTTTTTATTATCAGATTTTCGGTGTGGGTGAGTCCTACCCCCACTCTCCGTACAAAAATATCCATCGACGTCCCCGTCGATCGCCCAAACTCTAGGAGATCGAGGTTGGATTGTGAAACACGTAGAGGACCATCTGGGGCGACCCAGTTGGACTCGGTATTGTCATGACTGAAGTACTTGATGCCGTCTTTATCGACGTCCTGAATCGTCAGGATCGTCTCTTTTGGATCTGTCGGCAGATCATGGAGCCATTCGAGCACCCGCAAGTTCGTTAGTTGCTCCGTGGCCACTTGCGTGAACTGGTGACGTGCCATCAGATTCTTCCTAATGTCAACCACGCGGGACTTTTGAAAGGTTCCGCCATGCGCAGTCCCCGAGGACGCTACCGTGCGGGGTGCTCGCTCCGAGCTATTGGATGAATGATCACGACGTTGGGAAGGAACGACCCTACCCAATGTCCGGCCAGTGGTTCTGTTGATCTCATCCATTGTTGCTCTGGCCACTTGGTTGAATGATTCTTGGAACTGAGGAGCGAGATAGATGTCAGAAGGGTCTGGTATCGTGTTCCTCTGACTGGAAGCAGACTGTTGTGTCTGCTGAGGAGCCTCGGGCCCTCTCGATGCACACAGCTCCTGTACTCTTGTCTTGGGGTGTCTGTCGCTGGATCCCTCCGAGGATTTCGTTGTCGCCAGAACTTCCTGTGACACTTGGCTCACCTTTGCCATATACAGCTCCTTCAGGTGCTTTATTTTATCCTCCTTGTAGGCCACCTGCAGACCTTCGTATTTCTATTTCCATTCGTCTCTTTCTCGAGCTATCGCTCTTTACTCCTGGAGTTTGGCACACAGCTCGCTCTGGTCTCTCTCCTTCTTCTCCAACGTCTCAATCGTCTCCGACGTCTGGATCTCTATTTCACTCACCCTCACTCTCTTCGGAGGAGGAGCAGCTGTTGGAGAGTCGACCGAATGTGACGGGCCTGGCCCATCACGTTGTGTTTTCGCTCCGATGAGCGGCTGCGCAGGTGGGAACGGTAAGGGCATCTCACCTAGCCGGTGGTCCCTCTATTCACCTAGTCCTGGCTCACGAGCCAGGTCGTGGCCAGACATTTCTCCACGTCGCCATCTCATCAGTCGGTTTCGACCTCTCTCGGCGGTCCCGAACTCACCGAAGGCCAACATCAACACGACTTCTGTAGGGCGATTCCCTCGACCCTCTTGTCCCAATGCATTGACGAGCGCAACCACAAACATCGCCAGCCCCGGGTCTTCTCGTGTAAAATCACAATCGATCAGCCGCTGATAGATCTCGTCTAGAGTCGCTCCTAGACTCGCTGAGAGGAATTCCATAAGTTCGTTAGTGTCACCCATTTCTTGTCGCGTTGATTCTTGTTGTCGTGTAGTTTCTTCCTGTTTCGTTTGATTCAATGAATTCAGTAAACAATTTCTGATCAATCAAGATCCAAAAAACAAGTCGCGACTTAAAACCATCATTTTTGGATAAAACTTCATTCAACTCTTTAAAACTCCTCATTGAAATTCTCTTCTCAATCCTGATTTAAAAATTTAGCACCAAGGTGGATCGTCCACCTGTATCTGCGTCAGGGTAGCACAATGAGCGCTGTCACCTTGACGACCTGGAGTACTCTAGGTCTTTTATGACACGAAACATAAAACATATCATAACAATAACATAACACATGAACACATAAACATCACACATCTATATTATCACATAAAAACATAATCCCTAATATTGTACCTAAAACCTAACCTAATCTAAAACTTGACACTAATTCTTAACAAGTAACTTAATAAAAACTACTTATCGGCAAATGCAATTCCTAGCATATGCTCAGATAGTATTTTTTATGTAAGTAAACCTCTATGTCAGTTTCTGAAAATATCACATGTACAAGTGCGTACAACTCTCTCGGATGTAGCTTTCCTCTATTAGGATCATATACTGGTAACGAGAGAGAGGTCACTCCTCTCTCCACCAAAAAATCCCTAAGTCGAGTCAAGGCCAATACCAAGCTCTTTGGATCTACATGTTGCCTATCAGTGGCCTTGGTAACCAGGAAACACAAATATTTCCCTGGTATCTGTGATGCAACAGGGGGCAGCGCTATCATCCCTCCCACACCAGGCCTCTGTTTCCATAAAAATTCGATGTTCTTATACTCTTTTCGAAATCAGCCGCTAGTGCTGTTTTGAAGCTTACGTCCGCGGTTATCGCTATAGCGCACGTTCGTTCCGTGAGTATGAAATCGCTGTCCGTTATGACGATATTGTTTGAATAATGGTTCGGTAGGTCGAAACATGATTAAAAAATTCGTCCAAAAGGTGGTTTTTTAGCATTCTCGCCCTCTGTCTCTAGTTATCCGGTTTCTCTTGCCGATTTCAATTTTTTTATTATCAGATTTTCGGTGTGGGTGAGTCCTACCCCCACTCTCCGTACAAAAATATCCATCGACGTCCCCGTCGATCGCCCAAACTCTAGGAGATCGAGGTTGGATTGTGAAACACGTAGAGGACCATCTGGGGCGACCCAGTTGGACTCGGTATTGTCATGACTGAAGTACTTGATGCCGTCTTTATCGACGTCCTGAATCGTCAGGATCGTCTCTTTTGGATCTGTCGGCAGATCATGGAGCCATTCGAGCACCCGCAAGTTCGTTAGTTCTTGCTCATGAGTCTGTTCCGCTTCTGGTTCGAACTCCATTTCCGGTTCTGATCGATCGTCGATCCAATCCTGATCCATGTCATTCACCAAGTCTATTTCTTCTAGCACCGCCACTTCGTCCAGTCCTACTAGTGAGTCCATGACATCACTTACAACTATCCTGTATCCTGTCTACAACGAAACCCTCGCCGCACGGATTGTATTTCTTCTTGTTTTTTCCTCTCTTGCTCTGGCGTGTTTCCATGGTGAGAGGAAAGTCAGGCTGTATTCCTTTGTCAATTTCGATTTGTTCCGGGCAGTCCCAGTCTTCCTCGGCATAAGGTAGAGTTTCATCGTCCACTTCTACTCGCTCGGTCAACTCCAGATCCAGTGGTAGGTCGCAATCGTCCACCACCTCATTCCCGTGGTTTTTGTCGCGAGTACCCCTTTCATTCACTTCACAAGCAGGATCCACTATCAAATAGTCTCCCTCTTGCATGTCTGCTGGGATGCACCAGTCCTCTGACGAGGCATTGTGTGGTTTGATATTTTCGTAATGAGCTGCTCTTCCAGTGCTCAGTCGATAAAAACGACCTCCTTGGTGCACCTCTGTTATCTGAAATGGACCACGCCATTTCTTTAATAATTTCTTGGTTCCTTTTGGTGGAACCACTTCCTGGAACACCCAGAAGTAGTCGCCAACTGAGTAGGCTTTCGCATCGGCTGTCCTTTTATCAAACCTCCTTTTTTGTCTATATTGCGCCTGTTGCGTGTTCCTCCTGCATAAGTCATTGAGGTCCTGTTGTCTTCTAATAACATCACGCACGTACGTTTGCGGTGCTGTTCTCTTCCCCTCATATTCAGGGTAGAAAAACGTCAACGGGAGCGCTTTTTTGTGACCCGTTAGCATCATCTGCGGACTTATTCCCGTGGTGGAATGCTCCGTGCTGTTGTAAGCACCCATCACTTGCGGCAAGTGCTTGTCCCAGTCATCCATGTAGCGTGAGCAATAGACTCTCAGCATGGATACCAGTGTGCGATTTTGCCTCTCGACTAGGCCATTCGTTTGCGGGTGATAAGTGGTCGAGTGGGCCTGCGGTACCTGCGACCTTTTCATTAACTCCTTCGTGAGATCACCCACGAATGCTTTGCCATTGTCCGATTGGAATGTGATGGGGCAGCCATGCCTCGCTATCCACACATTTATCAAATGATCGCATGTTTCTTCCGCCGATGCTGTCATGCAGGGTGCTGCCTCCGCATACTTCATAAAATGGTCGATCATTACCAGCACCTGATTATACCCCGTTGCTGTCATGCAGATTTTCTGATGATCAATTTGCACCACTTCGTTGAAACCCGACGACTCTATTGACTGTAGGGGGAACCTTAGTTTCCTGGGATCCTTCGCCTGCTGACATGACAGGCATGCGACAATCCACTTCTCACAAGCCTTCTTCAATCCCGGCCATTCGAATCGTTTCTGTATCCTATTGTACACTTTGTCCACGCCTTGATGACCCATCTGATCATGTGATCGAGAGAGCAATTCAGTCTGGTACATCTGTGGTAACACAATTGAATTGTACTTGTAAAGGACCTTGTCCTCCTCTTTACGTTTACAGGCTACGATTCCGTCCTTGTTCAGGTACAACAAGTCGTTTCTCTTCAGGTAGAATTGCTTCAAGATCTTGTAGCTGTCTTCTTCCAAGTCTCCTTTGTCAGGTGCTCCATTCTCGATCCATCTCTTCAGACTGCTCGTCATTCTATCATTTCGTTGAGCCCTTAGGAGATCCAACAGCCTGTACCTGGCTTTCAAATACGTCTTTGCCACGTTCATTTGCCCACTCATTATCTCCGGAGCATGAGAATCGTCCATCAACTTGACACACCATATCTTTTTCAAAGGCGTCGCTTCCTGCACAGATGGTTCCAGGTTGGTACGGACAACCGTACCATGTGGCAGCAATCTGGTTGGGCGTTTTGAAACTGCTATCAGCTCGAGCTCGTCTGCGGCATTATCTACCACAGTGCCCTCTTCATCTGATGTGTATCTGTCCTTGTCTGGATCCTGATGCGTTTCTCGGTCCAGCCCGCGCTGCTTCCAGTCTACCAACAAGGAGTGGATTGCGATCTCTGACATATCAGAATTGGAAGTTGTTTCAGATGTGTTGTCCCAGGACTGGGGCCTCGAGTCAACACTTGAGCCGACTGATTCCTCAACATCATATTCCAAGTTGTCTAAGATGTTTCTCGACTCCCCGGACAAAATTCTGTCCATTGGTCGCTTTGAATCCGACTCCCCGGACAAAATTCTGCCCCTAGGTGGTTTCGTCAACCTCTCCCCGGACAAGTCGTCCTGCACGGGCTCAAAAGTGTCTGACTCCTCAGACAAGTCGTCCTTGACGGGCTCGAAGGTATCAGACTCCCCGGAAATTGTCTCGTCCCCGGACGAACAATCTGGGCTCGGCTCGTATTCTTCTCTTGCATCCGTGGAATGCACTCTCCTCGCGAAGCTGGATTTCGACTTGATCCTGACTTCCTCTGTGGCTTGGGTCTGATTCAGTGTCCCATATTCAGTGAACGAAGTTCTCAACAAGACCTCCTTTGGCATCGAGCTCACCAGCTGGTTGACTATCGACCTGCAATCCCGTTCAACACCTCGGCTGCGAATGGACACTGGCCTCTTCTCTGTTCTCTCATTGACAGTCAACCGCTGCATGGTCTCCATCCACTCACGATCATGCCTATCCACTTCCCTTCCCAACAAATCACGGAGATTTCCCATGACGTCCGGCGCCACGTTCACCGTCCTGTTCAATAGAGCCATGCTGTTTATACCCAGCCTGGTAAGTTCTTGCTGTACAAAATTGGATCGTACTAGCAGATCCAACGGAACGGGCTCGCCTCTGGCTAAAACCTTTGTCTCCGCGGCCGTCTCCACTGGAAGGTCAGGGTATCCGGGTATAGGATGCCCTGACTTATCTAACCACCTAGTAAGTGGCAGTTTGTCGTAGGTTTCCTTGTCCAGAAATGAAAACATGTCTTTGATCTCCGATTGATTAGCCTGCTTCTCCTCGAGGTGCTCATAGAATTCTGTCTTTTTACTGAGGATGTCTGCGTTCTGGTGCTTGTCACGGGTACGGTGCTCTATGATCATGTGGTATCCATCAGGGCGCACGATCCAACGACCAATATAATTTTGATCCATCGAATAGGTTTTCAGCCAGGCAAGGGCACGATTATCCACACGCAATTTAAAGGGAGCACTCCCCAAGTAGGCCCTGTATTTTTTCACGAAAGTGATCACCGCGAACATCTCCGCTTTTGGTGCGCCGTACTTCATCTCAGTATCACTCAGGACTTTACTCCCGTAGGCTATCGGACGAGGAACCGTTTTCCCGTTCCACTACTGCTCCTGGTGAAGTATGCCCGATATCGCAACCACTGATGCATCCGTGTCCAGCACGAACATCCCCTTCTCTGTTGGCATGCCGAGGACCGGTGCCTCGCAAAGTTCACGTTTGATGTTCTCAAATGAAACTTGTGCCTCATCAGTCCAAGTGAACTTTTTGCCCTTGTTTCTCATCAACCGCTGCATGGGGTATATTTTGTCAGCATACCCCTTGATGAACTCTCGATAATAATTAGCGAATCCCAAAAACTCATCAGCTGTGTATCTGTTTTAGGTGCCTTCCAGGTCAGCACCGCTTCAACCGCTTCAGGATCTGGTCTCACTCCATGTTTATCCACCAGGCGGCCCAGATACTTTATGGAATCTCTGAGGATTTCACACTTAGAGGGTTTACATTTCAGACCCGCCTGCTTCATGCAAGAAAACACCTCCTCCAACCTCTCTATATGGTCTTCTAAGGTTGGTGTTGCAATCACGACATCATCGACATAACACATGATGAGATTCCCGTATTTCTTAGTGACGCTCGTGAGTGCCTGGGCCATCAGTCTCTGGAATGTGGCCGTCGCGTTGCAAAATCCGAACGGCATCCTCTTCCACTGGAACAATCCCAGCTCGCACGCGAAGCCTGTTTTTTCTCGATCTTGCTTTCGGAGTGGCACCTGCCAGAACGCAGAGCCCAAATCCAACTTTGTGAAGAACTTCGCGTCTCCCAGCTTGGATAGGCTCTCATCGATGCGGGGAATCGGATATGCGTCCATTATAGTCACTGCGTTCAGATAACGGAAATCACAACAAAATCTGAGTTGTCCCCCTTTCTTTTTCGCCATGACCACGCCACAAGCCCACGGGGACTTCGACGGCTCGATCATGTCATACTCCATTAACATCTCAATTTCCTTCCTACACGCTTCTGACTTATGAGGGGTCATCCTTCTCGCCCCTTCCCTAAGAGGTACCGAGCCCTATTCTATCTCAATCTCGTGTTCTAAAAAATTACAGCAACCTATGTCGGCCTTATGTTTCGAAAAAACGTCTGCGTTCCGACTTAGCACCGCTCTGAGCGAATCTAGTTCCATGTCTGATATTTTACCCTTCAAATGTTCTATCTCAGGTAGGACCGGTTTATTCGCTGCTAACTCTGTCTCTGTCGGCCTCTCAGGAAAGTTGGAACAACTAGACAGCCCATCATCTGTTTCCGACTTCATTGAAAACAATTTCCTAGAAGATTTCAATTCATTTACTCTCTTCATTATACATTCTTGGTTCGCAAGCAATGGACATTTAGTTACATCAAACTTTTTCAAGTTCTCCACACTCTGAAAGTCTGTGTTCAGAGGCAAAGCATAGCCAAGTTTCTTTCCCCTCTGTATTGTCACTGTTGTTGCTTCTGTGTTCAACAACACACTCACACACAGTCCGCTCTGAGTGAGTGAGAAGCTTCTTCCTAAAATAGCTGAGCTTTTACTGTTTGGATTTGGTACCAGGCACACCTGTCTGTCATTGCTGAGCTCATTCAAGTTCATCGTCCTAAACGTCGCTACTACGGCTTGGTTTGGTTTTAATCTAACTTTTCGATCCAGAAAAATCGGCACCTTGGCCTGGTTAATTAAGATCTTTTTAAGGGGTTTCTTTTCATACTTTCTCTCAGGATCCTTGATCCTAATCAACCCGTCATTGAGATCGATCGTGACATCAAAGTTGCGTACGAAGTCCCTTCCTAAGATGAACTGATCGGATTCGTCCAAATTCTCCACTACTAGGAAGCTCATCCAAAGATGTCTTCCTCCGAGCCGCAGTGAAATGATCGGGGTTCGTCCAGTCACATAGATCGCTCCCTGATTGGCAGCTGCCAACCTGATGTTTGTCGGTATGAGATCCGACCTCTCGAAACCCATGTCGGTCCAAGTTTCGACTGGCATGACGCTAACCACTGCTCCCGTGTCTAGCAGTCCCTTTACTGAAAGTTGTCTGCCTTGCATGTCCAGCACGTGTGCGACCAGATCGGCCTCGCAACCTATGTGCACCGCATCTTATTCGAGCATGGCGTTGTGTCCGATTCGTCTAACCTTCAGCTCCTCTTGACCAATGTATATCCGGCCAATCTGATCGTTCGCATCAGTTATGTGAGCTTTTGTGTAGATATTGATGCCATCAACATTCATTAGAATCGGGTATGGGCCATGGACATCGATCTAACGTCCATCCACTTTCATCAGCCTCGGACCTCCTGTTGTGAGCAGCGCTCGCACTGCCCTGGAGTCCAGCTTGGGATCTTTCTCCTTCAGGTAGTCGGCATAGATGTCCAGGTGGACTAGTGTAATCTCGGATGGTTCACTCAAGTTCTTGACCACCTGGTGCCCTGCGACTGAGATAATGGACATTATTTTCGTCCCCTGCTTCCTCATGCCGAAAGTTCTCCCAGATATAACGTTCAGTTTTAGTCCCTGTTTCCTGGGTTCCTCTTTGTCTTCTCTTTTCGTCGTTTTACCCAGAGTATTAAAACTTTCCCGAAGATCTGTGCTCTCCAGCTCCGACCTTACCCACTGCTCCACTTCTTTCGTGGCTAGCTCCTGTTTGACATTCTGCAACGCTATCCTTGCCGCCAGGCCGTAATCTACCTTGAGTGGGCTAGCCGACTCTGCCTCCAGGTTCGAGGCTACCACCTCGTCAGGCAGTGTCTTTACCTTCTTAGTCGTAAAGGTGCTCGGTGTCGTCTCCTTTCTCCGAGACTCGGCCTCGTTCATCAGACGTGCTCGACTGGCCTTGACACCCGTGCTCTTCGTGGCGGGGATGTTTCGCGTCCGCCACTGCATACCAAAACTGAGTGCAATCAGACTTGAAGTGTCCTTCCAAATTACAGAAGAAGCACCTCGGACTATATTTCATGATGAGCCCTCTGACGTACTCTTCGTGATCCTCGTCGGTCGCGTCGACGTCATCGAGAAAGTAGCCTATTGCCTTCAAGTTCTGTTTGTATGCAGAACACGCGGAAACGTGATGGTCCATCGAACCACAATTCGCACACGACCTCCTCTTATCCATGTCATCGCGAGGTTTGTACCAACTGGAGTTCGCACCAGTGTTTGTCCCGCTGTAGTTACCATAATTGCTGTAACGGTTTTGCGCCCTCGGTTTTATGAGTAAATACTCGTGTGACTTCATACGCAAATCATCGGGCGTGGGTACCTGGTCAAGTGACCGGGTGAAGTGTGTGGCCAACATCCTCTTCAACTCCTCACTCTTTACTCCGTCCATGAACTTCGAAGCAATCGCCAAGTTTCGCTCGGATATTCTCTCATCGGGATTGCTTCTCCTCCTAAGCAATTCAAGGTCGTCCAAAAAATTTTCTATGGATTCGTCATCTCTTTGACGCCTCTTTTCGAACTTCACCATAGCCTGGTGCCCTTGTACTCCAGAGCCGAAACGATTCAGCAGGATGTCGAATATCTTGCGAGCGCTGTCTCTCTCATTGGCTCTTTTCGCCATTACACAATTTAGTGCAGTACCCTCCAGGTTGCTCGTTAGCGCGCTGCACTCTTGTTTCTTGGAGAGACTCTCTTCCTCAAAGTGTAACTTCATTATCCAAGTAGCAATGCAGCCTTCTGACTCGTCTTTGTATGACTTCGGCTTTTTCAGTGTCCTTCTTGACCTCTCTCCTCTCTCGGTTGACTTCGAGAGTTTGGTGATGAATGTTTCTAGAGATCTGTTCAGAGGCTCAAACATCGAGGCATACATCGTCGTGTCCTGTGAGACTGTAGTCATATCTGGCACTGAACTGACTTGTGGCACAGTTGGCAACCTTGTCTCCGGAGTAGCATCTGCCTCCGGCGGGACTGGATTCGTCCTGCCAGGCCTCGACGGGGCTGCCCTGGGCCGCTCCCTATTCCTAGGTTCGTAGTTCGTTCTCGAGCTTTGCTGGGCTCTGGCATAGCTGCCCGTACCATCTCCATCATTCGCAAGGCGTGAGCGCTCCCTTGGGTTGGAACGCTCCTCCCAATTGCCCCCGTTCAAGATCGCGTCAAGCTTCCGCATCATTAAGTCAGATTTGGCATCTAACCTTTTTTCCAGGCTAGTCATCGTGCGGGCGTAGGTACTATCATGATCGTTCAACAATCGCTCGATCTCCATCGTCATCCTAGCCTCTCTTTCGTGTGACTCCTTGTTTGCCTGTGCCAGGCTCTCCGCCAGGCATTGATCGGTGTTGCGAATCAATTGAGCCTGATCAACCCTCGCCTGCGACTTCACGTGCGTTAGTTCATCTCTCAGATTCTCTCGACCTTGGTGAGCTCTCTCATCAACTTGATCTATTCTCTTAGTCATGTCCCGTCTCAGTTCATCCAGACCATTCATTACGCCAGTGAACATGTCACTTATATCTCCAGTGGCCCCAAACGACGGGGTTAGACCCAAAGAAGATGAGGTCAAATGCGGCTGCAGCCGGGTACTTGATGACGCACCGCCTTTTTGCTTGCTCATCGACGTCATCAATCTGTCGAACGTTGATGACGCTCCCATCGTTATTCCATCTGACATGGGCCTGGTCGGCGAGGCGGACGACGCCTTCCTGCTCATGTCGTTCCTTGGGCACGGTGTGAAGTTCACATCCGGATGGGTTATCTCCGGGTAGTCATAACTGGAAGATAAACCTCCAGTTCGTAGTGACGCCATGCGCTCATCGTACAAAGACTTCCAGCTCTTCTTGGCCTTCGAACCCAGTTGTTCTTCACTCGGGCTTATACTCGACATCATCGCGTTGTTGCTCTGCTTGGCCAGGGATGAGTGGGTAATAGCTGAATGTGATTTTTCTCTCCTCCACCTATGACTCTTGGTCTCCGATTTGGACATTCCCTTGAATAACACTTCCTCTCGCGGCTCGACCTCGGAACGCTCCGAGGTCTCCTCCGTCCTCTCAACTTCCTCCCGCTCGAGGTCCTCGCTCGGCTCAAAGTCGGGTCGAATAAGCGTCCGTTCTCCTTCGTCAAAGGGGTCCGCAAGCATCTCGTTCGCGGGTCCGGCCTCGGCGCTCCGCCCTTGATTGCCATCGAGGTTTTTCTCGCTCCTTAGTTTCATTTTGCTCACTGAAAGATCAGGTTGACCTTTAGTCGATTCGGTTTCGGCAAACACGTCGGAGGCGCTGCTAAACGAGGACTGGCTACGCCTAGTTTTAGATTTTCGCGTGCTGCCCTTGCTCAGCCTGGGAATCTTAGTAGTCGATCCTAACGAGTCCCTGCGCTGCATACTTTGTGACAAATAACAATATTCTTATTATTTAATGGCGATTCACACGTACCGCAACAAGTTCAAGTTAAATTACTTAACGCTGCCTCTTCGATCTCGTAGGTATCAAAAATGTCTCTTAGATTTCTCAATGACAATCTTAGCGATTCAGCTAAAGTAACACACAGGGCTTGCTCAGTATTGATATAATGCTAACTCAACCCTGTTGTATAGTATAACAGTCTCACAAAATTTTCACAAGATATAATCAACACGCAAAACACAATCGATAATCAGATCAGAATATACTACAGGTGACAGCGACCTTTCTTCAGTATCAATTTATCGCAACACAATTTATCAAGTCACTGCTTTGTTAAAAGTTAAAATCAAACAATCTTTGGTAAAAAGCAGTGATGATTCAGAAACAGATCAATAAAACTTAGTCTTAAAGAAAAAGACTTCCCTCAATCGGAACGATCCGAAAGAACGAAGCCCAGGACACAGTCTTCTCAAGTGAGTGTGTATTTGCCTAATACACCCACCGAGGTCTTCTTCTAGGTGTCCTGCGATTGCTCGAGCTGTCCTACTATGTAGCTCAAGGCAACCTCTGGCCGAAAATTTCTAAAGTCTATGAAAAAGCTCCCCCACACCCGGAACGCTCCAAGTGCACGAGAGCAGGGAACAACTTTTCTTCTCAAGTGAGTGTGTATTTGCCTAATACACTCACCGACATCTCCTTTTATTTGTTCCCGGATTGCCCGAACTTTCCTATTAAGTAGCTCAAGGCAATCACACAACCAAAATCACAATAAAAAAAAATTTTGTTCGGGTACTTCCGATACACCCGACCTAGAATCCAAAGTTGATCACAAATTTACGGGTCAAAATGGGCTCCTATGATCCTAATAAGTGCGCCTGATATCCTAATATGATCTTAATTAAATGGATATTTTCCGTTTCCCAAATTGCCACAGGTTTCCTCAAGTTTCTAACAAGGAAGGTTGTTAGAAGGTATAAGTCACTCCGGAGGGTTACTTCGGAGGGTTGTTAAGACACTTAGCCTACTCCGGAGGGTTACTTCGGAGGGTACCTTAGTCACCCAAGAGACTTCGGAGGGTCCCCCTTAACTCACTAAGTAGGGTCAACAAGAGGCTTAATATGCTCCGGAGGGTTATCTCGGAGGGTTCTTCCAAAATTTTCAACTTTTTGAAAAGGGCCTTCAACTAGCTTAAGAAAGCGTCAAAAGAACCTAAATTCCTTATGGGGTGTTGTTTTTAAGTCCTTCGGAGGGTCTCGTGGAAAATTTCCACTAAGGAGGGTTGCTAAAGGGCTTAAGTCACTCCGGAGGGTTACTCCGGAGGGTTCCGCAAAAATCAGGAAAAAGGGGTTAATTTACCGCAATAAAGCCTCTGAATGTGGTGTAACTTGCTTAAAACCAGGTTGGTTGACACGGTCAACCTTCCCAGCAGGATAAAAAGGTGTTTTGATAAAATTTTCTGCCGCTCGGAGGGTTACCTGTAATTTGGACCCTCCGAACCAACAAATTCTAAAAAAAATTTCTTTTCCGAGATTATCAACCCAAAAACGGTTGCGGTCCGGAAAAATGGTCCAAAACGTCGACTTATGGTACCAAAATTATCCCAATCGGTTGGCTAGTCTTTGAGAAATTGCCAAAAACGTGTTTGTCGAAATGGGCTTTCTTCACCACCTATATAGGTTCTGAGAAACTTTTTCCGCAATTCATGTTGAAAGTGCCTAAAAACAATTGAAACGAGCGTAGTAGCCCTATACGGCACTGGAATTATGCAAAAAACGGACCAAAATTGGTTTGGAGACAAAAATTTGGCCAATAACTATCAAATTTGGACCCTCCGATTCCTTCCTTTTCCAATCCTTCAGTCGTTAGCTCTATCCACAGAGCTAATCGGAGGATTACTCAAGAATTTTTCTAGCAGCCGAGCACGTTATGCTAACACGCTCCTAATACAAAAAATTTTATTACTCTAACTCTAAAAACTCAAAAACTCGATCCCAAAAACAGATTGACAAAATTCAGAAAATTATCGAAATTTTGATCGAAAGATTTTGGTTTTTTCCAACTTCTACTGAGTTTTTTCTCACGCGGTTTCTTTAGTTAGAGGGATCGAACTACGTAGCTACTCCCTATATAAAAGCTTTTTGCTGTTCGGAAAAGCTCGGATATCCAAAAATTTGGGGGTCTACAGTTTGGTCGAAAATCGATAATTTTCGACGAAATTTGGGTGTTTCTTGGGTCTAATTAGGAGATAAGTAATATATAATAAGGATAATAAACTATTAGTAGTCGTTAATGAATAGTACTATACCCTCCTTTGCACCAAAATACCCGAATTAAGACCCCTTACTCGGAAATTTGTAATCGATGGAGGGTACAATCGGACCGCGCCAATCGTGCCCCCCACCACTTAAGTTCTGATGAAATAGTACCCGAACGATACCAAAATTGTTTCAACGATACCCAACAGTCGTTGTGGATGTTGTCCCTGATGTCCTTGTTGAGTGTGGAACACGTCGGTCAGCTTGCCACTCTACCCTCCGGCCACCGGCAAAATCACCATTAACGTGCTTAAATACTCAAATTACACTCAAGGGAGGGTATCCAACCCTTCACCAAAACACACAATCTTTCTATCAGAAATGATATGAATCAATCTGAAACAACAACAAATAGGAAGGTCAGATCACATCTCGTCCGAAAATAACATATAAACTGTCACTTTATGTTTTTTACTGTTTTTGGTCTTTTTTGGATTTTTTTTTGTACTTTTTTGTTTCCAAATAAATTTATTTTTGGCTTTTTCTTGGTTATGCACTATTTTGTTTGGTTTTTTGCTTTCTCTTTAATTGTTTTTGGTCCCGGGACCTTGGGACAAGCGGGCTCATGACTTCCCACCTGACCCTCCGGCCCCCGGAATTTTCGGTGTTAACTAAGTTAAAAAGCTAAATAGTACTAGACGGAGGGTACGCACCTTCCCCCTAGTACAATAACGGTCATTAAGGCCTCTAACTTGGGCATACGCCCGGAGCGGAGGGTTCGTCGCTGAAACGCTTGCTGATCATGATGGTCTTATGCCTTTGACAGGCCCACCCAGGAGCGCCATAAAAACGTCTATGTAACATTCGCCCAAATACTACACAGCGACGGAGCGTAGAAAAAGTACCTATTAACGACTGGCAGGCGTCAGTTACCTTAATCCTACTCGTTTTTCACCGTCTCGACCTTGCCAGTTGATTTTCTGGTCTGTTTAGGGCTAAGTAAAAAGTTACTATTTTTAGGCCATCAGTCAAACGACTTTTGATCAGCTTTCGTTTACATACGAACACAACCACATAGCTGAGTCTCGGATCCTCAGACTACGTGATTGCTATTAAAAACACGGCTCGAATACCCTATTTTAATATGTTTTTGTGTGACAGTTCTTTATTAAATCCATTGGAGATGGATTGACCCTCTCCTCTTTCTAGCTACTCATATTCTAAAATATCAAATAATACCGGTGTTAATTCAATCTCGTTCTTATCTCTCCCAATTTGTGGCACGGGAGGTTTCCGTGGAAAATTCCTTCCCCACTGAAGCTTCCTTCTCCATTAATATCCACTGACAAGAGTCTTATCGTGTGTTGTTGCCACGATAAGAGGCTTCGTATTTCTCGTCCCTTGTGCGACTGTTTTCCACAATATTCGTCGTTGTTCTGTTTTTTCGTCCCTTTCAGTCAAAATGGCCGTCTTTTTCTATTTCTCAGAAATATTCACTCTTCAATCGAAAATTTAAAAATAAAAATTCTAGAATATTCCTACCCTCCTTCGCAATACTTTTTCGTTACTAAGGCCTTTATTCGTGTCGCCGGAAGGTTGCGCTGTGCCTATCTGGCAGAATGGCACAGTTTATATCGGCGAGATTTGTATTTACTCATTTACTAGTGCAGTTGTTTTGGTTTTTTGTTTTTTGTTAACTGGTTCGCAATGATGACGACCATTTCAGATAATAGTTTCTCTGATGATGCACACAATGTGCGAAAGCGCTCAGAAATAGATTGTATGCTTTGTTTTTCATTAATTTTCATATGGGTTGGGCAATTGTTTCATTATCCGGAAAACCGGACTTTTGTTGTCATGACGAAAGATTTTGTTGTTAATTAATTCAGCGAGAGTAACCTTTTGGGGTGCCGGAGATCAAGCCGACGGGAGTCTGAAATTATTAACGAATGACAATCCTAAGTGATTCATTGTCATGAATAACGCTTATCATCGACTAAACTTGCCTGAAATTTTGAAAAGCAACGTTTTACAGATGAAAAAATTGTAATTTGTGTAACATTCGTCTACTGCAGTCACACATGAGGCTTAAGAAAAATAGGCCCTATAACCACTGGCTCAAGGGTCAGGGACACTATCTCTTGTGTTTTTCTACCTCAAGAACGGTCGGAGCCAGTTCGGTTCGCTTGTGACATGAGACTACGACCCGTTACAGCTTAAAGGCTACTACTAAAATATCCCCCCACTCTAGAATTAGAAACGTCCCCATACTTAGGTCTCTAGATACCCAAAATACATGAACGCCGTTAAAAACCGGGTTGGAACAATCCGTTAAGTTACTTTTTATTAGACAGTGGAACTTTGATCCATTTCAGGTGGATCAACCTAAAACTCACCTTACCTCAACATAACAATCATAAAACACACTCTAGAATTTAAATTTGTACTCACATAGTAGCACGCTCAAGAAGTGGGAAATAATCCAGTCGGTAGTTAACTCAAGAATTAATAAAGTAACTAAAATGAGTTTAACGTTAGTCAGTTTTAATAATAAGAACAAGTTTTTACTCTAGACTGTAAGTTCTCGTGAACCATTGGGACACTCTAGCTGTCCACCTTTCCACCGAAGGTTCACTCTGGTCCAGTTAATAATAGTTCTCCAGTCACAACAATCCAGTTCGTGGGAATGCTCTCGTCTCTGTTTTAGATGGGACAGCTCTACTCTTGTTCTATTGTGACAGAAATTGCGAATAGCAATTTCCCACTGTTTTATTTAGTAACTTTCCCGCGATTGTCACTCGATCGTTCTGAAATTGTTCTGATTTCTTTTTTCTGATTTTCAGTTATCGCGAGAAAATCGTGCATGACAGGTTCCATTCGAAATTTTGAAAAATTATATTTCACTCCAAAATCAAGTGTTTTTTGCTCCTCTCAAGGTCAAACTTCCAAATATGACCGACTGGCACATTGAGGTGCTTGAAAAGTTTAAATTTCGGCCTGAAGTCCCTTCGGCTTGAAGTACCGTCGGCTTGTTGTCCTAGACCCCCTATTTGCCAATGAAATCACTAAAAAGTTTTCGAAATTTGTTAGCTATCAGGCTGTTCAATCAAAATGAGTCTCAATTTAGTAGTGAAAAGTTTTCCTATTTAATTTAGTTACAACCGGAGGTATTTTTTTTCGGCTATCAGAAAATGCGGCTCCGTGGGTACGCGTGGGTATGCATTTTGTAAATAATTATCAACATGACGCGCACTAGCAAAATGATTTCTAATCTTATTTAGCAGTTTAAGGGTTTATTTTTTTCTGATTTTCTTAGATTGCAGTTATTGCGAGACAATGCGTTGTTCCGTGTCACACCACAGTCAGTCGGGTTTTTTAAAATTTATTTATCATCTTTCTTCAGCCTTCTCTTTCCTTCTCTTCTAATGAACAACGCTCTTAAATGCCGTTTCTCCCGCGCAATTTTGATTATAACCGTCGAGCATTCTGGTCGGATGGCACTCTCAGCTGTTGCTATGGACAGATTTAAGAAACCGTAAACATTAAACTTTGAGTGAACTAAAATAGCGAAATCAAACTCTCTTAAGTACTTGCCCTAATTTCTTTGTTAATTTTTTAAAATTATTATTATACTATTTCAAATGCTTTCTTAAAATATCGTGTGTTATCTTTTTGAATGTTAGCTTTTCCAAGAGTCTCTATTTTAGATTAGATGTAGCTTGAATGCCCCGTGGACGCACCAAAGGTGTTTTGCCTGGTGCTGCACAGAATTATACTTGCAGAGAATGCGGCAAAACTTTAAGTTCATCTTCGGCCTTACAAAATCACGACCGAATCCATACTGGAATTAAACCGTTTGCCTGTGACATTTGCGGGAAGACATTTGCGTTTGCCTGTTGCTCAAGATACAGTGCCAGTGGTCATTTACAGAAGTTTGCAGCAGATTTAAGCTTATCTACACCCCAAAATTCACAGCCATTTAAAATTTTCACACTATTGCTAAACAGCAACCAAAATCTGCATACACCTGCACCCTTGATTTTTCGCTTTTCAAGCCAATCATTTTAAAATCTCTTTTGTCCTATTCAATCAGGAAATTGTCATGCAGCATTTCGATTTATATAATAAATATAGTATATTAGTAACAATATTTGCTTTGTTAAAATTTCTTTTTCGTGAATCCAAGTTTCACTCGGATCCACGCTCAAGCCCCCCTTCCCTCTCAAGTCTCAAGATCCATCCGATTTGCCCATTCATCTCGTACTCTTCGCCTTGGAGGTACTGCATCCTGAAGTGCTAGATGCGGCAAACTGTCTCAACAGTTCCTCTTCATCATCGGAACTAATCACAATCTCCTCCCAAGCCTTCAGCTGTTCATAGGATCGCATCCATTCTCTCTGCTCCTGCAACCTCTTTGCTTGGTTGGGTAGTGCCTTCACCCTAGCTTCTCGGTTCAAGCAAAAGGAGTTGTGCAGGCTCAAGCTCACGTTCTTCACCAGGTCTTCCTCTAGTATCGACTCCCTCGCTTTGGTATTGTCTCTAGACATCTTACCCACTCTTTTCCACCCTGTCATGATCGCATTACGATGGGTTATCAGGGGTCTCTTGAAAGCTTCCGGCCCAATCTCGGCCTGGAACTGTCGATACTCTTTTTGATGTTTTCTCATGTGATCTTTCGTTGTCATGTACAACCAAGACGTCAGTGTCGCCCGAAACCATGGAAAGTACCTCAAGCGACTCCATACGTGCCTGACTTCCGTCAGTATGGCGAATACTTTGCACGCAGTCTCAAACAACTCGAGTCTCCTGCTGTAGTCTATCGCGTATATTGACTCAGCCGTTGGCGTCGTCGCCTCCCGATACTTCGTTATATTCTCTTCTATCCATCTCAGAGCTAACATCGTACTCACTACTAAGAGCGTCACCTTCTGCCGGTGATCCGGTAGTCCGATCGACCGAATCTCTTCCACATCCCACACCAGGCAAAGGTTCTTGTGATCTGGATACCACACCGTTTGTGCCAAACAGTGGCATGGGCAATCCCCATGAGAGATCTCAATGCTCCTGAGATTACGCTCCCCTGAGGCTTCCAAGAGAGGCTCAAGCTCCATCATTTTCTCGTGCATCGTGTCGTTATCTTCCAGGTTCGGAGTACTTCCCACAGGTTTTCCGATCACGTTTTGTCTCTCGTGATCGCTTGTGTTTTCTCTTTCCAACTTCAGAAAATCTTCTCCCCAGATTTCGCTTAAGTCATCTCTCAATTCTTTTGGTACTGTCCCTTTGATTTTTCTCAACAACTTGTGCGAGTGATGCGACATCCGAGCCAACCTCACGCACTTGGGCACTGAGAAGGCCTTGTCCACCAGTATTCTCTGGCTGGACACTTCCACCATCGCCATGTGTAGCGGGTAGTGACTTCCGCACAAGTTGGCCATCATTGACCCTATCAGCGATTTCGCGTTCAATGGCAAGCCATAAGCTTCGCTCATGGGAAATCCCATTTCCGCCTCAAGACCAACCTTCCAGCTCCGGATGTGTTTTTGAGTCACCTGCAACACCCCGGGCCATGATTCTACGCTCAACGCCGTCACTAAATGATGTTCAGATTCCAGTCTCTCCAGTGCCTGCAGACCACACATTCTCGAGAAGAATCCGAGAGCTGTCGCTATATTCACCGTGGTTCTCGCGTAACATTCCGCTATTATTTGCACTTCACTTTTCTCCCTTTCTGTGATGTCTTCGAACCAAGTGACCAGGTCTTCTTTTTGAAACGACAGTATTCTGACGCATGACCGTCCATCGCAGATGTGCTCTCCGTTCCCACACGTCGAATCCAGACAGCTACCCGGCTCCAATTTCTTTGCTGACCCGGGGTCGCTCGTCCTTTCGCTTGGCTCTTGCATCTGGGGCGTGATTAGCTTATGTAGCACACTCAACTTCGCCAGATCTTCATCTTCCGTTGGTGCTAACCTCACTCGCTCGGTGGTTTCCTCGATTAGACTCGCATGGGGATGTGGACACCAGGAGGGTCTTAGTAGCTTCCATATCACTCCCAAGTTCGTGGTTAACAAGCCATTTCCACCGCCCATGTTCACTTCAACTCTCTTGTTTGAGCGCGGTATGCTTATTACCTCTGTTGTTTTCTCAAGAATCAGGCCCAGGCTCGGCCCCTCTTTTTCCACCGCGTCTATTTCCATTATTCTTTCTGTCCAAAACTTCAGTAGCTCCGCTACCTCATGGTTTCTGTGGGCTCCTCCAGCTTCCGAGTCTAAGAAGGGATTGTAGGCTATTCCCATCACTCCAGACACATATTGGTATTCCCCCTTCTCACTGAGTCTCGAGTACTGTTCTGACGAGGCCAGGTTACGGTGAACATCATGTTCTTCCTCGAACTTCTTATTAGAGAACCTCCGTACCTCGTCCAGCTTTCGATGGTTCTCTAAGGATAGTCTGGAACCATCTTCTTTCTCTATTCCTGTACTCTGATATACGTTCAAGATGATCGTTGAGACTCTTTTCTCCATGGTTTTACTTCCACTTGCTCTCTGGTGGCATGCCAGGATGGTGCTATCAGACATCATTGACATTATCCATCTCAAGAAACATGTGGCATCTTTTCTTCTAGCCAGGCTCAAGCCTGAATTGTCCCTGGCCACGTGTTGCATCAGTGCCTGATACACCTCTAGCTTCTTGCTTCCCAACTTCAGCCTGTCATACGAGGTCAATGTCTCCAACTCTATTCCCACCAGACTCCAGGTGAACATTAATTGTCCCGCAGTTCTAACGAAGGGATTCGCCATTAGTGGCGGTGCTGATGAGGATGTTCTCATCGCCTCTTCAAAATGATCCTTCAACAAACTCTGCCAGGACCTCTTCAGATGACTTGCCATCTCTATCTTATTAACCTCGGCTTTTTGCTGGGTGGCCCAATTGCGTCGCCTGCGAGCTATTCCACTGTCCAACTTCTTCAAGCAGTCCTCCATTTCCTTCAATGTTTCGAGGGCCACCCACCACGTCCGGGAAGTGTTCCTCGTCTTGTTCCTCTCCAATGGATCACTCGTCACTTGTTTGCCCATGTCCTGATGTGCCTTCGAGATCCATTCTTTGCCGATCTCCACTTCCCCTACCTGTCCGTTCGTTGAACCTCTCTTCACGTTTACCTTCTGAGGCTTGAAGTCTTCTTCTGACGTCGAACTGGCGGAAACCTCTATTTCCTTTTCTACTTCAAGTGGTTTCCTGAGCTCCGAGCTGTTCTTGTATGCCGCCGTCTTGCATCGAGCCAAAACGATGGGCGCCGTCTCTCTCAAGTTTCCTTCCGAAACAGCATCCACTGAAGGACTACCCCATCCTTCCACTTCTCTCTTCCTCTTGCGAGTCTTCACATCTCTGCTCGAGGGTGTTGTGGCTATCATCATTGATTCGACCTCTCCATCCACTCCTTCCAACTCTTGCCTCCCCCCTGCTCGAGCCTTAAGGATATTAGTACTTTTAATCATATTACTAGTCCCAACCTTATCCCTTTTTATATCATCAACCATTTTATCCACAGTTTTTTGTTTCAGAGTAGAGCTGTCCTCACATTTCTCTTTTCTAGTCTTCGATCGTGCATTCCTCAGCTCCACTAGCTTGTTCAGCAGCTCTTTTCTTGCTTTCTCATCCAGGCCCGTTCCTATCAGGAGCGGTTCCCCGAATCTCACTACTGCGTCCCACAGTTCCTTCTTGAACTTGTCCAGCGTCGTCTCGCTGCCCACTTCTCGATTGAATTCCTCCAGGAATTCCTGCCAAGCGTCATCCTCGAGAGATCCCAAGAATATGTCCCTGTTCCCTTCGAACGTGTTCTTCTCCCTTTCCTCCGAGCTCAAGAGTAACATCCCCATATTGAAGGTCTCACCTGCCAATGGCAATTCCAGATCCTTCCGGGGAGACGGGATCAGGGGTGGTGTGGCAGTATCTGCCCAATTCTCCTCGCTCAAATCTTTCAACAGCTCTTGAGTGGTGAGCTCCTCCCCTGATGGCCCTGGTTCAGGCGTATTCCCCACTTCCATGTCTTCACCGGCTTCACTGAGAGTTTCATCCATACTCTCTTCTTCTGACTCATGTCTCCTTCTCTCGAGAATTTTCTTAAATCGGTCCTCGACGGGTCCGCTCCTCTTGTCTCCAGGTGTGTCCACGGACAGTGGTGATGGTGTCGTAGGATCCAGCTTCTTGTATTCCGTCAGTGCTACATACAGTTGACCTGCTGCATCTAGTTCTGTTCCTTCCTGTCTTATTTCCACCTGTTCCAAGCCATAGGGCGCCTTATATTTTCTCGTGGCAAATTTCATGTCGTCCACCAGTGCGACGTGCCCCTCCATCACGATCATCCTGCCATCATCCCATATGGGTAACATGTTCTCAAGTCCCTCCTTCTCAAGAGTTCTCAAGACCTTCCGCACCTCATACCCTGGGGGCTGCGAACCTCTACTCTTTTTCGCTTGCGTCGTCCACGAATTTACCTTCATCTCGCTGGTATGGAAGTAGACCGCCGCCGTGTAGCCAATGAACAGGGGGTCCCAGCCATCAGTGAAATCCTTCTGCATTTCCTCCGCCGTCATCCTCGCCATTATGGAGGGAACTACCAAGGGACTATTCATTCCTAAGGTCATCCTCCTGACTATTGGGAACTCAGGCATGGTGGCCGGGAGGATTTCTTTCTCCATTATGGTCTCCAGCTCCCTCTTCACCAGTGCGAAGCACTCCTTCCAGGCAGGAATTCTCAAGATTTCTCGTCCGTCCGCCGTCAATGGGTTCAAGTTCCAGAATTTGGGATACATTTCAATGGGACCCTCTCGCTTGCCTCCCATTCTACATTGCATTTGCCCCCTGAAGTTGTACACTATCAGCTCGGCATCTTTCACCTTTCCAAAGAGTACCGTGTTGCTCATTCGCCCTCTGAGCACCTCCTGCTGACACCAATTTAACGCCGTCCCATCCAGTATACTGATAAGGCTCAAGTGCGTTACAGAGTGACGATACGTTGTCACCAGGGGGTCTGGGAACGCGTATGTCACTGCTGGACCATAAATGCAGGTCACCACCTCCTCTAGGCCCCGGATTATCCCCATTGGGTCCGACCTCATTGCCAGGCATAGGTCCGTCAGCAGAGGCATCCCTCTGTTCGTCTTCTTCCATTCTTCTCTCGAAGTTGGATTCTCATCTTCACCCGTCATGTGCCGATTTTGCATCATGAGGTATTGCACTAGCAACGTCTTCAATCCTGCGGCACACTTGTAGGAACTGGTTTCAATGCTCGTGTGGACTCTCCCCATAGACAGAGGCTCTCCATATTCCATTAATCGATGAAACGACACCAATTCCCCATGGGTCAAGAGCACTAGTGCCAGGTACCCATCAACTCGAAGTGTCTCCACTCCCCGACTAAACATGTATGCTGGACCCATGTTGAACAAGTATCTGGGGTAGACCAAATACAGGGCCAAGAGCAGGCTGATGGGCATGCCCAGTATCTCCTGCACGAAGGCTCCAAAGATAGTCGCCGTGGTACCGAATACTCTTGCCAAGAATTCCTTCTCCCAGCAAGGACTCAAGAACTTGAGAATCTCGTAATCCCTCCGAGTCTTCAATTCGCCTTTGGCGTGCTCTCTCCAGAACCCTGCGATCGTCACTTCATTGGCGGCCGAGACAAATCTAGCCACCGTCATGTCTCTTACTTCGGCCAGCTCCAGTTGCTTCTCTAGGAAACTCCAGACTTGCTTCACGAGGAGTGGTGCTTCCTCCCTTGTCTTATTCGTGGCGTTCTCCAACCTTGCTGTCAAAAATGGCCACCAGCCATTCTCTTGAGTCAAACGATATTTCAACGATCCTAATTGCTTTTCCGTCTCGGCCACATTTTTTCTCTCGTTACTGGGACCTCTAGACTTGCTGGTGGAGTTCGTGATCTTTACATCCATACTCCGAAACCACAGGCTGGCCGTTAATTTGCTTATCGCCGGGTGATCGTCCCCGATGACTGGGCTGAACTTGAGCTGCCTGGCAAAGTTCGATATCTCTAGCAAGAGCACCTCGTCTAATACGATCAGGATGTCGGCTAGTCCATAAAAGCCCCTCAGTGCATGAGATATGTCCGCCCATGCCGCCGCCAATTCTGACTTGCGAAGCCTCAGGTTCGATGGCTCCAACTCCCGATTGGGGGCTGCCATTAGAATCCGCCATTCACTCCCTTCTGCTATCAGGATCAAGACCGCGTACACGAACTGTAGGGCGGGTGGCATATTCGCGTATCCAGGGGATGTGGTAAACACCACCTTCGTCTTGGACCCGAATCTCGAGACAACATTCTCTTGCACTTCATTCATCGCCGCAAACAACGCTTGAATGGCTTCCCATATCTTCCTCGATGTCGGAATTTCATCGCCCTTTAGTTGCTCAAGAAGTCCCATCGCGTGCAGGTGATCATTCATCCCTGCAAACAATAGCAGTTCAGGTTCACAGGGCATCTCCGACTTTATTGCCACTACCAGAGTTAACATCTGATTCAATTCAGCTCCTGGCAAAGAGTATATCAAAGTCTCCGGCCAGAACAACTTGGGAGACGTTCCTTCGAAGTCTGATCCCGCCACAATGACTACTCTCGCAGCAGCTGGGTCTGCTCTATCATACACTGCCAGGGTTTTGGCCAGCTGGGTACTCCCACAGGGCTTCCCGTACCTGGGATCTTCCGCCAATTTCGAGCCTTCGTAAGCGGCATCTGGCAATCCCGTTCCTCCCGGATTGAGTAGCTTGTCTACCACCTTCAACTGTGCCGGGGTTGCCAACCTGATTCTGGCGATGCTAGTTTGGTGCTTGGGAGGTTCTGCTATGAGTCCCGGATTCCCCAGCAGCTTGAGAGGTCTGTAATTAATGGGTCCCATGATCGTTTTTGTGGGAATTCCCGTCAGGTCTGTGGTCTCCATCAACTTCGCTCTCGAGAAGTGCGCCTCATGTGCTTTCAACCAGTCCACACAATGATGCCTATTCAAATCCTCGTGTGATACTCGTTCGATCCCCAGGGTTTCCGCCAATTCTTGCCTGCATTCCAAACTCTCTAGATCCAGTTCTTTCACCTTCTCAGGATATCTCAAGCGAGCGGTCTCCATAGACTTATTTTCCCGTTTGCTCTCTGCCACTACCACTGAGGATATCGCCGAGCTTGGAGGTGTTGATGACGTCACCTCCTCAGACTCCATTGGCGTGGCACTCTGCAATCTGGTCTGGCTGCTCCTTGAGCTGTCTCTAGTGTCAACTCTCGGTCCCAAGCGACTAGACAAGGCCCTTGAGGCCAGGAATGGTGGGTTTGGAGGTGGTCCCAAAGTGAATTGGGCTGTCTCTAGCAGATCCGCCTCCAGCGCATTCATGTGTTCTTGGAAGACGTCGTTTAGCCACTCTGCTCCCCTCGGTCTATCAAAATGGATTCCATCACTGGAGGTGTCTTCAGGGAATCCCTCTTTCTCCATGCGCTCTGCCACGTCCAACAGTCTGACAGGGAGCACACTCTTCCGGTGGATGTCTCTTATCCCCTTGTTTAGGTTCCGCACCTTCTCGTTCATCTCCAAGGCGTGCTGATCAAACATCATATTGTAGGGGACAGTACATATCGTCAACAGGATGGGGTCCATCTGAATCCTCAGTTCCTCAAGAAGGCAGCTCACCTTATCGTGCAGCCTTGTTATTTTCCTCGCTTCACCCCTTGACACATCGTTGGTCCCGATCATCAGGGTCACCGTGTATACTTTGGTCATCCCCAGCATGTCAAGCGTTGCTAACATCTGTGGCGTGGCAGCTCCAGCGAAACTCAAGATTCCCGTCTGCCAGTGCGATCGGATACGGGTCAACACCCGCACCAGGCTGTCCCCTATGATTAGATGAACCGCACCTTCTGGTACCCGGGGTGGCGCCATGTATTGCACCCAGGCCGCATCATGAAAGCAGTCTCTCCTAGCTTTCTGCTCCGTGCTCCAGTCCAGCCGATTGTGCCTGTGGTACCTCCCCTCTGTGTTCTTCTTATAACTCAAGATCACGACACTCCTAACCGGCTGCTCCCTCCACGTCGGGGGAAGCTCCGGTCTTGCCGAACTCTCACGACTCTTTTGTCGCAATCTCTCGCCCAGTTCTCTCAAGCGCGATGAGCCGCCGCTCACCTGACCGTCACTCGAGGTCGAGGTTGGGGTATATCCCGGCAGCTCCACATCCATCAGTGGGCGTATGGGTTGCGTCTCTAGGCTACGCAAGGAAGACGTTGCGTCATTCGGTATCCAAACTTCCAACCCTTCACTCATGTGTTCACGGGCCTCGCGGTCAAGGTTGAACCGTGCTCTTGCTCTGGGGGCCTCATCCACCTCCATACGTGACTCTGGCCTCGAGCTGGTGACCACTCGCTCCTTCGGCCTGGCTCCCTTCTGTACATCAAGCTCGCGTTGTCGTTGTTCTATTCTATCTAATTCCGACCTCAGTTGATCACGATTTGCGGCGTTCTCCCGCACCCTTAACTCCTGTTGATGCTCAGCTTTTTGTATCTCAAGCAACCTCAGAGCCTGGTCTCGCTCATTGACCGCCTGGTCCCTTTCCAGCTGAACCTTCTCCCGATCCAGATTTGCCTGATCCCTATCGAGGTTCGCCTTATTCCTTTCCTTCTGCGTCTTCTCGAGCTCTTTCTTTAGAACACCTAGATCCGGATATGCCTCGGTCGTCTGTTGCATTCGTGACATCGATGGCACCCTACTCGAGCTCTGGCTGGTGGACCTTACTGTTGGCCTAGTCGGTAGTGGGAATTCCCCTGCGCCATATTCGGTATTGTTATTCAGGCCAGGATTCCTTGCCAAGTCAAAACCCCTTACTCCTCCATCCACATTCCAAGACAACCATCTGGTCTGTTCTCGGTTCGATATTCCCTCGGTGGTGTAGCCGATCATCAAGACAGCCTCCGTTGCAGACTCCCTGCACTCACCCTGGTCCTCCAACTGGAGGATGGCATTCAGCATCACCGCCATTCTCTCGTCTATTTGGGTATAGTCCAAGTCCCTCAGTCGCCTGTACAGCTCATCAAGAGTGGGCTTCCTCAGGGCCGCGGGCACGGAGTTCCAGAATCGGTCTGCCATTCTTTGTAACTTCGGGATGTATGTAGGTAGATGTTAACCAGCTCAAGAATTACCTTACCAACTCAAGAATTACCTTACCAACTCGAGTATTACCCAATTCAAGAATTCTCTAGAAATGTTCTCTTGCAAGTACTTGCTGTAGATTCGGATTATCGCGTGTTCAATCAAGATTCTCTCTTTCTGTTTCTCGCTTGAGTGTAGTTGGATTTTCAACTTTGTTTTTCAAACTTGATCTGAAAGCAGAAAGCTCATTAAAACTTAGCATGTCACGTTCCTAACCTAGAGACCCCCCTTCTACCCATATGGTTAAAATCTTATCATTCTCATATCACTTAAAGCAATTCGATTGGATTTCCCTTAAGAACATGCAGATACATTTTATGTTTTAGCACCATCAATTCTTTCTTTTAAAATTCAATTGTCATGCCAATCACATCTTAAGATCCCTTTACCTGCGCCGCACCCCAGTACCTAACTCAAGACTCCTCCCTCACACCCGACCTGATACCTCCATGTACCCGACTCAGGCGATGCTCAAGTAGTACTTCTTGTGAAGATGCACCATTATCTCTGTTTCTGCAAAGACCACATGTAGGATAGCATACAATTCCCTCGAGCTCAGTTTGCCCCTGTTTGGGTCGTACACCGGCATCGAGACCTCCACTATTCCTCTTTCAATCATGAAGTCACGTAGTCTTGTCAGTGCCAATATCACGTGTTCGGGATCAATTGTGTTTCTGTCGTTGACTCTCGTTACTAGGAAGCAGAGGTATTTGCCCGGGACTTGTGCCACTGACGGTGGAAGCGCTGCCATGCCTCCCAGTCCTGGCCTCTGTCTGAACAGAAACTCTACGTTCTGGTACTCTCTTTTGAAGTCAGCCTCCAATCTTGATTTGAAACTCATGTCCGCCGTGATGCAGATCGCGCTGGTCCTGTTTGACAGGATGAAGTCGCTATCCGTTATCATGATGTTCTCTGAGTATTCATTGGGTATTTCGAATTTCGTTTTGAAATTCCTTCCTATGGTAGGCTCTGGTTCTTCTTCCTCCAGTTCCAATCCGCTTGTTTCCCTCACTTCCTTGAGCTTCTTTATCATCAAATTTTCGGTGTGGGTAAGTCCTACCCCCACTCCCCGGACAAAAATATTTATCGACGTCCCCGTCGATGTAGTCGGGTCTGAATTGTCCTTAGGGATGTCCAGTGGCCTGTCTGTTGCTGTCCATCCGAAAAGAGGGTCCTCTGTCTTCATGTAATTTGCTGTTGATACATCGATTTGCTGAATGCTTTGTCCTTCGCGGCTCTCGTCTTTGACATCACGCATCCACTCTAGAATCCTCAAGTTCGTGTTCTCCCTCCTTTCTATTTCACTCTGCTCGAGATCCGTCTCCAATTCTGGCGTCGAGTAATCATCCTGCGGATAATGTCCACCATCGTCAATGACCTGCCATTCCTCTTCGGCTTCCAGTTCGCCTGCGCTTAGTAGTTCATCGCCCAACTTGTCTGGCTGTATCTTATCGATCAAGAAGTCATCCCCGTACCTATTGTACCTCATACCTGTTCGTTTACGATTGCCAGTCCTGGTTTCCGGTGGTGTTGGTCGATCCGGCTCCATCCACTTCGGTACCTCGTTTTGCTCTGGGTCGTTCCAGTCTTCTTCTACAAATGAACCTGCATCCGATTCCACTTCTATCTTTTCGTTGTCGTCCAAACTCAAGTTCTCATTACCATCATTTTTCTCTCTAGTACCTTTCTCATTCACTTCGCACGCTGGTTCCACCACCAGGTACTCAAGACCTTCCATGTCTTTTGGTAGGCACCAGTCCTCCGGGGACGGGACGTGAGGCTTCAGATTTTCGTAATGTGCTGCTCGCCCTGTACTCAAGCGATAGAACCGTCCTTGTTGATGTACTTCCGTAATCATGAACGGTCCTCTCCATTTCTTGAGTAGTTTTTTTGTTCCCTTGGGCGGTATGACATTTTGGAAGACCCACACGTACTGGCCCACTTCGTATGGCTTTGCTCTTAGTATCTTTTCGTCATATTTCTTGCGTTGCCTCATTTGCGCTTGCGCCGTGTTTCTCCGACATAGCTCGTTTAGCTCTTGTTGTCTTTTGATCGCTTCCCTCACGTATGCTTGAGGTGACGTCCTCTTCCCCTCGTACTCCGGGTAGAAGAATGTTATAGGCATTGCCCTTTCCCTGCCTGTCAACATCATGAAAGGACTGATACCCGTCGTTGAGTGCTGAGTACTATTATAGGCTCCTACTACCTGTGGCAGGTATTTGTCCCAGTCCGTCATGTATCTCGAGCAGTACACCCTGAGCATGTTGACCAGTGTCCTGTTCTGTCTCTCTACCAACCCATTGGTCTGTGGATGATAGGTCGTCGAGTGTGCTTGAGCAATGTGTGATCTCTTCATCAATTCTTTTGTCAAGTCCCCCACAAAAGCCTTGCCGTTGTCCGACTGGAAAGTCATTGGACAACCATACCGCGATATCCAATGCGTTATCAGGTGATCACATGTCTCCTCTGCTGAGGCTGTCTGGCACGGAACCGCTTCCGCCAACTTGGTGAAGTGATCTATTATAACTAGTATTTGGTTATAACCCGACTCCGTCATGCAGATTTTCTGATGGTCTATCTGCACCACCTCATTGAATTCCGAACTCTCGACAGACTTGAGGGGAAACTTCATCTTCCTTGGGTCTTTTACTTGAAGGCATGCTAGGCAGGCATTCACCCATCTCTCGCAAGCTTTTCTCATTCCCGGCCAGTCAAACCTGTGAAGTATCCTTTGTTGTACTTTATCTATCCCCTGGTGGCCCATCTGGTCGTGTGATCTGAAAAGCACCTCCGTTTGGTACAATTGTGGTAGTATGATGAGGTTGTGTTTGTGTAATATTTTTTCCTCATCTCTTCTCTTGCACGCTACCACCCCTTCAGCTGTGTGATAAAGTAAGTCTCTCTTTTCTTTGTAGAACTGGCTCAAGATCTTGTAGCTGTCTTCCTCAAGTTCCCCCTTCTCCTTGACTCCCGAATGGATCCATTTGGAGAGGTTACTTGTCATTTTGTCATTCTTCTGGGCCCTTATTAGGTCAGACAGCCTGTATCTCGCCTTAACGTGCTCCTTTAGCGCCATGATCTGTCCATTCATCTCACCAGGGTTGTGGATGTCATCGCTCAGTTTCACACATATCATCCTTTTCACGATTTTCATGTCGTCTTCTGGTACCAGATTCGTTCTGACGTTTGAGTTGCACGATAGTTCCCTTAGTGGTTTTCTTGAAACTGCTATTTTCTCGAGCTCTTCACCACCTCGTACCTCTTGTATTTCCAGATTGTACGTCCCTGAAGATGGATCCGTCTGTAATTCCCTGTCGTGCTGTCTTATCTTCACTTCCGCCAGTATCATGCATAGACTGTCTTGGTCTTCGCTGCTCTCATCCGAGTCTTCATCCCATTCTTCACGCTCCCCGGACAATTTCCCTTCTCCGGTTTCGTCTTCTTCCATGAATCTGGACCACTCCCCGGACTCTTGATCTAGTCCCAGGTGTTCAACTTCTTCTCTGAATGTTACTTTCTTATCCCTGACTTTTGTCTGTTCCAGAATTTTTTCGGGGATTTTTTCAACTAGTGATCGCACAACTTCCTTGCTATCAGTGATGCTTCCTTTTGAGACGTCAGTATTGTTCACTGTTTCTTCTCTCCGAAGTATGGTTAGTTCCGGTGCCTCCTGACCTTTCCCTTGGATCACGGGCTTGTCATCTGATAGTTTCTCAAGCAACCTCATTAAGTCTTCATCTATTCGGACCGTTCCCTCCTCTACCTGGATGAGATCATAACCTTTTGCCTTGAGTGTTTCCCTCACGATCTTGGACTTGAGCATTATTCCTATCGGAATCCCTCTGCTTTTCTTCAAGATGGTCTTTTCAAGAGGCTCTTTCGGCAATTCGGGATGATCTTCAATCGGTTTGCCTGATTTGTCCAGCCATCTCGTGAGTGGAAGACTGTCGTACGTTTCTTTGTCCATAAAGGAGAAGCCGTCTTTGATCTCAGGTCTGTCCGCCTCTCTTTGTTCTTGCCTCTCGTAGAACTCCGTCTTCTTACTCAAGCTGTCAGCATTTTGATGTTTATCTCGTGTTCTGTGCTCAATTATCATGTTGTATCCATCCAAGCGAACTATCCACCTCCCAATATAGCTCTGGTCCATTGAGTACGTTTTCAGCCAGCTTAGTGCTCGGTTGTCGACTCGCAGCTTGAAGGGCTCACTGCCTAAGTATGCTCTGTATTTTTCGACAAAGGTGACCACCGCGAACATCTCTGCTTTCGGTGCTCCGTACTTCATTTCTGTGTCACTTAGGACCTTGCTCCCGTATGCTATTGGTCTCAAGACTGTCTTCCCATTCCATTCTTGTTCTTGATGGAGAATCCCAGAAATAGCGACTACTGACGCATCCGTGTCTAGCACGTACATCCCCTTCTCAGTCGGCATACCCAGTACTGGTGCCTCACACAGCTCTTTCTTTATTCTCTGGAATGACTCTTCTGCCGCGTTGTTCCACGTGAACTTCTTGCCCTTATGTCTCATTAATTGTTGCATCGGGTATACCTTGTCCGCATAGCCCTTGATGAATTCTCTATAATAGTTGGCGAAACCCAGGAAGCTCATCAGCTGGTGCTCCGTCTTCGGTGATTTCCAGGTTAGGACTGCTTCCACGGCGTCTGGATCAGGTCTGATACCGTGTTTATCTACCATCCTGCCCAAGTATTTAATCGAGTCCTTGAGTATCTCGCACTTTGATGGTTTACACTTCAGCCCCGATCTTTTCATGCACGCGAACACCTCGTCAAGCCTCTCGATGTGGTCTTCTAGTGTTGGCGTTGCTATTACCACGTCGTCCACGTAGCACATTACCAGGTTGCCGTACTTCTTCGTCACGCCTATCAACGCGTGTGCCATCAGCCGCTGAAACGTGGCGGTTGCATTGCAGAGTCCAAACGGCATCCGTTTCCATTGAAACAGACCCAACTCGCAGGCGAACCCTGTCTTGTCCCTGTCTTGCTTCCTTAATGGTACCTGCCAAAAGGCCGAGCCTAAATCAAGAGTCGTAAAAAATTTCGCATCACCTAACTTCGAGAGGCTCTCATCAATTCTAGGTATGGGATAGGCATCCTTCACCGTGACGGAGTTCAGGTATCGAAAGTCACAACAAAACCTTAACTGGTCGCCTTTCTTTTTGGCCATCACTACTCCACACGCCCACGGTGACTTGGATGGTTCTATCATGTCATACTCTAGTAACGTTTCGATTTCTTTTCTACACGCGTCCGATTTGTGTGGGGTCATGCGCCTCGCCCCCTCCCTGTGTGGTACCGCGTTTTCCTCAAGTTCTATTTCATGTTCAACAAAATTACAACACCCGATATCCGCCTTATGCCTTGAAAAAACCTCCTCGTTCCGCTCTAGTACGTCCTTGATAGCTTCTAGCTGTTCATCTTTCAGTTTGCCCCTTAAATGTTCAATCTCCGGCAGAACCGGTTTATCAGTTTGCATTTCATCTGGTGTGGGTCGCTCTGGAAAGTTCGAACAGCTCGAAATCCCATCGTCCGTTTCTGACTTAAGTGATTTGATAAGACCTGAAGAATTTTTTATTCTCTGCAATCGTCTCAAGATACAAATTTTGTCCCTGTGATTGGGACAATCAACAACTTCATTTTGTTTTGAGTTTTCAATTGTTTCGTATCGAGTTTTAACTGGTAAAGCATATCCCAGCTTCCTCCCTCTCTGTATCGTGATCGGTATATCAAGGGTATTCAACAAGACACTGACGCAGAGGCCGCTCTTCGTTATCGAAAATGATCTTCCTAAAACAGCAGCGCTTTGACTATTGGGATTTGGAACTATACACACTTGCTTGTTGTCACTTAGTTCATTATAATTTTTCATCCTCAAGCTTACGATTGCCGCTTCATTAGCTTTTAACCTCACTCTTCTACTCAAGAATACCGGTGCTTTGTTTTCATTTGCCATTATTAAATTTACCGGTTTGATTGCGTACCTCCTATCCGGGTTCCGTATCCTGAACATTGCATTATTTAGATCAATCGTTACGTCGAAATTCCTGATGAAGTCTCTGCCCAAAATGAATTGGTCAGATTCATCTAGGTTTTCTACCACGATGAAGCTCATCCACAGGTTACGTTCCCCCAAATTGAGGGCTATTATCGGCGTCCTGCCCAACACCCGAAGGGCCCCTTTGTTTGCAGCTGACAGCCGTATTCTCGAGTCTATCAAGTCACCTTTGTCAAAGCCCATCTTTTCCCATGTTTCGATTGGTATGACGCTCAAGACTGCTCCCGTGTCAAGTAATCCACGTAACTGAGTCTTTTTGCCATTTATGTCTAGCACGTGCCCTGTCACGTCTGCTTCCGTCCCGATGTGCATTGCATCTTCTTCAAGCATAGCACAGTGTCCAATCGATCTTACTTTCAATTCCTCTTTCCCTACATAGATTTGTCCAGTTAGGTCTTCGTCGCATGTTATCATCGTCTTGGTATAGATGTTGATTCCATCTATATTTAGCATGACCTTGTGTGGACCATAAGCTTCAGTGTACCTATTATCAACACGTACCGACTTGCTGCCCCCTTTCGTGAGTAGTGCCCTGAGCGCTCTAGAAGTCGTTTGTGGACTTATTCCACTCAAGTAGTCTGCATACACGTCAATGTGCATTATCGTCTGGTCGCTCGGCTCGCTCAAGTTTCTGGTTACCTCGTGTCCGCCCACTGTGATTATCGACATTATTCTTGCTCCGATTTTCGATATTCCAAAAGGTTTACCTGTCACCATTTTCACGGTGTTACAATTCCCGGTCTTCATTGAGCCCGTTCTAGCCTCTGGTATTGAGTTCGATCCGGTTAATGCTTCGTTAAAATTCTGTCTTTCGATCTCCAACTTTAGTCGTTGCTCTATTTCTTTCGCAGCCAGATCTTGTTTCACTTTGGCAATTGCTTCCGTCGCCGCTTTCTCATAATTTATCTCTAGAGAGCTTCCGGCCGCGGACTCTAACGCACCGCTAACATGTGTAACAGCTTTCACTGTCTTCGTCGGCAATTCGGTGTTTGGTGCCCCCAAGTTCCTAGATTCAAACTCGTTTTGCCTGTTCCGCTGATTCTGCACCGCCGCTAATGCCAACTTATGTTTGGGGTGATTCTGGTCCTTGACCGCTTCCCAGAACAAGGGACAATCCATTCTGAAGTGCCCCTCCTGGTTACAGAAGAAGCATCTGGCGCCTATCTTGATGATTAAGCCATTATAGTACTCGTGTTCCTCCATCTGACTCATATCCTCCTCATCCGGTGCATAACCTAGGCTCTTCATGCCTTGTTTGTACGTTGTGCAGTCAGCCACATGATGATCCGCTGACCCGCAGTTCGCGCATGATCTGCGCTTGTCCATATCATCTCTAGGTTTGTACCATGATGACCTCTGGGGTTGGCTTCCCCCTTGCGTGTTCCTGTTTTCAGAATATGAGTACTTCTTAGGTTTCATCAGCATGTATTCTCTTGATTTCTGTCTCATTTCTTCTGGGGTGGGTGCGCTGTCCTTCGACAATGTGTAGTATGTTGCTAACATTGTCCTTAAGTCATCACTTTTCACCCCATCAATGAACTTCGAGGCAATGCTAAAGTTCCGTCTGTTTGTCGACTCCTCTGGGTCACTCCTCCTTCTCAAGCTCTCGAGGTCATCTAGGAACCGATCTATTGACTCGTCGTCCCTCTGCCTTCTCTTTTCAAATCGCATCATCGCTTGGTGACCCTTCATTCCTGACCCGAATCGATTCAGCAATATCTCGAAGATCTTGTCCGCGGTGTCGCGTTCTTCCTCCTTCTTTGCGACCACGCATTTTAATGCCGTTCCTTCCAAGTTGCTGAGTATGGCTGTACATGCTTGTCTTTCGTCACTCAAGTTATCTTGTTCTAGATGTAATCTCATCACTTCCACCCAAGTGTCAATGCATCCATCGGAGTCGTCTTTGAATTCTTTTGGCTTCTTGAATGTCTTTCTTGATTTTCCCTCTCTCCTGTCGCTCGAGTCAGTGTTCCTCGTGGTGAAGGCCTCTAGAGTCCTGTTCATCATCTCCCAAGTGCTGGCCCATGTCATAGCATCCGGTCCTGTGTTGCTGTTAGCTGTTGAATCTCCCGGACCAGTCGTTGTATTCGACGTTCCATTCTTCATTATTGTTTTCGCAGCTGTTGGTGCTCTGCTTATCGCATCCCTGGTTATGGGCAACGGTGTCGATTGTCGTTTGTTCCTTTGTGGTTCTACAAAGTCAACTCTGGTGCCTTGCGTACGATCCGCTGCCGGTCTTTCTTGTGGAGTAGAACCTCTCAAGATTGCATCCAACTTCGCCTGTATTGCACACGAACTCTCGGCCTGACTCTTGCTCATTGTGTCCATTCTCCTTTCCAGGCTTCCTAATTGGCTGTTGACATCATCATATCGGTTCTTCAACTGTTGCATGTCTGTTTTGATGTTCTTTTCTCGTTCTTCATTGGTGGCTTCTACCTTATCTGACATTTCCTTGAGTCTCTCATCTGTTGCCTTAGCTAGGTTAAAATAACTGTCTAGATACTCGTGCTTGTTGTATCTTATCTCCTTTTTTATCACCTCTCTGTCTTCTTCACTGTGCTTAAGTCTTTTGTCAATCTGATTTAATTTCGCCAACAAGTCACCCAGCTCAATGGTAGTCTCTTCATGGTCAGCCGTCGGTCTCTCTTCGGCCGTAGCCTCTGCTTTAGCTTGTTCCTCTCTTGGATTGGCTTCTGAGGTCTTCGTGCTCACTGTCCCAAATGTTCGTGCTCTTTCTGCTTTTGGTTCTTCAGTCACGTTTTCTTTCGTTTTTATTCCGAACATTATTCCCAATTTTTTCCGTAAAAGATGTCCTCTTTACTTGAGAGTCTTCTTTCACCGTTTCTTCGGTGTTGCCTATTGCATCTTCCGCGTCATCTATCGGTGAGAACTCTATGGGTTTCTGGTTCGGTTCCTCTGCATTGGGCATTGGAGTTGACTCTGTCGCCATCTTCCTTGTTTCATCCACACTTTGATCGGGTGTCTCTAGATCAATCTCGATGGTGGGTTCTACTCGCTCCCCTTCCGTGCCCTCTTTCGCCCTGTTCTCCGCTGTACTCCTTGTGCTGACCATGTTAACTGAAAAGTTCTTCTTCGTTATCTTTGGGCCCGTTGATGTCGTTCCGCGCAGCGATGAATTATATTTCGTGTTTGATCCACTTGACCTTTTTTCGAGCACCGGTACCCTACTCCGCCTCATTATTTCTATTTACAACTGCTTCTATTTACAATTTTATTATATACACGATTCTATTCTAAGGGTAAATAATAAAAAAAACTAAAAAAAAATTTTTTGTGGTAACAAATTCTGTACAACGTGTTAAAAACCTTATCCAATTCTCTTTCTAAAACCTTCGAAAAATTTCCCTTAATGTGGTCTTAACCGTACCTATTTCGATTTGTCTTATTCTGTCTTAAAACACACTTGTTGTAATTTGACTTCAATTTCTATACCGTCCCAAGACTATTCGTCACTATCACAGTACTCTCCGCTAGTGTCCTAAGACCCTTGTACCAAGGCCACTGTTCCAAGACTACTGTCCCAAGACTAGTGTCCCAAGACTACTGTCCCAAGACTAGTGTCCCAAGGCTAGTGTCCCAAGACTACTGTCCCAAGACTAGTGTCCCAAGGGTAGTGTCCCAAGACCAGTGTCCCAAGGCTGGTGTCCCAAGACTAGGGTCCCAAGACTAGTGTCCCAAGGCTAGTGTCCCAAGACTACTGTCCCAAGACTAGTGTCCCAAGGGTAGTGTCCCAAGACCAGTGTCCCAAGGCTGGTGTCCCAAGACTAGTGTCCCAAGACTAGTGTCCCAAGACCCTTGTCCCAAGACCACTGTCCCAAGACCACTGTCCCAAGACCCTGTCCCAAGACCCCTGTCCCAAGACCACTGTCCCAAGACCCCTGTCCCAAGACCCTGTCCCAAGACCACTGTCCCAAGACCCTGTCCCAAGACCCTGTCCCAAGGCCCTGTCCCAAGACCACTGTCCCAAGACCACTGTCCCAAGACCCTGTCCCAACACCCTGTCCCAAGACCCTGTCCCAAGACCACTGTCCCAAGACCACTGTCCCAAGACCCTGTCCCAAGACCCTGTCCCAAGACCACTGTCCCAAGACCCTGTCCCAAGACCCTGTCCCAAGACCCTGTCCCAAGACCACTGTCCCAAGACCCTGTCCCAAGACCCTGTCCCAAGACCCTGTCCCAAGACCACTGTCCCAAGACCACTGTCCCAAGACCCTGTCCCAAGACCACTGTCCCAAGACCCTGTCCCAAGACCACTGTCCCAAGACCCTGTCCCAAGACTTCTTCGGTCTTGTCCCAATACTCGTCGCGGAGTGTCTTCCTCGTTGTAGGGTCTTCTTGAATCACCGTACCTTGTACCACCACTCAAGCTCTAGTAAAATTTTCTCAAAAACCCTCTCTTAAAAGCCAAATGCTGACCCCCCTCTTCTTTTTGGTTGTTTCTATTTCAATGTAGGTGCGCAGGTATCTTGTGATCACCTGTTCGTATTAAACCAAACACAAATCCTCACTAAAATGCAACAAAAATCTAAGTAAGAAAAATAATAAAAACAGAAAAATGAGTCCACCTGAAATTCAAAGGTGACCAATGTCTACCTTTCGTCTAAAAAATATGTCTGGTACCTAATTGCCACGCGTTTTCCTCCCCCCACTAGTGATCTTATGGGGTATCACAAAAGCTGTCTATATCCGGTCCCCCCTACCAAACCAACCAGCGTACCAGTCTTAACTCGAGTTGAATTTTGGATATTCACCTATTATCACCAACGCGTGTTGTGGCTAATGTAACTAAGTCGACGATGTCGATTAATTAGTTACTCTAGTTTCTCCCTTTTTACAATTTACAACCGCCAACCTCTAACTTAACCAGCCCCCTTTCTAACCTCTCCTCTTTTTAGCCCCCCTTCCTAAGCCTAAAATTACCTTAAGCGCCGGGTGCTAAACCTCTCAAGAGAAAACCGTAGACCTGTCTCCAGGCCTGCTCAAGTAAAAACGTTCCTCAAAACCGGGGGATGTCGCTTATCCTATTTTACGCTTATCTCCTATAATGTAATGTGGATTTTAACGATACCCGTTCTGCCCAACTTGAGAACTCGAGAATTGCCAAATCCTTCTTGGCTGCTTTCCCACTCGACTGGTCACCTGTTCCAGTCCAGTCTCCTATTGGTTCAGCTCAAGTGTCCCTGAACCACTTTCCCACTCGGCTGGTCACCTCTTCCAGTCAAGTCTCCTATTGGTTCAGCTCAAGTGTCCCTGAACCACTTTCCCACTCGGCTGGTCACCTCTTCCAGTGAAGTCTCCTATTGGTCCAGCTAAGTTCCAAACTATCTGAAAACCCTTGACAACGCCCACACTCGGGCACTTTATTACGGTTACTGGGTTAAATTGCTAGGTTGATCGAAACGATCGAACTTATAAAACAGTATGGGTATACTATTTGATTAATATAAAGGTTTGATCCAACTGATCTGGTGTCAAAGTCACTGTCTTTTTTCGTTTTATGGTTTTTGTTCCTTTTTCTTTTCTTTTTTGGCTTTTTTGTTTTGCTTTTTGTCTTTTTGCTCGTGTTTTTGTCCCCCTAGTTGCCCCCCTTTACTCGGTTAGCTAAGCCTCGTTCGGAGAGCGTACCAGGAAATTTTCTCGAGTTTTCTTAAAAAGCTATCACGGTACAACCGGAAGGTTTGCACGTTCCTGTCGAACCGTACCGCCGGTACTCTAGAATGGGCATTCAGCCCGAAGCTGTCTCAAGTGGGTTCGACTCCGTAGTCTTGATGTCGTAAACACCCAGGAGCGCCATAAAAACACTATGTAACATTCGTCTACTGCAGTCACACATGAGGCTTAAGAAAAATAGGCCCTATAACCACTGGCTCAAGGGTCAGGGACACTATCTCTTGTGTTTTTCTACCTCAAGAACGGTCGGAGCCAGTTCGGTTCGCTTGTGACATGAGACTACGACCCGTTACAGCTTAAAGGCTACTACTAAAATATCCCACCACTCTAGAATTAGAAACGTCCCCATACTTAGGTCTCTAGATACCCAAAATACATGAACGCCGTTAAAAACCGGGTTGGAACAATCCGTTAAGTTACTTTTTATTAGACAGTGGAACTTTGATCCATTTCAGGTGGATCAACCTAAAACTCACCTTACCTCAACATAACAATCATAAAACACACTCTAGAATTTAAATTTGTACTCACATAGTAGCACGCTCAAGAAGTGGGAAATAATCCAGTCGGTAGTTAACTCAAGAATTAATAAAGTAACTAAAATGAGTTTAACGTTAGTCAGTTTTAATAATAAGAACAAGTTTTTACTCTAGACTGTAAGTTCTCGTGAACCATTGGGACACTCTAGCTGTCCACCTTTCCACCGAAGGTTCACTCTGGTCCAGTTAATAATAGTTCTCCAGTCACAACAATCCAGTTCGTGGGAATGCTCTCGTCTCTGTTTTAGATGGGACAGCTCTACTCTTGTTCTATTGTGACAGAAATTGCGAATAGCAATTTCCCACTGTTTTATTTAGTAACTTTCCCGCGATTGTCACTCGATCGTTCTGAAATTGTTCTGATTTCTTTTTTCTGATTTTCAGTTATCGCGAGAAAATCGTGCATGACAGGTTCCATTCGAAATTTTGAAAAATTATATTTCACTCCAAAATCAAGTGTTTTTTGCTCCTCTCAAGGTCAAACTTCCAAATATGACCGACTGGCACATTGAGGTGCTTGAAAAGTTTAAATTTCGGCCTGAAGTCCCTTCGGCTTGAAGTACCGTCGGCTTGTTGTCCTAGACCCCCTATTTGCCAATGAAATCACTAAAAAGTTTTCGAAATTTGTTAGCTATCAGGCTGTTCAATCAAAATGAGTCTCAATTTAGTAGTGAAAAGTTTTCCTATTTAATTTAGTTACAACCGGAGGTATTTTTTTTCGGCTATCAGAAAATGCGGCTCCGTGGGTACGCGTGGGTATGCATTTTGTAAATAATTATCAACATGACGCGCACTAGCAAAATGATTTCTAATCTTATTTAGCAGTTTAAGGGTTTATTTTTTTCTGATTTTCTTAGATTGCAGTTATTGCGAAACAATGCGTTGTTCCGTGTCACACCACAGTCAGTCGGGTTTTTTAAAATTTATTTATCATCTTTCTTCAGCCTTCTCTTTCCTTCTCTTCTAATGAACAACGCTCTTAAATGCCGTTTCTCCCGCGCAATTTTGATTATAACCGTCGAGCATTCTGGTCGGATGGCACTCTCAGCTGTTGCTATGGACAGATTTAAGAAACCGTAAACATTATACTTTGAGTGAACTAAAATAGCGAAATCAAACTCTCTTAAGTACTTGCCCTAATTTCTTTGTTAATTTTTTTAAATTATTTTTATACTATTTCAAATGCTTTCTTAAAATATCGTGTGTTATCTTTTTGAATGTTAGCTTTTCCAAGAGTCTCTATTTTAGATTAGATGTAGCTTGAATGCCCCGTGGACGCACCAAAGGTGTTTTGCCTGGTGCTGCACAGAATTATACTTGCAGAGAATGCGGCAAAACTTTAAGTTCATCTTCGGCCTTACAAAATCACGACCGAATCCATACTGGAATTAAACCGTTTGCCTGTGACATTTGCGGGAAGTCTTTTTCTCAAAGATCATCGCTTTCAGTCCACAAACAGGTAGGTAATTTGAGCGATGTTTAGTTTGATTGCCCGATTGACTTGAGCGAAGAAACTCCTAAGCAAAGAATCATTTTTTGTCAATTTTCCTGTTTTTACCTAATCAAATCAAACAATGTAATTCAGACCACTTGACATTTTTTGTCTGGGACATGTTTTTCGAAGTTTTTAGAATACGAATTACGACCACTAGGGCTTTAAATGGTCGTTTAAATAGTAGGGCTTGTTTGAGGTGGTCCAAATTGGCTGAAAAAAAAAACAGACACTACACTATAATTTCTTCCATACGTCGGAGGTAGTCGGAGCAAAGCAATAATCATACTGGAAGTTTATGTTTCAGACACATAGCGGTAACAGACCTCATGTATGTGCTGTTTGTCGAAAAAGGTTCTATCAGAGTTCAGACCTTAAGAGGCATATGCAGTCGCATTTGAAACAGGTTGCCAATAACAACTCTAAATTCATCAACTTAGGAAGTCAGCCTTGCTTGAATGTATCGATCGATTTGGAAAACCATCATAATATTGAGTAAGTTGTATTTTTTTTTAATTTCAAAGACTCAATTCTTATTATCTCTATCTTTTTTTAAGAACTGACGCTTCGGTGACTGAAAACAGTGAGCATCTTCCATCTAAGGCTGCTAGTGATGGAACGTTTTCTACCCAGAGAGCTTCGCCAGCTCAATATTTGAACCCTGTGCAGGAATTGATCACTTCAAGTGGCTATCAGGCCCTGAAATCTTCAAGCGGATTAAATTTACACATCGATGAAAGGACTGAAATTCTCAGAAGACACGGAGATCTGTCAAACGAACCTCTGAAACTTAGTCCACCGGCTTCACAACAACTTGCTTCTGTTTCTGACGGATTCACTGCGATCACAAAGACAAATGGAATTCACTCCCCAAGTACAGTGAATAGTACTGGGCCTTCATCAAGTGCCTCAAAACAGATACAGCTTTATCCGTCTGCATGTCAAGTACCCTTTAATACTGCTAAGATAGAGCACCCAAATGCTTCATGCAAGCAGCTAGTAAATGTACCAGCTGTCAAATTCAATAAGAATGCAGGGTCAATGAATTCTAACAATTTGGAACGAACTCAAAAGTTGACAACTCTGCAGGTAATTTCTCCATTAAGGCGTGCGATAAAAGTGAAAAACCTTGCCAAAAAAAACTAGTAAACCCAACTTTTTGCATTTCTTGATAAAAGAAAACCGGGGGCCCAGCTAAAACTGGAATTACGTATTAGATATTTTTTGAATGTGTTATACCGATGTGGGATGAAATGGGTAATTTCGAATTTCAAAAATTGGACTTTGCCTTAGTTGCTTCTCTGCTAAAATAAGTTTGAAACTTTTTTTCAAAAAGTTAACCAGTCATCACTTCTGCAGGACAAATTTTTGCAACCAGTTCTTTTAATTGAACCCATCATCTCAAATTTGATGAGTTAGTTTTTCATAAAAGTCAAAAATATTCTAAAAAACAGCCAGAAGTTTGAAAACGTGACTTTCCGAAATCCATAACTTTTTTTCTGCAAAAAGTATATGGTGGCAGCTTAAGCAGATAAGATGTCTCTAACTGGTTTTCTCGATTGAACATTGAAGAATCTAAGAATTGGCAGGGTAGTTTTCCCGAAAATTCAAACGGTTTCCAAAAAATGGTCAACTAACCAAAAATTTGAATTTTCCGAGAATCATAGCTTTTGCATTTAAAAAATGGGTGTAGCCGCTTGTGCAGAAGAGATTCACATGACCTGTTAGTTCGAGTGGAGCCAAAAGTTCAAACCTGGGAGGGTAGTTTTTGAGAAAGCTCAAATAACTTCAAAAAAATTGAATATTTGACTTTTTCAAGGGCCATAAATTTTTGTGTAAAATTATTTGGCGTAACCGCTCATGCATCGAAGCTTACTACAATTCCTCAATGCAGGGGAGCTTCTCATGACTTGTTTTGTTTTTTGAATACAAAATCTCAGATCTGGAAGGGTAGTTTTCGAGAAAAGTCAAAAAAAATTGAAAAAATGATCAAAAAAGTTGAAAATTTGACTTTTCCAAGGGCTCAAAGTTTGTAGTAACTTTTTTTTATCAATTAAAAACTCTTGGAAAACATGCGACGAAAGACATTGAAATTTCAACTTAATAACGGAGCAAATCTTACGAAGCGGAAACAAAGCTGAAACCAGTTGAGCCGAAAAAAAATGATTTCGTAGAAAACACTTTAAAAACTCCCGTGAAACTTCATTGAAAAGCAGTTGCAACCACCTCGAAACTTGCTTATAGCTCAAGAAAACGCCGTGATGTGTCACTTTAGCCGATAAAGTATGAGTCTCACATTTGATTTTTTGAGTCTTACAATTAACGGAAGTCTTACAATTATTTTTTTACCTGAAAAAATTTTCAATTTACATACTGAAAAAAATTAAGGTCCTACCGGAACTCAAACCCCAGACCATAGGGTGCAAAAGCAAATGTGTGACCTCCAGGTCAAGTAAGAAGAATTCTGGAAGCTGTTTCGGTTCAATATTATTGCAATTTCAATTTCTTCTTAGAAAAGTTGTTTACGGGAAGTCTAGTTCCCGATTACAGTACAAGACTCTTGCTAGTGTAAATATGTCAATAAAGAACTGAGAAACTACAATAATATCCATTGTCCCCATTTTGGACGCATGGAAAAGCAACATGACAGGAACTAATTAGCCTAAGCTTGTTATAATTTTGAAATGATCAGTAATTGATGTGATATTCACTGGTGCGCTTTGAAATTTAGGTAGTCACCCGAAAAGATGGATACCAGCAGGCCTCGAAGTACGGAACGCAAATAACACCAACTGGTGCACCCGAAGTCAGATTCCAGTTGCCTCCTTCAAATAACGAGGGACAAAATCTACAGCACCTAGTAAATGACAGCAGCTCGAATAACTCTGAAGTACCGTCGCTCATTTTTCGAGAGCATCAGCAAACACCTCAGCTTGTCAACTCATCGTCTGAAAGTTTGCAATCTCTCCCTTTCTCGCAATGTGTTTATTTAACTTCAGCAAATGAAATCCCGAGGAGCTCGGGTAGTTTACTGCCAAATCAAAATGTAGTGCTTAGAAATATCGGGCCTGGTAACAATTTAAGCCTTCGATGTGTCCCTGTGAACATAGTGCCTCGTGTCATTCATCCGCCTTCGCCGTCTAAAACTGTGAACGAATCAAGTGCTACTGTGCAATCAATTGAACACCAAACAAACGAGAACTTTGGACCAATGCTAACGCTGTCGCTCACTCCTTCAATCAAACATGTAAGCAGAACTCTGATTGACATAACCTCCTTCAGAGAACCCGATCATACCACCCTTTCGGAGAATCTTCAAAGACAATCTGATGCACTGACAAAATCTATCACAAATTTAGCTCCACTTGGCTCCTTTATACAGTCGAATTTCAACCTGAGTTCAAATGAGTGCAAAATGAATACGCAGTCTAAAAACTTTGATGCGAACTCGAGTTTGAGAAGTGCAAACAACCACGAGATAATTTTAAACGATGGCCAGTACAGGCAAATGGACGAAGTTGATATTGTTTTACGCCAGCAGCATGACATTGACAGAGCTATAGGAACCGGAAAATCCTCCACGGGCCAATGTGTAAGTTAATTTTTTATCTTAAAATACCCGCATTCACGATTGGTTACTACACTTTCGAGAGCAAATGTCTCAAAATCGGATACTAGATTTTTTTATGGCTCAGACATTCTGATTCTATTTTTAATGCCACTTCTTTTTTGGCCTCAAGAAATGGCTGAAAGTCTTGAGCATACAATTTTCAGCCATTTATTGGAGTTGCGGTTTATGATATGGGTTTGCATCTGCTGCAAAGGTTTTTGTTCCTGTTATATCATAAACCGAGATGATCAACAAGAAAGAGATCTCATCTACGACCGTGTCGCATATTGTGGCCGTACAACCAGCTTGCGAATTGTCCATTCCGGTTTTCTAATGAAGTGACCCAAATTCTCGGTATTTTCGTCTTCTTGCAATTTTTGACTTTTTAATTAGTGAACTGAAAGATAATTTTTTGATACCATCTGAAATATATGAATGTCCTGAGCCAAAAGTTAAAAAATAGTTCAGACCAAATTTTTCATTAATTGAAACAAAGAGTTTTAATTGAAATGTTAGTTTTTTGAAGAAAAAAATTGTCTATCAACGAGGATTGTTGAAAATCAAAACTGGTCGGAACGTTTTGTGATAATTCTACAGCAAACGGCTAGTCACAATGTTCCGATCACAATGTCTAAAAAAAACTGATATGAAGTTGTTAAGTTTTTCTTTGTTGGGTGTCTGATAGTAGCAAGAAGTAAGACAAAAATTGTATATTGTGGTACCCCTTTGCAAATTGTTGAGTTTGTTCGAAATTTTGTTTAAGAAGCGAGAGAATACGCATCTAGGCCAGATGGAATACAGAAGGTTCGAAAGTGACACAAAACCTTATCTACTTGATGGCAGCAATCATGCAGCTCACAACAACAGTTCGCTTCCAAACTTGGACGAAGCATTTCACCCGTCGAACTCACCTGTTAATAATAGTAATAGTAATCAACCTATCCCTGTTCAGGGATTCATAACAAATGGAAATTCTACGAGCAATCACCTGATTGGCGAAAGTAGAAACGGGCCTATTGTAAGTTGCTATGATACGTCTCGCTACGTTCAGAACTACCAGCCAATACAAATGGATTTTGGAGATGCTAGTGGCGAAATGAACTCATCTAACCAAGGTATTCAGTTCATGGCTCATGAAAATGATTTGCCCTCCATAAGTCCTGAAGATTCGATGTCGCAAATGTCAATGGTTTCTAATTTCAACCAAAATAACCAGAACTTATATGTCACGGAGAGTCCGAGAATTGAGAAACCGGATAGCACGACCAGCTACTCATCTGTTGGACGAAACATTTCGATTGATGGCAACAGCTCCTCTCAATTACAGCAAATGTCGGTGATTGGATATCGAAATAACATAACCAACGGCGAGTCTTCCTTACATAACAGCAGAAGTTCTTCGCCAATGACGCCGCCGAATACAGTTGCACCAGAGACAGAGGACAATTCGCCACCCGGACCCATATACAGAGAAACTGCTCACAGTATATTTAGGTCTACTTGTGTAGAAAACGATCATGAGAGTGTTAACACTGCCGACGTGACTAGACCCATGGGCTTAAATGGGAATGTGATTCAACAGCAAAGTGGGTTTCCGATTACAGAAGGGACTAAAAAGTACACGTTACCACCACGGTTTATGGGAAAAAACAGTCGATACTTTTGATTTTTCAAGCATGTACTAATGCACACAATGATGGATGTACCCTTCAAAACTTGCATCCTCTGTTGAAATTGATTGAAAATATTTATTTAATTCTGATTGAAATTTTTGAAGACCGTTTGAGTGGTCTATGATAGCGTCCAACTAATTTTAACTATTTGCAGTTTTTTTTCGGTTGTTTTCAGAGCCGATTGCGTGTTTCTATGTGCTACTGGTTTTGGTGCTAAAGCCAAATGTATACAATTTGAACCACTTTTAAAGGAGATTGTCCGTTTTTATACTGCAGGTTATAATAATAAGTAATGCTTCGAGAGGAGACGGGTGTCTCAATTTTGTTATCGTCAGGCGATCATTTTCATCAATTCTGATTAACTGCAACATATTTTCAATGGATTATGTATTATAACCTGCTTCTAATTTGATAATTGGCATGGAATTGTTGCTGGAAGCAAAAATGGAGTTGAAATGACAGTTGAATCATTATAAAGGAGCCATTTTGGAATTTTGAAAGAGTCATTTGAGTTATTTTGGCAGCTCGAGAATTGACGTTTTAGGGATTTGCTATACAGCGCACGGTGGGGATTCACAAGTACCAAAATGATAAATCAGTCCCATTTGTACCAAAATAAAAATCAATCCCGTTAGTACCAAAAAATATTCAATTGGACAAAGACTACTAAGCCGACTATTTTAAGCGTTTGGTTTAAGGTCGCCGGTGGGCGCGCTACGCGCGCGTCGCTGCTTTGAGGCGATAACCGGCTCTAATTTTCGTATAGAGTCCTACCCTCTGTTGGCAAGCTCGCAACACGTTGGCGCGACTGCGGCGGTCACTATTCTGCTGTTTAGTTTTCTTCTGTTTGAACAGTAGAAAATTAATGAGATAATTCGTTGGCTCACAATTCGACAAATCAGAAAACGAGTACCGATGGTACAGTACAAATGGGACCGATTTTTCATTTTGGTACAAATGAACGTTGGTACAAATGTAACTTCACCCAGCGAACGACCCTCTTACTTTCAATGTATTTGAGAGTGAATAGTTTCTGCGATTCAACCTTCAACTTAGTTTCCCTTTTGTACAGTAGTGTATCTCTTAAGTTTATGAATTGTACAGTACAACAATGTATTACTATTAATAGTCCAAATCATCAATTAATGGTCAGTCCGAGACTGATTCCACTTCATGCAATTTGGACTGGGAATAATTATAGTTGATGAACACCAATAACTGAAAATAAAACGAAGGAAACATACTCTTCATAACGGTTTCATAATCAAATCCACGGTTTCCTGAATATTGCATTTCCAGTCCCGTTAAAATTGGTATTGATGGTTTCCCATTTTTGTAACAATTGAAGTGCAAATTATCAGAAATTTTGATTAGCTTTCTTAATTTAAAATCGCTTTCCAAATATTTTTAAATTTCTGTTTCGTGCATCTGCTCTGTCATTGAATGACTTTTCTATCAGCATCAATTTGTGCTAATCGAATTTTATTTGAATTAAACTGATGAGAAAGTTTCACTCTAGGGCTGCGAATGCAGCCAATAATAAATTAATTCTTTCGATCTTGTTTTTGTTTTCGTAAATAAGCTGGAAAACTTCTGTAGTTCTTACTGAATTCTGTGGTGAATGAAAATGTCGCGGAGTTGCTAGTTTATTTGTAACTTTTAGATGTTATGTACGTAGAACAAGGTCATTAGTAGGCCTTGAATAGGAATAATTAGCTGGATCATTACGTAAGCTTCAAACATTTTGTGTCAAAATTAAGTGTAGTTAGCATGGTGATCAACAACGACGGTCATAGCGATGGAAGTGATGATTACACTGATGGATACATCGACCAATCAAATATCAATACAGACGACGAGTTTCTAACGACAGCGAGCAGTAACCAATCAGAAAGCTCGCCAAATTCGTCAGCCAATCACTATTCAGTGTTTCCTGAGCCAACATGCTGTACTTACTGCCTAGCGTCTTGGCGTGTATGGCTTCGACAACTGATTATTTGTATATACATTATTCTTTTTGTAGCCGTTTCTATTGTGCTTTTGTTGGGAATGCACTCGTATAATATTAATCAGTTCACGTCGGCAAACTTTCTGGCAGGTATCGCGATGGCGTTTACAGTGCCAATGTCGCTTTGGGGCATTTCACAACACTTGATTAATTACACGAAGCCTTCTCTACAAATGTACATCATACGGTGAGACAGTTTTCAAAATCATTTCACCATGCGTTGGAATGTCATAAGTTGAAAAGAATGCTTTAAGGCAAACTCGTATTGGAATGAAAGTTTGTTTACACTAGCAAGCTTGCGAGAGTAAGTGTATTAGTACGAACCTTCTTTTTTCTAACCTAACTCGCAAGTAGAAGTGTTCTCTTAATTGGTGGCTTTTTTGCTATAATCACGATCTGTAGCATTGGAAATATTTCATAGCATCTGTTCTCTGCTTTATTTGTGGCTAGTGTTTGTGATAAGTTAAGCGTCCGCGGCTGAGTGGTTAGTGCGTGAGACTCAAAAGCTCTAAGTCGCAGACCGAATCCATGGCGTAGCCGAACTTTAACTAATTCTAGGCTTATTTCTTCTTTTTTTTTGCTTTTTATAGAGCGGCTTTTTGTCGTGTTCTGGCTACTGTTTGCGAAGCGCAGCTTCGCCTCTGTGTTGATGTTTAGGCTAGCTTATGGCTTCTGCAATGTTACAGATCTATTTCAGCCTTTTTAAGAATCAATGACCGCAGTGAAGTCTCTTCTATAGGTCGTGATGATTTTCAGGTTCAAATTTCATTTTTTGCGGGTTGACTTTTGATTTTTTTTTCAGTTCAGCTCACGTCATTTGTTAAACTCCATTAACGAACAGAAAAAAAAAGTTCATGAAAAACGTGATCGATTTCTAATTTCGACAGTGGATTTTAATTTTTCCAGCGGAATAAAAACAGCCTATTGATCCAGTTTTCTCCAATTGAGTTAATCTAAACAAGACAGTGTTAATAATAGTTTTCTTGAATTTCAAAAGATCTTCAAGGCCATATATTTATATTTCGAAAGTTTTTTCAAAAAGAAGTCATTTTTTTCTTTGCGTTCATTTACTTTTTCTAACTGTCTATTGGGCATGTTTTAATTGCTCTCACCAAGTTTGAAGTCAAGGGGATCAATTTTAATGAATTGATAATCGCGCAAAGTTTTCAAACGATATCTAGTTACGATTTACTTATTACTCTTGCGATAAGCAAGGGTATTGCAATCGGGTACAAGAATTTTTTCCCTTTTGTTCGCTGAAAGGTCGAAAGGTAATTTTTTTAACCTCTGAATTAACAGCATGGTTCGAGTGTTTTAATTGCATTGTACCGTTGGGCATTAAAAGCTGCAGATGAACGCTAGGATTTGCAAAGTTTTTTCTATCTGTGCCGTAAGTTTTTGGTAATTTTTCAGCGCCGAGGTCGTTCGGCTTTTTTCCCTAATATTTTTTTTGTTTTTGTATATATTTTTTGGTTTTAAATGAGACCGGCTTAAGATTAATAAGAATTTTTTGAAAAATCTAACGCACCCTTTGAAGCCCTCGATTAAAGTTAAAATGAGAAATTGTGAAAAAAAATCAATCGGGTACTAGACTTTTTTCCCGTAAACAACTTTGTCCACAGGATCACCTCTAGAGGATCTCCTCTTCGAGAGGATCTTCACTTCTAGTTTTAATTATTATTTTTATAATCTGGTAATAATTTTCTTCAACCTAATTTTTAAAGCGTGGATTTTACTTTGGTTTAATTTTTTTTACTATTTGAAAGTTCTGTAATTTTGCCATTTTACCACGTCTGGTTTTGAATAAATTTTCCACCAAATTTTTTTCGATCAAAATTTTTTTCGATCAAAATTTTTTTCGACCTAAAGGTTTCGGCTGATATTGCATTGGCGTAGTCATCTTATATTTTGTGATTTCGACGGCCAAAAATTCCTGTTCGACAAAATCAGGTATGATGAAAATTTAGGATTTTTTTCGTTTTTCTGGATTTTTGGATTTTTTCGTTTTTCTCAAAATCTACTCTCGCCTCGCAAATCTGAGATTTTATGTTCCATGGATAAAAGGCGCTATGAGAAGCTCACATGCATAGCGGCTAGCCCAAATTTTTTCGACAAAAAGTTATGGCCTCCGATAATTGGTTTTTCTACAGTCTTTTCAAAATATTTGACGAAACTCTCAAAAACGAAACGAATTTTTGCGTTCAATCGAAACAACACCTTGTGTGAATCTATTCTGATAAAGTGGCTATGCCCAATTTTTTTGTACACAAAAAGGTATGATTCGCGGAACGGTCAACTTTTTGATTTTTGATCGTTTTTTGGAAACTTTTTGGTTCGTAAATTACCCTGCCAATTTTTAGGTTGTTTTCAGGTTCAATCGTGAACCCCTTTTTGATAACGTTTAAGTAGCTACGACCTTCTCATTGTAGAAAAAAGTGATAGATTTCTGAAAGTCAATTTTTTGAATTTCTAACCGTTTTTTTTTTAGAAATTTTTTGATTTTCATAGAAACTATTCGATCAAATTTGAAATGAAGGGTTCACTGGAAAAATTTGGAACGAGAAATTTTCCTGCGGAAGAGGCGGGGAATTTTTTATGTATTTGGGAAGATAGCTTTTCCTTCAAATTTTCACTCTTAGTTATGTTAGTAGAGAAGCAACTAAGGTTTCGGGCAAAGTGCAGTTTTTGAAATCACCCATAAGTAAAACAAATTCCACAAATATCAAACAGCTACCTGCAAGTTTTGTTTGGCCCCTAGTTTTCTTGTATTGGTTATACGAACGTTTTGGTTTTTTTTTTCAACTTATATATATTTTTTTCGACTTATTGGTTTGTTATGTTGCCTCTGTGTTAAAAAATCATGTTTCGGTGTTTAAGTTCGTTTTTTAACTTAGGTCGCAACTATTATTAATATGTTTATGCAACTTCTTTATGTTGTTACGCTGGTGAAAGGCAAGCATTAGGAAATCGGAATATAGTTTTTTTTCGGGTTGAACAAAAAAAGTTGAACCCGTTGCTCAATTGCCTCTATTTACTTCATTTGTACATCAAGGTATTGATATCAATTTTGCCTGTTTAGTTTAGTGGTAACGTCCATACTTAAAACGATAAAGGCAATGCTTAAACCCAAAGTAAACTATTTGCCGAAAATAAAAATTTGCATTAAATCATAACCTACAAAACGACATCAAGCAACACTCTTGACCTCATTTTTATATCGAAAAATGTCGATATTGTTTCAATTGAACCGTTTCAGCCTATTGAAGGCCTAACTTCAGATCATTTGGCATCGGTATTACTCTTTACTTTTAAAAACGATTTTGACCTTCTCAAAATGGTCAAATCAACTCCTAAATTGAGCTACTGCAACGCGACTACAAACAGTTAAGTCTCACTATAAAAACAGCTCCTTTTCAAATGCTATTGTTGGTCAAATTTTATTGGATCCTACAGCGCATAGATCAGTGCATTCCAAGGCGAAACGTTCATCGAAATAACCTCTCTCCTTGGATAAATCCTCAAAACTCAAATTTAATGAATCGTTTAAATAAGCAAGAAAAAAGTAGTTTCTCTTGAAACGGAGGTAAATACTTGAATCGAAGAGGATCAAAAGATGTATGAAGAAGCCTTGACATCTGTTAGAAACACTGTCAGACTTTTTAAATTTTAACGACAATTAAATAAGTCAAGCTTACCATCTTCGATGTTTTATAAGAAGAAGATAGCACACACAAGTTTTGAGCGAACCGATTTATTCGGCGATTTCTTTTTAAGTGTTAATTCCAGCGTCAAGCTAGTTTTTCCCACATACCAACATACCTGAATGTCCTCTCCCAATCATAAATAGTATAATAATTACAGACAGCGATATTGAGAGCTATCTCAATATTAAGCAGGTCTTAGTATCAAATCATAAAAGAAGTCACTCGAGTTAGGCGAGTTCCCTGACATCTGGAAACGAGCCACTGTCAGTCCAATTCATAAGGAAGTAGCAAAGTAAACATTGAAAACTATCGAACTGTATCACTAACCTGTGTGGGCGCTAAGTTTTGTGAAGCAGTTATTTTCCCAACTTTGTATGATCACGATCGTTCTTATTTGAATGACTATCAATTTTGTTTTAGACGAAGGAGATCACAGAATCGTATTGTTTCTCTGGACAAAGTTTATTCGGCATTAACCGAGAGAAAAATTGACGTTCTTTATACCGATTTTGAGAAAGGTTTTGATTGAGTTATAAAAACAGGCATTAGAGCGAAAATACATAAAATCTCATCTTGTGAACAGAAAACAGCAAGTCAAAGTTGGTAACTCCATTTCAAAAATCTACATTGCTAGCAGTGGCGTTCCTCAAGGGGCTATTTTATCACCCTTGTTATAACATTTTCATCAATAATCTGCCTGACAAGGCCAAATGCTCGCTTACTAATTTATTCGCAGATGATGCCAAGTTCTTGAGCATCAACGGAAATCAAGAAGCGCTTCAATCTGAGTTCGATAAAGTTTTCCATCGGAGTCAGGAGAATAGAATAATTTTGAATGCAGACAAATGTATGTTGATGAGTTGTAACAAATCAGAGAGCTCTACTTTGAGCTTCGAAATTGAATTCCTGACAACTGCTGACTCGCAAAAAGATCTTCGGTTGATTATTAACAGCAATCTAAATTGGCTGGATCATTTTAAGCAGAGATCGAGGAAAGCCATCCAGGTGTTTTATATGGTGAAGCGAAATTCTCCCGCAATTTCATTCCGTCTAAAACTAATTTTTTTTGAAATCAAGATTCTTCGGATTTCGATCAAATTGTGATAAGAGTTCATTCCAAACTTCTGATACTTGAAGTTTTGAAGTTAAAAGGAAGAAGATTTTTTCTGTTGGTTTTTCGTCAGAACGGTTTTTCGACCTGAGATCGCTATTTTTATGCTTGATTTTTATTTCGATTCAGAAAAAAATGTGCAATTCAGCTTCATTAGTCTAACAATGAGTTGTATCAACTCCGTTCATAATTGAAGATTTTTGTTATCAAGTTATTAATAACTGAAACTTTCGTGATTTCTTTTTAAATTACATTCATTTTCTTTGATAAAAGGAATGCAAACTCCACGATCGAACGCTGAATGTGTAAAGGTCACTAAAAACGTGATCGACTTTTAGTTTGGAAAGTTGAATTTATTTTTAGATTCCCAGCCAAAGAAAACATTTACTCATTGATCCAGTTTTCTCAAATTGAGTTATTTATTTAAAAAGTGCAGGTCATAAATTGTTCTAGAAATTTAAAAGAGCTTTAAAGGCATCTATCTGTTTCGTTGAGATTCGAAAATTGAGATTTTTTCAAAAAAAACTCAGTATGTTTTTATTTTTACTTGCATTTATTGACTCTTTTTTTAACTATTTTTTGGCTTTGTTTTTAATTTCTTAACATTTTTTCTTGGAATTAATCCAAGACGAAATAAAGACAAATGTTGAAAAATTGTTTAGATCCATTGTTTTGATTTTTTTTTGCGAAAAAATTCTGCGGTTTTTATTTGTATCAGTCGATTATTTTTTCATGCTATGTATGCGTTTAAAGCGCTAGTAGTGCGAAGCTTCGCTTCGCTTTGTTTGTTAATATTTATAGGTGCAGGTAATTAAAGATTCTCTTTATAAGGCATTTATATTTTTGATTTGTCGGTTCATCTTTAAGTAGTGATAGTCATTCAGTTTTCTATGGCAAATGGTGCGATGCGAAGCTCTGCTTCCCCCCTGTGTATAAACTTAAACAAATATGAATAGCATGGGTGAACACCATTAGGCCAGAACGGCCCGTTTTTAATTGTCTCATTAAGCGGAGAACATAAACATGTTTTACTTGTTAGATCGAATAGATCGTGCTGTTGGTAAAACATTTATTGAACTTTAACCTCTTTTACTCCTCTTTTACTCCTATATTTCCGAAATAATAAGTGCTTTTAGGGTGCTGTGGATGGTTCCAATCTACTCAATATTGAGTGTAAGTTGATTTTTCATATGGTTCAAATGGAAACAAAGACATACATATTTGAGGGCGATTCGAGTAGAAAAAAATTCAATTTAATTCATTCCAGGCTAGTAATTTGAACGTGATGTTAATGTCTCCAAATTAACTTTAAGGACTGATGTGTAAATGTATGTATATTTGTGCCGTGTTTCTATTGTAGTTTTGTGGACTGCACTTCACAGACAAGAATGTAATCCTGGACGCCATCAAGGATTGCTACGAGGCATTTGTAGTGTACAGCTTCACCTGCTATCTCGTCAAGTACATCCAACTGCAGAGTTCGCTCGACTTTTCCACGAAGAGTGCCAAACACATCTTCCCCTGCTGCTGCATGAGTGGCTGGCAAAGCCATGACAGTATAGTGAACTGTACCATTGGGGTGCTGCAGTACACGCTGGTGAAGCCAATCATAACTGTCGTCACAGTCATAACGTCCATATTTGGTGTTAGTTAGTTGTTCTGAAATAATAAATTCCTAGTTTTTTTTAATTTTAGATATGCTAACTTATCACGCATATTGATAACTAATATAAATTTCCATATTATGCAATTTTTATTTAATCTCTTTCTCTTGAGATTTTTAGGAACACCACGCTAAGAAGATTTTTAGGAACACGAAGATCGCTCACCTCAAAGAAATCGTCCATTTTTTGTTTTGCTCGGCAATTTCAATAACGTATTTATTCCACCGTCAAATTAGTGAAGATTTGTAAACGCTGATATAAATTAGCTCAGTTTGAAAAAGTACTCAAGATAGCAATATGGAAAGGTTTAAGAACCGAGTTTAGGAAAAAAAATAAGGCGCAGATGTTATAAAATTGGGTGATTTTTTTGTCGGTTCTGTTTCCAGGTGTATCAAGAGGGCAAGTGGGACCTCTCCTACGCCTGGATCTACTCTATGGTGCTCAACAACGTCTCCCAGGTGTGGGCACTCTACTGTCTCGTGCTGTTCTACCGCACCTTCAAACAGGAACTGAAGGGGTCTCGCCCTGTAGCTAAATTCCTCTGCATTAAAATGGTCATCTTCGCCACTTGGTGGTAAGATTCGCTTTGCGCCATCATATAATTTTTCAGTATCTGTAGTGTGCGTCATTCAAACGTCGCTTTACTGTTCTGAATTATATGAGTGATTCAATCAATGATCATTTTATCATGACTAAGATATGACCTTCGAATTTCGTGTGATTTTGTCTGGTATCTTTCAGGCAAAGTTTGGCAATCAGCATCCTTGTGCAAATATTCAATCTGCAGGAAGTGAAGTGGATTGCGGCTAAGAGTGCGAGTGACGTTGAGGTCTCACATGCAATACAGGTGAGCAAAATAATGATAATTGGTGAACGCTTGCGCTCTTCATTGTATGATGTGGTTTAAAAAAGGTCGGATCCACAGTTGTTGTTCCCGACCACTGGAAGCAAAATCAGCTTCAAGCCTTTTTCAGTTGTGATTCGAACGACATTAAAATTTTCAAAAAAACTTTGCAGTGGCGAGAAAAGCCGGTTTGAAATTTTGGGTTTTAGTTTTTCGAGCGAGTAGGTCCTTGTCATTGAAGCCAGCGAGTATGTCTTAAAGAATTTTTTTTTGTTTTAGTAGTGAAAAACTGTTTTTCTCCAGAAAAACTAAGTTTGGAGCTTTCAGTTGGCGTTTCCTTTGCGATAAAAATTTTTTATATCAAAAAATTATTCTGCAAAAAAAAAGAAGAAAAAAAGTTAAGAAATAATCTTTTTCATTGTTTTGTTCGTTTTTCATTTTTCGACAGTTGTTGACAAAGTTATGATTCACTAGCGTTATACGCGTTCTTTTGACAAGCAAAGCTTGTGAGCTCTCTTTTTTTCCAACCTAAGTCGCAAATATTAGTGCTCTTTTTGAAAGTGCTCTTTTATTGCAGTATATGCATAAGATCAATAACCAGCGATTAAGTACAGCCAATGCTAAGGGTATTAACGCAGACTATTATATTACAAATACCACTTTAGCTTTAAGGCATCATAGATCTGTAGCGTAGAGGAAGGGAAGGAGACCAGCAGCAAAATAAGAGGGTTCGAACCTGGGCAGGGTCGGATGTTTTTAATGAACTTTTCGTATACTATTTTAAATGCGTCCGCTCTATAAATTGAGGCTTGTTAGAGGGTAAATTTTATTTTTCAAATTGACTGGTACTGCTAATGCGTCTTAATTGGCTTGAGTCACTTCGCAATTATCTAGACTCGTAATTGGCGTGGGTCACCTATGAAATTTTGTAGGTTCAAAGTTTTACCCATTCAGTATTTCCCAGTAGCGTTATCGGTCATATTTTTGCTTGTGTATGCGAAGTGCAACTTCGCCTCTGTCTTTAGGCTTCTATCACACCACACACAAATTTTGAGAAAACTTTTTCTAAAAAGTGTATGAATGAGGAACTTTCTGTGCAACTAGTACAGCAGCCAGCTATCCTTGTTTCTTACTGTTTGTATTTATTCAACTGCTCTGTGAGGTGCGGGCAGCCATGTTACACGGTGAAGTCAGCTTTTAGTTGTTACTTCAAGTATTTTGAATTAGATGTCTGTGTCTGTTGGATCTATTTATTTTCTTAATTTTTGGACCACTTTACTAAGGAGTGAGCTATGACCTACTTTATTTTTAGACGAATCAGCGGGTTTTAATAGGGCGATCCCTTGAATACTTAGTTTGACTCAGTGAAATTAGTTGTTGAAGTTTTTTAGCGCCTAATCGTGTTTTCAATTTTTTTTTTCATTTTTCGCCGAACACTGTTGTCGAATATGCTAAATTTACTATCGAATATGACTAAGTTCTAATCTTCCTCTCATCACATCACGAATTTTAAACAACACAGTATGAAATTAAAAGCAACTCCTTTACACATGCGAGCTGTAACGGGCGTAGTGTAATAGTATAAATCTATTTTTTTTTTCAGCCTAAGTCGCAAATACAAGTGCTCATTTGGCGGATTTTCTGCTATAATCATGACATGTGGCATGAGAAAATTCATAGCATCTGTTTTCTGCATTGTTGGCGGCTAGTGTTTGACGATCGTTAAGCAACAATGGCACAGATGTGAGACTCTAAATTTACTGCTCGGAGGATCAATGCCCCACGTACCGCTGATTTTTTTTGTGTAATATCGGAAACTTATAAGCATCTGGAGCTGCTTTATTGGTGGTTGGTGTTAGTAACCTTACGATTTCGGTAGTGGACGATTTCGATAGTGGATTTTAATTTTAAAATTTTCAAGCGGAGAAATATTTCAACCCATTGATCTAGTTTTTTTTTAATTTTGGTTCATTCTATCAACTAAAGTACCAATCATAGTTTTTTTCCTGAATTTCAAAGAGCCTTAACCTGCTTTTTTCTTAAGTCAAAAAATGGTCTAAATGTTCTATCTTTTTTACTTTCTTTATTCTCTACACTTATCCAAGCTTCTGTTAGCTATTTTTTCAGTTTGTAGAGCTGTTTTTGTCCTTTTCTCGCGTTTGTTTGCGAAATGCAGCTGCGCATCTGTGTTTATAGTTTTCACGCTCAATTTTTACAGAAGCATAGATTGTATTATAGTATGAACTTTCTTTTTTTCCAACCTAAGACGCAAATATTGTTGCGATGCAATTTTTGCGATAAACTGTGTCATTTTGAAAGTGTTCATTTTGATCCAGCTATTAAGTACAGCCAATGCTAAGGATATATACGCGGACTATTATATTACAAATGGCACTTTAGCTTCATGGATATGTAGCGTAGAGGTAGGGAGGGTGACAAGCAGCAAAATAAGAGGGTTCGAACCTAGGCAGGGTCGGATGTTTTTTGATGTTTTTAATGAATTTTTCGTATACTATTTTAATTGCGTCCGCTTTATAAATTAAGGCATGTTAGAGGGTAAATTTGTTTTTTCTTTTTCAAATTGACTGGTACTGCTAATGCGTCTTAATTGGCTTGAGTCATTTCGCAGTTATCTAGACTCATAATTGGCGTGCGTCACTTATGAAATTTTGTAGAATCTAAGTATTACTCATTCAGTTTTTCCTAGTAGCGTTATCGGTCATGTTTTTGCTTGTGATGCGAAGTGCAACTTCGCCTCTGTGTAATTTGTTTGTATGGTTTGACTTTCTATTTCTTTTCGCTGCTAAAAGAAAGGCAAATTCCAGCATCGAACAGTAAAAGTCTCTGAAGAATATAAGGCCATGAACTACTTCTAGTTTCAAAAATGAACTTAAGTCTTCTGCATTTCCAGCGGACTAAAAAATTCACTATTGATCCAGTTCTCAGAGTGGGTTAATTTTTTTTAAAAAAGCCTTTTTTAAACAGGTCTTGAAATTTAATTCGATATATTGTTTTCGAAAGTTGAAAGACTCTTTTCGGTTTCCTTGTTCTGTTGGACAGTTTTCTACCCGTCAGTTGGCAATATATTTTTTATTGTCGTCGGAACTTTCTGTGCTACTTGCACAGCAGCCGAATATTCTCGTTAGTTTGTATTGTTTGTGTTGCAGGACTTTGCAGTGTGTTTTGAGATGTTTGCTGCAGCCATTGCTCACCACTATGCCTTCACCCACCGAGAGTTCAAAGACACCACTCAAAAAAGGGTGAAATTCGTCACCGCAGTCCAGAACATGTTCGACATCCGAGATGTGGGCAATGATGTCATTAGTCATGGATACATCGTCCGTTAGTATTCGGTCCTCTTCGGTCTATTTTATGAATTTGAACCGTCTAACCTTAAAAATGTCGGCAAGACTTTTTATTAACTTCCTCAATCAATTCCACATGGTTTATTTTTTGAAAATCAGTTTGATCTTTCTGAAACGTCTTTTAAAAATAGATTTGGTCTAGCTAAAGGTGGTTCGAAAACCCCCCTGGTTTCAGGTCAAAAAGTGAAAGACAGAATACGGGGTAATGGGCGCACCCGATTGGACGACGAAGGAAACGGCACTACTACTCCAAGAACGCAATATCCGAATTCGAATCTCTCGAGAACAAACGAAGGCTTACAGGAACGCCTGGTTGAACGCTCTTCTCACGGTGTTGACAACCCTAGTCACGATACTTCAATTTTATGCGACGTTGCTGTTTATGAGGATAATACCGAGTCACTGAAGGCTGCAGAAAGTCAGATTTATATGGAAGATGATAGCATTTCAAAACACACGAACCGAACTGAAACACAAACTCTCTCCGTAAATGCAGATGTTAACATGCCGACCACACAAATTAGGGCTTCGCCTGTAATCAATAAAATTGAACCAAGTCACGTAGAGTTTTCGGTCACTGCGCACGGCGACCGTGTCACAGAAAATAAAACTGAGTTATTTAATATTTAGTATAATGTAGTGGATTAGCTAATAATAGTAGCTAAATCTACATTTGTGAAAAAATTTTCTAACAAATGCTGATTAGTTTTGAATGTTTTGCTAGCAGAGCCTTCATATATATATGCACAATGCAAATTTGATTTGCAGTAAAAAATTAGGTTGCACTGGTGCAAAATTTGCACCAACATCCGATCATCTCGATTTTTCAATATAATGAAGTCGCTATGTAGTAAATTTTTTATAATTAATTTACAACTTGGAAAAGTTTTTTTTCCTGTAGATGCTGACTGTAATTAGTGATCCAATCTTTGTATCTGTTTGTCTCATTTCTATTTAGTTGTTACTAGTTCTTGTAAAGAAATTATGGTTTTGTATGTAAAGATGATATCTTGTTGATATACTCAATAAATGATGATTGATATTTGTTTTGAAGCTAACAAATAATTGTTTACTCCCACTAGCATAGGAGCAGAATCGGAATAACTTTTTCTCATTGCTCTCGTGGAAGGCCATGTTGGTGAAATTGGTTAGTTAAGTTCGTATTCAACATGTTGGTAATAAATTAGGAAAATAACACGCTGTAATCCGACCACCCTCTAAAGCTAGTGGGAAGCAACTATGGCGTAGGGTTTTTCAAATCCAAGAAAAACTCATTGAAGTTTCTCTCGGAAAAAGTGGGCTAAATTTTTCGTTTTCAGACTTAATTAGCCGATATTCGATTTAAAAGTTTTTGTAATTTTTTTTAAATTCTTGTAATTTTTTTCGGTTCTTTAATAATTGTGTTAAAAAAATTCTGAGCTAGCTGCAGAGCAACAGGCCCTTATTGTTGCTTTATATTTAGAGGAGGAAAAGGAGCGCAACTAAAACTCTAAGCACTAGTTAAGTCCAACCAATTTTCGAATCAAATTTGCGCTAAATTAGTCCTAATATTAAAAAAATTGAAATAATAATAATAATAAATATGAGTATTGGTTACTTTGAGAGTCAGTGAACGCAATTTGTTGGAAATTGATGATGAAGGGTATTGTATCTGGAGTGGCTCTCGTGGGTAGGTAGTTGGGTATATTCAATTTTGGAGTTTTGATAGATGAGGTATTGTATTTTAAATGTTAGAGGAAGTTGAGGGTTCCGGGTGAGGTAAATTGTACATGAAAGTGCCTGAGGAGCAGTTAAGTTTTGATGTAAAATCTCTCTAAAGTAGAGGTCACCACATCTGAAATGTATCCAAGCACAGTTGTGCCACCAAAGTCTCGCTCGGCTCGGTGTTATATAGAAGTTACAATGGTATTAATTGCCGGGACCTGGATATTGATTTAGGCTAGATCGTAGGAGTTGTTTAACTAAAAAAAAGTCATTTTTGTTGTATGCGATATGACTCTCTTGCAGTCGTGGTCGGAAGCTGCAATGGGAAATTGCGAAGGGAATAAATTCTAACCTGCAGCCCACCCTCAAGTTTTTTGTTAAAATATATATTTGACTTAATACACGATTTTTTATGGCAGTCAAAAAGGACGGAAAAAATCATAGCTTTTTAACAGAAGAAAGTTTCAAGTTCCTAAAAATCTAAAAATCCTTGGTCAGACTTGTATTGAGTAATTTTAAAAGCAGAAATGTGGAGTTTAAATTTTTGCCCAATAATTAATCGGAAACCGTAGCTTCAACTGGAAATACTTAGTAACATTTTTTTAAAATTGCGAAATTGAAATGCAGATCATGTTTTGATCAGTGGTAGCTCGAATCATGGGACAGTCTTGTGTGTTGTATCATGTAGGACCCAGTCAGGATAAAATTAAAGAAAAAAACGAGTGGTTGAATGATAAAGAGAAAATGAGGGAAACTTGAAACTGTTTTTTATCCATAAGCACTTAAGTACTGTGATTTTTTCAAAACAATAAGAAACTCAATGAACTTTAGAAGTAGTAGAAAACTAGAAACGTTTAAAGCAAAATAGTTTTTTTTTGAAATTAAATGGCAAAACACTCAAAAACGAAGGAAATCATGAATATGTTTGAGCAGAACACAGACTGTTTTATGTTAAATCTGTGTATTTTTTGTTAGAAAACACGGCCATTGTCAATTTTAAAAAAGGAATCGGTGAACGACTTAGTTGTGAAAAATTGACAACTTTTTCTAGCGTGGAACCTTCTGAAAAAAGCATTTCTTTTAAATAATGCAGTTCGCCTTTGGACAAAAACCAGAAATGTAGATAACAATTTAAAAAATCGAAAGCGACGAGGGTTATAAATATATTCAGTGGAAATTTCAAAATATTCCCGGTAAAATTATTGATCAACGCCCAACCATTAGAGATCCACCAAGCTATAAAGAAGTATCTATGCCACGTGACGAAATACCGAGAACTGCATACCTGACTTAAGGTGCTGAAATCTATACGCATGATTTCTATCAGGTAGAAATTGCAATTGCCTTACAATTGCTTCCGCAAGTTTCAAAAAATGACCCTAAACTTTATTGACAATATAAATACATAGAGGATTCAGAGCGATTTGGACAAAATTGTCTGTTAGTTTCAGAGCTCAAGACTGATTATCAGTACGAAAAATGGAAAAACAGAGTTCATGGTGACAAAAAAATCACGGCTAAATTTTTGTAATTGGAATTTTTTTGATGAGCGGTACAAATTCTCAGTGTAAAATTTAGCGAAATATGCAAATTGCTTGTAACTTAGTACTGACAGGAATTAAATCTTATAAAATGTAAGGCAGGGAGCGTTATATTCAACCCAAATGAAACCATTTCAGTAAACTCGAGATATAAAACATGTGCAGTTCTGAGATCAACTTTCGTGAACGTAGTTATCTATATGAATACTGCAAAGGATTGCATTACACCTTGCAATAGCCTCTAACTTACTGTATGTCAAAACAAGAAGTTCAGATTTTATTGAAACATATTTCGGACGGCGTACATCCTAAACCGTCATCAGTTCAAAAAATATATCGCGATTTCCACGCTGCCCTCAATTGCTCATAATTGCACTTATTTACGTTTTGAGTGCCCATTATTAGCGCATTTTTTTGTTTGATTGATAATAGAATTCTAAAGACGTTCGCGTGAGATCTTTTGCATAGTTACAAATCTGTTATTAATTTTGATAAACAGTTATAGATTTTTTTATGGAATCATATGGCCGCATTAGACTTATTACACTTGCCTGAAAATGTTTTGTAACCGTGAATTTAAAATTTTTTCTCGAGAACTTTTCATTCAAATCTGTAAGAAATTGAAGTCGCTTTATTAGTGAATCTTATTAACTTCGAAATTCTCTCCCACTCAGTCTACAGCTAACGCGATTGCCTTTGTACCCTAACGCTTAAAGTTCGAGCCCCTGTAGGATCTTTTTTTTTCTTTTTCAGGGAAGTTCAAAAAAAATGGGAAAAACTCGGTTGTTTGTTTGTCTGCTTATGTTTTGTCGACTTATTTCACGCATCGCGGAATTTTTTGTGCTACCTGCACTTGTCATTGTACTTGAAATATTTTCCTACTTTTTTCCGCTTAAAAAGTTTTTCGGCCCGAACATTTTTCAGTTTGAGTTTTTATCGGCTTCGTTTCTTAATTTTGTTTTGCTCCAAAATGACCGCGTCAGCAATCACAAAATGACCGCTTCAGCACTTTAAGATGCAAAAAAAAACTTTGAAACAAATGACCACATGAGGTTTTTCTTAATCCAAGAGCAACATTTGAATGGGAATAATTTTATGGATATCAGCAAAAGGCCCGCTTCAATACTTTGCAATAAAACAGGGGCAAATCTAGGTTTTTCTCGAAGGAGGGAGGAAGATAGGAAGATCTTCAAAAAAACTTTCAAAAATTTTGTTGATCTTTTTTGAAGTTGACTGAATTGATTCTCTGAGCTCTGATATAAAGACCCTGTTTTGGCCAAATTTTCTGCGCCTGTAGAAAATTTTTAGGGTCCGTCAGTCAATATCTCAATTTAGTACAAAGGGGGTGGGAAGAAACGCCGAAAAGCCGCGACAGAAACCGATGACCCCAACGTCGACATCAAGATGCCGATGTAAAACTATTTGATGATGATGATTGAATTTGTGGAAACTTTTAAAGTAGCTGTAATGTTTTTTGCTTTTTATGAACAAGAGCCGTCGTTTTCTGATTTGAATCTTGCTTTTTACAAACTCCGAAAATTTTTTGCAAGATGTTGATGTTCTAGCCCATTAATAAATTTTTAGCAAAGGCAATGAATAACTCTTACTGCCAAAAACACTACTACTCTGCTGTCGTTATGGAATTTTTTGGGTTTAGTAGCCTGCATTTTTTCATTCTTAGTATAGCTCATTGCGGCTTCGTCTAACTTTTGCCAATTAGCGAATTTATTGAAATCTATATTTGTTGCCATAATCGGTCCATAATAATTTAAGCGAACAGTTGATACGAATGAGAAAAAAGGTAATGTTTAGCAAAACTATTTATGCTTGTTTGCAACCAACTGTTAGACTTTTCACATTAAGAAACTCAGCTTGTTGAGCAAACTCAAATTGTTCTATGTTATAGTTAGTTTTCGGGGCAGACGTCCTTGGCGAATATTTATAGGCTTACTTGCCAATTGATTGCTTTCAAATGTTCAATTGGTGTAGAGTTGAAATTTTTGGCTATGTAAAACTTATTATAATTTTGCAGACATTTATAGAGATTGACCCTCACTTTCGCAGATTTTTCTGAAAGACTGATGATAATCAATCTCTGATTTTGCTACGCGTACCTTTAAAATATAGATTTTATCACGCAAAATTGGCTACATCATTGAGCAAATCTCATCGGGAATCAATTGCGCTATCATATCAAAAAAAGTTTACTCTTAATTGGGGTTTCGAAAAGATATTTTTCAAATTTCTCTAACAGTCGGAAAACTTACCGAAATTGTTCTGTTTTTAAAAACATTTCTTCAGAAAATTGAATGAGAGACCCTTATCTAAGTTTACTGCACCTTTGATGTTTTTTAATTTACTTTTGACTCACTTAGGCAGCTTTATTCCAAATTCAAGTCCCCACAATCCTACAAAAACACTCAAAAAACTTTCCGAGTTTTTTTTCCATAAAAACACGACACATTTTATGTTTTGGTGTTCTGTTGCTTGTTTTTTTTTTTCAAGTGCACTTGTTAACTCATTTTCAAGTTGTTTGTAGAGCTCAACTCTGAATTCTAACAATGGTCAATTGGGATGGCTTTGCGTAATGAAAACAAATACGTTTCGATCCCGTTGCTCAAATTGGTATTTACGCTTGCGATTAGCAAGCTTTATCAAATCGGAATAATAACTTTTTTCAGCTAAACAGCTAGTTTAACATAGTCAGTTGAATCAATTGCTGCTACGCTTCCGACATGCTCAATTTCATGAAATTTCAAACAAGTACTTTATCTAGGTAGTGAATAGGTGGAGTACGTTTTGGGCATTAAACATTTTTTTTGAATAAATTTTTTGTTCATGTTAGTGTTTTGAAAATGGTGTTAACTTTATTTTATGTTATTACCGTACTGAAAACGCGGTGTGTTAAAACATTCCATGAAAAGTCAAATGTTTTATAATTTTTTTCGCAAACAATATAAAATAGCTAGTGGCGCATAACTTTCAACAAAAAAGGGTCATCAGTGTTTTGGAAGAGCTCTGAAGATCTTTGGTGTTGACCTGAAAAAAAAAATCAACGAAATTTATCATATTTTAAACTAAAACCGCCCTTGCTCAAAAATACCTGCGCGCGCCTTTGGCCCTAGCCAACTTTACCATTTATTTTGGACAAAGTCTTCAAACTATCGCTTCTTTCTTATCAATCGAAAATGATTTGTACAAAACTAGCTTCTATTTATTAAACAGAAAAGGGAATAAATTATATATGAAAAACAAACATGATAGTTGCAGCATTCGAGTACTAATTCGACGAAGTTGTTTTTATTTATTAGTTCGAGCAACATCAAATATTATCAAGTTCGCCTTCAACTCTTATTTGAGGCTTTTTTCCAATTTGATTATTACACGATTTCGTGGTTGTATTACGAAAATGATCACATGTTCTGTGCAGCTATTTCACTGCCCAAGTTGTGAAAATTTGTTTTCGATGACGGCGACGCTTTTCCATTTTGTCTTGAGGTTGGGAACACTGGATAGCTGCTCCTAGGTGCTAGTATGGACTGATTTGGGTTAAATGCGAAGCTCCCTGATTCGGTTGGCGATATGGTTTGCGGGGAAGAGGCGTTGATGTTGTTTTGTACTCTAAGTGTCCCTTCGAATACTTTTCCGTCCACTGTAATTTTCAACGAGACTTCACTAGGCGAAGATCGTTCTACGAAATTAACTCGGACGTTTTCTGAAACAGGTAAAATACAAATTGAAGGCTACCTTTTCAAATTCAAACTTTCTAGCTCTCATTTTGAAAAATCTAATTAGCAGATGTAATCAAAAATATATCGCATTTCAAAATGTGCAAACTAAATTATTTATACACACCTACAGTACAGCTTATATACACCTAGTTTATAGCAGCCTATTTAAGCTTAAGTTTTTAGTTTCTGTTCACTTTTTCCTGATAAAAAAATAGTGAATAGATTTTTGAGATGAGTGAAGAAAAATAAAAAATAGTTTAAAGGGCTAAAAAATCAATTTGCATATAATTTGTCCGATCGAAAAAAAACTGGCTTACCTAAATTGTGCTTCAACGAGAGCTGGTCAGCGATGCTATTCGAGCCTTGTGAGACATGGCCAATCTCTTGTTCGCTCTTATGCACTTTCAACTCCAGTGGCTGCTGTTGGATCGGAGACTCAAACACGAGTCGTCGCTTAGTCGGCGGCGAACTGACGGCCGACAAGTCACTCAAATGTCGTTTCAATCCACTAAACTTCTCCTCGCTGGGCGATTTAATTTCCGAATTGTTTTCACTCGGTGATGGTTTTTCAGAGTTGACTATTGTGACATTGGGAATAAGTTTTTCCATTTCCTTAAAAGGAGAAGAAACTGCCTCTTTCTTCTCGCTGCTTGATCTGGCTCCATCCTCATTTTGTGTTTCGTTGTAGTTCACGCCTGAATTACTCGAGATAGTTTTCTGAAGGTTTTCGATAGCAGATAGTTGCTGCTGCTCGTAAATCGCCTAAAATGAAAAAATTGATTTTTTTTTTTACAAAACGATTGTTTTCAATTTTTTCTATTTTAGGTTTCTTCAAGTAGTGAGCGTCATAAAACCTGTTTGCGTCACAATTTTTGAAACTGGAAGAAAAAAATTTAGATTTTTTCTTATTTTAACTCAGCTGAAAAATATCTAAGTGATCATAGTACGAGATATGAATATTGTTTGTTTTTAATCGGCTGATGGGTTCATGAAATGCTAATTCCAGATTTTTTATGAAAATTACTTTTATTTCTCTCAGCGAAAAAAGGGAAGGTTTATGCTAATCTCGTTATAAACTTGTTATAATGAACTTATTTGTGACGTCAATAGAAATTTGCATGCAGTTTGAGCTTCTAGATAAACTTAAACGGATGGAAAAAAAGGGTTTCCTACGAGTTCACATAGTTGGAAGGTACTGCGCCTTAAAGGGGACTTTTTGTGCAATATGGGAAAGAACTTTGTTTTCAGGTGTGTGTTTTTCACAAATTGATGCCAGATAGAGCCGAAGGAAAGATCATATTTCGGCCCTTCGAGCTGCAAAAAAAAAGATTTCAAAAATCTGCGCCGAGCGAAAAGCAATTCGTTAGTGTAATTTTTTTTACATCGATAATTCAGATGCCAATCATTGAATTGCTATGTTAACTTAACGAAGGAAAACGAAAAAATGCGATTCTCTAATGTTATTTGAGCATCAGCTCTCCATGTTTTTAAGTGCAAAACTCTTTTTGTGTGTGTGTGAAAAAGTAATTATGTTCCTTGTACTGCAACCGACTATTTCTGTTTTTTTTTTAAAAACTTTGATATAAACATTACATAAGATTTTACCTGCATGACTGCAATCTGTTGGCTTTGGGCTAATGCGACCCTCTGTGATAAAATATCAGCTGCAGTTGCGGCCGCGGAGGGGTAACCTGATCCGCCATTTGTGCCCTGGTTCAAATTAGCCCCACCAATGCTCGTCGGAACCGGCACACCAGCTGAGAGGCCGGCCGCCGAAGAAGCGAATGAGTTCGGGTTGTTCAGATATTGATTAGCCGAAAGTGAGCTGAGGAATTTGGCACGCAATGCAGCAATTGCTGACTGGTTGAAAATATCTGGTGGGTTCGGCTTCATTCCAAAGCTGAATTTGTTTCGGTCATCTGAAAGTTTAAAAAAATCAATACAAGTCTAATTACGATATGAAAGTGATGGGGCCTAGGAAATTAGACGACAAGCAAATTAGACGACCGTAAAGGAACGGAATTTACGGACAACCAATATTTACTCAGCCAAAAGTTAATTTAAGTCTGTAAACAAAATTCACGCAATTTGCACGCAAGTTATTGTCTAAATTTCGATATTTTGTGATCGTCTAATTTGCATGTCGTCTAAGTTCCTAAACCCTGAAAGTGTTTACTAATTTTTTTTTCTAATTTTTTCTCACTAATTTTTTTTACTATAACAAATTAGAGTAAAAATTGGCTCATAGTATTTGAATGCAGAATCGAAGTTTGGACTTTTTAGCTTACCACTTGTGGTTATATTTTTGGCTGTCTGTAACATCCCATGTTGACTAGGCTGAAAACCCATTGGGTTCACACCTGGCATTCCCGGAAACCCAAATACTCCAAACTTGTTCATTCCTCCGTCAAAGCCGTACGGCGGGCGGCCGAAGCCAGGGTGAAAGGGCATTCCAAATGCACCCCCTGGGTTCAGAATGGGGGAGGTCGGAGGGCTCTGGATGTTGCGGGAGTCCCGACGGTTCCCATCAATTGCGGCGTTCAGCTCCTCCATCGTACTTAGATTGTGTTTTTCGCACTCGTATGGGTAGAGATACTTCATATACCTGGAAAATAAACAATATTAGACCTTTATATTGTGATATAAATCCCAATACCCCAATCATTTGTCGTTTTTTAAAGATTTTGTAAAATTTGAGATTGAATTAATGCAGAGATGATCTTTTGTTTTAACCCACTGGGGGTTGGGTGAAGACAATACGTTCAAGTGATGTCTTTGTTTTTTACTATTTGGGGTAAAATATTTTTTTAAACCCAATTGGGGTGTTTTTCTTTTTTTGCTTTATTCAATAAATATCCCCTGAATACTTCTGAGTTTAATCTTTGAAGTGTACATTTTTTCCAATTATGGGTCTATTTTTCAAAGTTTTACAAGTATCTCCCAACTGATAATGAGTTACTTTTGAAATAAAAAAGCCCCATTTAATAATTATTTTCCCCAAATGGGAATTTCAAGCTATCTTTTTAATAACAAAGCCGTAATTTTTTTGATATGATGAGTTTAATTACCTTGATTTTTGGGTGACGTTTTTTCAACTAATGCTTCAACTCGAGCTAATGTAACTTTGTTAAATGCTTGGAGAGTTCTAGTTAAAACAACTGCTTTTCTAATCATCTATTAGAATGACTTCAAGTACATAAAATTGTGGAACTTGAACAAAGTTTAATTGGACAAAGACCAGCTTTAATCATTCCCAATAAAGTAATTGATTTGCAAATCAAATTTCCGAAAATTTTCACCATAATTGAATCAAGGGAAATGATGTCATTTTGGACCTTTATTTTTCAAAAACAAAGAAAACTCTTACGATTTTAGCAATTGTTGGGCTATAAAAAGAAAGTGGAATTAGGGGCGTCAAAATTATTCAACAAGTGCCCAAAAACGGCATGTTTGGCCCGTCTTCGAGAAAACCTTGGATTCCGATTCGTCCCTACTGTAAAACTTTGATCTATCCTCACAGAAAAATTAGGTAATCTAAAATTTCAACAACAGAACGGCATAATACTTAGTTGTGTTAACTACTACGGTTCGCACAAATATATGGAGTCCAAACATTTAAAGAGATCCGCTTTGTGCAGTGTCCCATCTACAATTTCTGTACCATTATAACTTCATAATCAGAATCGTGGAGTTGTCTAATGTTGACACCCATGGAGTAAAAGGATTGAAGGTGACTCACTGTGTTCGGAGGGTGAAAGCGGCACTGGTGATGGAATGGGGGAGGTTGAGACCCTTGGTGATCTCCCGCCACAGTTTCCGGTTGATGACCTCCACAAGTCCCCCCTTGGCCACCACCAGTTTGAACAGAAGGTGCAGATCCAGAGTCTGCTTAGCCATGATCGGGATTCTGTTCACCGGAGTGCCTGAAATTAGCATGACCATCTTATCTTCATCAGGGTTTTTTAGCTTCCAATTTGTCTTACGATGATTAGTTTTCTTTGCTGTAAATGGATGCACAAACAATGCAATTAAAACTAAAAGGATTAAATTGTGCCATTTGAGAGAATAATGGAAGATTTGTTTAATTTGTTAAAAAACATTTGAATAATGATTTCAATTTTGGGGATTTTTCACGGATTTCGCGCATTTAGAATGAGCGTAGAACAAAGCATGCATTTTATTAGGAATTTTTCACTTCATCTAAATCAATTTCGAAATTAAAATCTCATAATCTCTTCGTAGCTACTGAATTGTGACTAAAATGCTTATTTTTGTAATCTCAAAATTGTTGTTTTGTAACAATTTCTATCAAAAGACATTTTTATCCACTTTATCCTGGCTCCATCAGGTTTGCAAATGAAAGTAAAATATGCAAATCATCACTTGCTAAAATAAATCTCAACTCAAGCGAGCAATAACTTAGATTGCTTTTGTATTTCACAGTCTGTATATTTTTATGCAAAGTCTTTTTTATAAGATTTAATATTTTTAAGTCATTATTTCCACCTACAAGTTGAACTTTTTGGATTGAATGATTTCAATTTAGGTACCGACCTCTTTTCTGCATAAACGCGAACAAATCATCTAGAAACTTCTTTCTTTCGGGATCGCTGTCGATTTCGTAAAGCTGAAACGAAAAAACATGGAAATAGAAATTTTTTTCAAAGCGAATCGGTTAATATCTATCTAAAATCTAGTAATATAGCTTAGATCTTTTTTAATAAAAAATAATAATCTGCTTTAATGAATGAAAAAATCAAATTCTATGAAACTAACTTCTTGAATCATCTTGAAAGAAAGTTTGCAGCAATTGAAGTAAGATTAAGCAAGTGTAATTTTTAAAGTGTGATCAATTAACACCGAAGTTTCAGCTGTTTCAAAGAGTTAAACTTTTCGTTGGTTTAAATGAATACACAATGGTAGAATCTTCCAGAAATTGATTAGTTTATTTCGAGTTGGTTAAATAATTAAGATGCTGTCGCAATCCAATTTATTTTAATTAAAATTGCCAATGGTGAAAAAGATCGGATTCTTATTATCGGATTTCAATTAATCCCTCCTAGTCGCAGCGATTTCGAGTCTCAAACAATTTCTACACAAAGAAAACTCATTTGAAGCAAAAATGCATCGTAATTTGGACAAATTCGACCATTATAAATTTATGAATTGGCGTAAATTGTGACAAATTTAATAATTAAAATTTACAAAAATCGTTAGTTTATTAGCGAATTGGGGATCTACGATAGATAAATGGATTAGAGGATTTAAACGGGATTAAAAATTTAGACATTCGATACATTAGCAATCAAATTGTTATTAGAGATTTATTCATGGCTAGTTAATGAGACGTAGACGAGGATGTCTCTTTACTAGTCTCGTAGGAATGTCAATTTTAGAGAAATGACTGATTTTTGACGATGTCGACTGAGTCGCGTTTAATTGTTTTGATTCCATTTTCCACAATATTTTGGAACTGTATCTTGGCTTAGATTGGTTTGCAGATAAAAATTAACATCTATTTATTTGTTTGGACAAACAATCGAACCCTAATGCAAACGAAGATGGTATGAATTATAGATTATGGATGAGAAATACACACGATGGTATAAGCGGCGCTCGAACAGTACAGTTCTACAAGCCAACCAGATCATCGAGCCTATAATGATTTACCCTACCAAAAAGTCAAAAAACCGAAACAGAAGTTCCAAGACTATATTTAGATAACTATGTCATAAGTGTTGCATATCTTTTAATTGCTCATTTCTGTACTCAACGAAGAAACAACTGTTAAACAAGCTGCCTTTATTAGGTTTTCTTTTTTTTTCTATCAATTTGTTCTGATGTTTTTCCGGCTCTCTTTAGATTCAAACAAAGATCGGTTTGATGATACAGAGGCTTATTTGCCATTTCCCGATGAAGTGTGATCTAAAATGAAGACTAAAACTTCACCCAGCTAAAAGACTTCATTAAATGTCACTTTCGTTGATTGACACGCCTCCAGGTCTAGAAAAAGTGTCTGTGATGTTCAAACTGGCCCGTACCTTTGAACCCGATCGATTTGATCAGGGCTTCTCATCAAGATGTTACAATTGGGTTTCGGATGGATCAAGACACTTGATGATTGGATATGCCTTTGTTTTTGACATCGCCTTGTATAAAATTCTCATATCAATGTCTGCAAAATGAAGTCGCTGCGGTTGCAAAAACACCGCTCAGCCTTGAATTCGAAGTCTCAGAAAACTTTCTTGAAAATGATTGACAATTAAAGAGTTTTGACAGGTGTGCTCTCAAAAACAGTTTTGACAGGAGGGTTTTTTAGGGTATTCTTATTGAAAGGGGTGACCGCGCGCCAAAAAAACGCAGTTTTTGACCAAAACCTTCAGAAAGTGCCGAAAAAAGTTTAGCCAAATGAAAGCACTGTCAAACAGCTGTCTTGAAAGGGATTTTTTAAATGTTTTTAGTCTTGAAGGGGTTTAAGTGTTTTGGCGATCCAATAAGATGGCCAACAAAAATCTGTTCGACCCAAAAAAGGTCGAGTAATGTCGACAAAAGATATTTCGAAAATACCGCATTTGATTTTTTGTGGGCTACTAACTTGCTTGAGGGCTATAATGGTAAAGGTGAAGTGGCTTTCATTTATTATATACAAGAGAACCCCCGCTATGGAATCTACTAAAAAATGGCCATACTATAAGTAAAAGCAGTAAATTAGCATTAGAGCGCTCTATTCATAATTCGAACTTTGCTGCATGCTGATTAGTCGAAAAAATTTCGGCTATCCGGGTATTCGGCTCTGTGATACCCAACGACAATAAAGACTCCGAGACATAATTACCCCTCCCCACCCGCGCCAAAACGTAGACGTGAGGTCTCAACTAAATGCCAGCGAGGACATAACGACAGACTAGACTTCACCTTTTTTTATCTCACCTCAAACCGCAAATTAGCCCAAATACAACCAAAAGGCCGGCTTGCTATAGCGGATAAGTGATCGCTACTTCAAATGGCGACTACAGCCTTCTAATGACAATAACTACGGGAAAACGGATTGTATTGTACAACAGTATGACCGACAATTAATTGGGCAGTATTATTAGTATTACGCCGATTGTTGAGTTCCAAAGAAAACAATAAACGAGGGTACCTCCACCGCATTGTGTATGGTTTGAGGTTTTGTTTACTTTCCCAAAAACAGTGGTTGATCCAGGTCTATGTATGTGAATGGGATGGCGTTAAGTTGAGAGGGCAATGAAGAATGAAACAAAAAAGATAAATGGCCCTATTTACTCTTTGCCGAACATTTTTGAATACTGCGCGTGAATCAGTGTTCCCCGTTTATACTGTAAAGCATTGTCGCCCCACGTTTGAAAAACTGTCGCAAAAGTGGGATCATCGTGTCCGGGGAGAAGGATGTTAACTTGACCCTAAAGTTAAACTTAAAAATTGAAAAATTTTATTAAAATAGCCAATCTTAAACCAATCAGATCTTCACGAATGAGTTGGTTTGACAGTAATTATATAATTGGATGAAAATTTATTTGTTTTGCCAGCTCCGGCTCCCCATTTTGGTGGGACCTACTTAACAATCTCCCCCCCCCCCCCCCTATTGTACCAACTAAAGAATCGGTTGTGGACCACTGTATAATTTCCGTGTGGTCGCTCCTCATATAAGTCTCGCCATTTTTGTGAGCACTTCAAAAGTAAAAAATGAACATCTTGTTGTACAAGTGTGATAGAGGGGTCTCCGAATCACACTAATTTGGTACAAGTATGATATTTGGGTTCCAAAAATTTAGATGGGTCCCTGAAGAATATTTTTACGCCTTAACATCTCCGAAAACATGGTTCACATTTGTTTACTTGTGTTTTTGAAGTTCTCACAAAAAATGCGGGAGGACCCAACTATCATACTTGTATCACAATTTTAAGCTAAAACAGCGATTAACTAATCCATATGCGCCGGTCGATCATTTCAAAACTTTTTCTCGAACGTAATTAACCTGCCGTATTTGCGCGAACTTATTCGATAGTTCACTTGACATCACTGAAGCGATAAATGGAACAACAATTTTATGGCACTTAAATTATATCAGGGACCCGGTCACTTTCTTGGGACCAAACCGGTTACTTTCTTGGGACCCATCTATCAAACTTTTACCCTTGCATGTTTCCAAAGATTTCAGGGTTCTAAACTTTTTTGTGGGGAGCAATCTCTTCATCTAACTATCTACCGTACACAAGTTAGTAGTCCCTGTTGGTGCGCTGAAACTTATAGAAGGAGAATCAAACTCTACCTGTCTAAATTGCTCCTCGAAAGTCCAGATTCTCGACTGGTCTCCTCCACATGCATCCTCTGCCTCCTCGGTTTGCTCCTCGGATCCCAAAGTTGTCTCGTCGTGCTCCAACAAAGTAGTCGGACTCACTTCGTGTTGCCGCGACTGCACTTCGGACCCGACTTGACCCACAGTCGGCCTTCTTTCTTCCTGATGTGGACTTATCAAATCGCGTTTGAGGGTTTTTTGAGGACTGGTGTTAAAAATGCCCTGGTTGCAAAGATTCAGTGGTTGATGTTGGTGTTCCGGAGAATGCTGGAGTAGAGAATTCATAGCTTTTTGTTTGAACTTTTTACCGACTTGATTATTGCAAAAACAATTACAGATTTTGATATTGTTATTTGTTGCGTGATTTGAATGACTCCAATAAGGTTTTTATTGTAATTTAATCCTGTTAAAAGCGGCCAAAACTAATTGAAAGATTTCAAAAGAGTGAAATTTAATTTAGCCCGATTGCTGCCTACGACTTAGAGAACAAATTGGGATGACTATAGCCTTGTGATTGGTTGACTCTATTAACCAATCAGAATGCTTAATAATCAGAATGCTCAGACATTTCATTTGAAGAAGATATTGCAATGGAAGACAGGAAATGGCATTTTAAATAACGCTTTCGCAACTACAAGTGCATAAAACAGATATAATTTTCCATTTCCGCGGACTTTTGAATGCTAAAAATTTCAGGTAGCGTCTTGATGCTCCAAAAAACTGAGAAAATTAAATGAAATTGATTTCATTTATAACACAGCAAAGTTATACCGCTAATTAATGCGCGCTCCGATGCATCGTTAAGTTAAATTTGAAAAAGCATTTTGTTAAGGAAATTGACTTTGCGAAGCGAGGAAAAGTTGATCGGTTGAGCAGCGCCGGAAAATTGAGTAAAATATGAAATTCGTTTGAATTGTTATTAAAAAGCACTCCCAAAAATTGATTCGGAGTATTTTTCATTATCGCTTATGATGTAATTAGCAATTATTTCCCGATGCGTTTTCAAGCCATTAAATGATGAAAATGGCAAATTGCAACCAATTAGGAACTAAATGATAAAAATCAGTGGGCTGCAAAATCTTCTTTTGCTCTAAGATCTTCTAACGTATCAAAACACCGCTTTGATCATACCTAAATATGGGAGTCAAATCTTCAATGACTTGTGAACCAAATTACGAGTTTCCAAATTTCGGGTACATGCTATCAGAAAATGAAAAAAAATGGCATAAAAAGCTGAAAAAACTTAGCATCAATGTCGTCATTGTCGTCTTTAAATCATTTGATTGGAAACAACCCTCTGAAACATGATTCGAGTCAAGATATCCGATTGAAAACTGGAGGTACGAAAATATCACTAAATCTTCTTTTTTTTACAATTGAGCGAGCAAAAAATTTTCTTAATTCCTAAAAACAATAACCTCTAATGGCAGCGATTTCCCGCTTACGATAGAAAACGTTTTCATAGAATTTTTTCCACGAGAAAAAGTCATAGACTAACGCAAGAGTTAGTTTTTGCTGAGAAGCTTTGTTTTGTTGTTCTGCTTTTTGAAGAAAGCGACAGATCGTTTGTGCTTATCTGTTTTTTATCCAGACGAAATTCGATTTTTAACCAACCTGTTTTTTGCCATATGGCGCTAGAGAAAACTTCGAAAATCTAGATATGTTTATCGAATTTTTCTATCGTAACAAAAAGATTAATAGTTTATTCCATTAATTTTTATCATTGACAAGTCTCATACGTGTTTCATCCTTTAGCACATATAGTTCCAATTTTGCCGGTTTTTCTGCTTCTATGCGCTCAGAAAGTTGTTTTTAGAACCTTCTGCTTACTGGTTATGTCCACCAAGTCGATTTTTCGAGCTCTGTTTTGGCCAATGTTTTGGCCAACATAACAAGCGAAAAAAATTTTCAGACTTTTTTGATCGCTCCCCCCTCAGCAGGCGCCTTTAGAAAAATTTCATGGTCAGCCAGCTAAAAAAGGAGGTTTTAAATAGCATTACATTGGGGATCCTTTGGGTAAGCAGGTGGTCGAATCTGTGCAAGAAAATGGCGTCTGCCCCCACCCAAATCCGCTACTGATAGCAAGTTACTTGCAACCACCTACTAAAAAAATGTACACAAATCTCAGCACTTGATTTCATTAATATAAAGTAGACGCCGTCCATTTAACTGATCCCTCCGTTGTATTTTTTCGATGTACACGCCAAAAACTGATTTGATTTCTTGAAATCGATTTTTTTGTTTTTCATTTCTCTTTTTCGAGATCCTCGCGTGTAGTTAAGTTCTGTCGGCTCAGTTTCAAAAATGTTTACGAGCCAACTAAATAGCTTAGCTATTGACCATGCATAGAGGTTTGAGCACTAAACAACGCTTTAATGTATAAGCTGCATTGCATCAAACTGAACAATTTCTTAACAGATTTTTGGCTAAAATTGTCGAATTTTTTGCTCATCAGTTTTTTCAGAAGTTTAATTGAAGTTTCATTGAATAAATGGCTTAAAAATTTTTTAAAAAGTTTTTTTTCAGTTTTTACAATCTTAGTTTATTTTAGACGTTGTACTAAAATTGTAGAAAAAAATTTAAAAAGGCAAATTGGTGGTTTTTGTATTTTGGTTCCTAACTGACTTATCAAATAAAATCTAGAAATTTGGAGTTTTTACTTAAAAACTGTTTTTATAAGAAATAGGATTATTAAATGTAGTACAGTTGATAGTGTACTCAGACATCGAAAACAATGATTTCTATGCAAAAAGCAGGAAAACTCAGCCTCGAAACTTAAAAATTTTCTGATAGTCAATCATTTTCTTTGTAATTTTTGTGACTAACCAACATGAAGAATCTTTTAAGCATGTCAACCGCCAGATCAGTTCAAGCTAGACCAGAAAACAAATTTTGTGAAAAAGTTAGCTAACTAGAAAACAAACGACTGCTAGGATTTTTTCCTCACAGTTAGGTTCCTCACTTAAACATCAGAACGTTTCGAGTGGTATGCCATTTTAAACCCCTTTTAGTCGTGATTTAAACGAAATTTCTCATTGAGCTGCCTAAGACTTTTTGCTCTTTGTCTAAATTCAAGCTAGTAAAAAACCAGGGTGCTTTGATAAAAATGGTTCTTATCAAGCCCTGAAAAAATTTGCTCGGGAAATCTTTCTTCAGAACTGTTTCATGAAACAAAAAAATGAGAAAACTAACTCACAAACAATTGTTGAACTTGGTTTTGAAATGCTTCTGAAATTATTTTTACGTTCATTGTTTGGTTATTCATACTAACTGTTTAAGAAAACGGTAGTCGATTATGCGTACTTTGCAACATGCTAACCCTAATTCTAGTTGCTATCATAACACCTTGCTCAAAAATGACAATTAGGTTGTCATCTATTGGAGTGTGACTGCCAAATCAATTCTTGTTAGACCAGAAACAACTATTTTGTTTTATTTTAATCTAAATCGCTAATTATACGAAACGTAAGCTTTTCTTCAAGCACTGCAAAATCCATATTATTCTTCGCTGGAAGGTGAATCCCAAAAAAAGCGAAAGTTTTGTTTTCGGTAATTTTTATTTTTAATTTTGTTTCACGCATTATCAGATACCGCACATTATCAACAGAGTGGGTCGAAAACTAAATCTTAAATCGAACCAGAAGCGATTTGTACTATTTTGAGATATCCGTTTTTGGCTGACTGACCTTTAAATTTTTTTAAAGGCGCCTTTGGCGGCAATATATACTAACTTTGAGGGGGAGGCGCGCGTCGAAAAAACGCAATTTTTTTGGTCAAAATTGTCTAAAAGTACCTAGTAAGCTTTTTTTGGCCTGTTTTTTCAAACTTTTAGGGTCTTTATAGTGGGTCGGGAAAGCTCAGAAAATCAATTTGGTCGAACTAAAAAAAAAGGTCGACAAAATAATCAAATTTTTTTTGAAAATCCGCTCCCCCCTCGAGAAATTCCTAGATCCGCGCCTAATTCGAACAATTAAGGTTTTCAAAAAACTACGAAAACTCCTGTGTTACTACTCCTAACTGTAAACTAAAAACACATCTGTTTCACGGCGGGTTTATTTTTAATTGCTTATAATTATTTTTTTAGTTTGATGGAAAGGTTTAGACCTTTCACATTTTTTGTTCAATAAAAAGTGAAAATATGTTTTGAGATAATGACATTATAAAAAAGCTGAAAAAAGTGACATAATGCCTTGTCTACTTTTTAAATTGAGCCTTAGAAGACATAACTTTCAAATTTTTCACAAGGAAATTTTTTTCTTTCAGCTCTAAAAAATGCTAAGTTTCAATAGATTTACAAAAAAATGACAGCAAATTGGCCTACATTTAGACTACAGGCAAGCTAATTTAACATGAAATAAATTGCACTTAAAATCTATTTAACTATCTAGAACAATTTGAGATACCTTATCATGTTCAAATTTGGAAAAAAAATACTCATGCACAGAGAAAATTTATTCGTTTCTATGCTAAAAACTTGTTCATTTCAATTTCTGTTTTTAACTGAAATGAAGCTGTCTATCATATAGACAGAAGTTTCTTCATATGACATACACTTCTAACTGGTTTTCAATCGGGAACTTTTTAATCTCATTCGCTTGTTTTCCCGAAATAATTAACTGACAAAAAAATTAACGTCGTTCCTCAAAATTTTTCAACCACTGAGTTTGACAAAAAAAAATTTGAATTTTTTTGTTCACAAGAAAAGTTTGAATGTATTTATATATTTTTTGAGATATCAACTTCAAAAGCAAGCTGAACACGAAAGGACGTATTGCATGATTAATTTTTTTTAAATTGAGTTTTAACAAACATGATTCAAAACATTTTCTTTTATACATTATAACATGATACTTTTTCTAACTTAGTATTTAAAGAAAATTCTTACTTTTTTGTTGTACTTGCTCAACAACCAGCTGTTGTTGTTTTGGTTGCTGTGATAACGAAAAAATCTGAAATTTTTCAATAAGACTAACATTTCAGTTAAGCTACGTCAAATAGTTATGAAGCCAACAAAAAGGTACATTTTTAACTTATTGCAGGCTGATAATATTGCGTATGGTTGCAAATAGTTGTCTTAAATAATTCAGTCTCCACAGAAGAGAATCAACAGACATGGTTTTCGCCAAATGTGAGGTATTCAAAAAAAGACCGTTACAGAGTACGGGTTGACGCGATGCCTGCAAAAACCTTAACGCGCAGAAAAAAGTTCGAAAGATTTTATTTTATGAAAGTCAGATCATTTAAGATGCTTTTCTTTGGTAGCCCTCTATCACACCCAATTCGAGCTAAACAACTCAACATTTTCCTGAAGGCATTCTTGGCACTCATTCCTACTCAATTTGTGGACACTCAATCATGAATTGTGGAGACTCCTAGGGATGTCAGCTGTTTTTTAATATGACCGGCATTTTGGTTTGACCAATTTTCCAGCTTATCTGAATGTACGTTTATTAAGTTTTTTAAAACTGTTATTTTTTGTATTGCAAGTGGTGCGAATCTTCGCTTCACTTTTGTCTTTAAAATTTTACAATATCAAGGAGAGCTGTACAATTTTTTGATAGAGCATAAATTAAAAGCTTTTTGATTGGAAAATGGCGAACTGTATAAAATCTAAGGCTTTCTTGATACAGGGTAATTTTTATTCTTTATTGTTAGAAGTCAAATTCTGAAAGTGACTTTCTTCAACAAACAAAATCAAGTATCGTCACAAAATTAGGTATCGCAAATAATCCTCAGAATGGAGCGCTTAGCAAATCATATAAAAGACTTTCACTCGTAATTCCAACATCAATAAAGTATTTCCCAAAAAACTATACGGAAATGATAAATATGGATCAAAGTAGCAAAACAAAATCATCAAAATCCCCTGTTTTACGGCTTCTTGTTGTAAAAATATTATCTAACATTTTTTCTTATTAATATCCATTTTCTATAATAATAAATGAGTCATAATATTAAATTGTACGGCTTTTGGTTGACTTATTCAACTTGAGACAAATTGCGCTCAAAGGCTATTTAATTATCTTGAACAGTTTGAGACAGAGGCGGATCTAAGATTTTATCGAAAGGAGGGGTGCGTTTTCAAAAAGTTTGTCGACTTTTTTTTTAGTTGGACCAAGTTGATTTTCGGAGCACGCCCAGAACATTATTAGGACGCTAGTTGACCAAAAATTAGTACATTTTGGCGCCAAAGGCGCCTTTGGAAAATTTTTAGGCTTGGTCGCCCTAAACGGGATGTCATAAAATAAAACCAAAGGGGGGACCCTTTGGTTGGCGAGGTGGATGAATCCCTGAGGGGTGAAGCGTCCCCACTGAATCCGTCCTTGATTTGAGGTAATCTATAGAAAATATATAGATGCTTGGGCCAAAACAACAAAAAAAAGTATGCGCCTTGATTAAAAGATAACAAGTTGCTCATTTCCATGGAATTGGAACGTTTTAAATGCCTGATTGTACAGTCCTGAATTCAAATTAAAATTTAAATGAGCCCAAACAGATTTTTATAACTGGATTGAACCCTATCTATCAGATAGACAGCAGTTTGCTTAAATCAATTACCAATCTTCTAACTGTTGTACAGCTCAGGGGCGAAATTGTGGGGACGGCACACACATCTCTCCCTTCAAGTATTTGACCCCCTTCCAACCAAAGGGTCCCCGCTTTGGTATTATTTAATGACATCATATTTCAGCCGAACAACTCTAAAGTTTTTCTAAAGGCGCTAATTCATACTAGTCTTAAACGAAGCGCGCGCAGAAAACAAGCGAATTTTTTATCAAAACTATCAAAAAAGTACCCCAAAACGCCATTTTCGACACATTTTTTAGCGTAGAATTTTTTGTCAAATTAGGGTTTTTATAGTGTTCCGGGAGCACTCGGAAAATCACTATGGTCGACTAAAGAAAAAAAAATGAAGAAAAAGTTTTTTTTTAATATTTCAACATTTTTTGAAAATATAACCCCCTCGAAGAAATGCCTACATTCACTCTGGCTCAGCTTAGTACTATTTGATCTCATTCCCACAATTTTTTGTTTGAAAAATGGCATGTACACTCAAAAATGATATGACGTTCATGTGCTATCAACTTCATTTATCATTTTATGCTGTACCGAGCACTGAGTTTGGGGGAGCATTTGTCGTAGGGTTATTTGACATTTGTCGTTATTTTTTTGACCATTTTTTTCCACGCTAGGTACCACACATAACTTATTTGGTAAATAAATAGCAAATTGTACGAAACAAGACTTGACATTTTTTTTCTCACAGTAGGGTACTACCAGTAGCGTGCCGAGGGGGCGGGGGGGGGGGGGGGGCGACTGCTCTTTAGCCTCAATTCTGGTTGCCAAGTTTTTCCAAAGGGTTCCCCCTTTGGTATAACTTTACGACATCCATTTTTGACTGACTAATCTTAAAATTGCGTTTTTCGGGGAGCGCGCACCGAAAAACGCAATTTTTTGGTCAAAATTTTCCAAAAAGTGCCTAAAAACTCGTTTTTGGCCGGTTTTTTGAAAAATTTGCCTGCGGCGCAAAATATTATTGACAAAATAGGGTCCTTAAAGCGTTTTCCGAGAGCTCGGAAAATCAAATTGATTGACCTATAAAAAAAGTTCGCAAAAGTTCGCAAAATGATTGACCTATAAAAAAAAGTTCGCAAATTTTTTGAAGACATGCGGAAGATTATGCACAATTAACAAAACTTCTAAGCATAAATCTAGTGCTCAAATACTTTTCATTTATGAATGTCAGAGCACTGAAAGTGGCCACTTTGGGTACTAATTTACGACATGAACTTTCCGCCAAAAACCATTTGAGTGGATCGCGCGCATAAAAAAAGCGATATTTTGGTCGAAATCTTCCAAAAAGTGTCAAAAAACGTTTTTATAAAATGATTCTCTGTGTTGTAAATATTTGGGATCTTTTTGCCGGGCTCTCGCAAAGCACAATAAAGACCCGAATTCAACACGAATATTAAAACCACAGGTGATTTTATGATCGAACCAAGAATAAGACTCCAGCTAAATTTTCAACTGTCATTTGAGGCTGTTAAATATTCGAATCCTTGGTCATTTTTATTTGAGCACATTATCTAAAATTGACTTTTGTTTTTGCAGTTTCTCTTGAAATGACATGATATTTATATGTTTTGTAATTTTGATCAGTTGTCAATCATAAGCTTTGGTCCAAAAATCAAATTTGCTTTTAGAGCGCAGTGCATTTAAGACATTTGTTTTCTCAATGGGACAATTCATCAGTTCAAATAAATTCTTGGTCTTAATCGGGGATTTGAGCAGCAATTGTTAATTGTCTCGATCTCTAAGTGAACTATCGGTGGGGGAAAGCTAACAAAACAGGACATCTGCAAAGAAAACACCAGAAGCATCTCTCTTGTCCTTAATCAGCTGCAGATTACATAAACACGCTCGAAAGACATAATACACTTTTCGATCGCATGTTTGAATAAGAGATATCACGCCTTCAATAAAACATGTCCGGTTTATAGACGCCAATTGGGTTAATATAAGTTGCAGAAAATAAAGACTTTAGGTACCATGAATGGAACGTAGAAATACGAAAGATTCCTTGCATACTCCCGCTGATTTTTTTTGGATCCTTATTTTCATAATTTATATACCAAAAAAATTTCCCATGTTTCGACTTTAGAAGCATTAAACAAAGTTTGTTGAAATTCCGGTCGAGTCTATTGAATTCTAAAATAATTAAGATATAACAAGGATAACCGGTTGCTGGTGCAAGTATCACAGAAAGTTCCGACCACATTCAGAAAAAGACTACGAAAAAATCAACATTTCTTTTCAATTTGCGCCTTTTTTAAGGTGTGGCGTGATGAGAGAAAAAACAAAAGCTGAGAATTCAACCAAAAGCTGAGAATTCGACTGCATTTTTTCCAATATTTGGCTTTTCTAGGTTTATTTGAATTTTGAATGTTTGGAAAATTTTTATTAGCAAGAAAGCTCTAAATTGGGCTTCAAAAATTAGTTTTCTTTAAAAAAATGAAGAACTTCACGGCTTATGAAATGTTTTAATTAAATTACCAATTCGCTCAAGATATTTTTGTTATAAGTTAACAGTTTTTGTCTGAACAGAGAATAATTATTTTAAATTTTTTTTTCCATGTTTTTCCAATCAGAACTAAAAAAGCTATACCATTTAACCCCCCTTGTAATGATTATTTGTGGTACCTGCTTTAGCGCGGAAAGAATAGAAAAAAAACTATTTCCTCCCAACCCCAAAGGTCGAAATAAAAAATTTGATTATACGAACTGCAAAATTTATACCAACAGCTGCTACTCTTTCGAAGGATAGTCAGTTTGTATCATAGTAGTGACCATGTCTCTAGTTACGAAAAAAAATATATGTGCAAGTTATGGTTTTGTCTCAATTTTACTACCCCAAGGATTACTCATACATAGTAAAATTTTGTGTTACGAAAGGCTTTTTGGTTGTGATTCGGATTCCAAAAACATAACTATAAACAACGTTAAACAGTCTTAAAAAGACCAAGTTGTTTTTTCTTCAAATTAGTAAGTTAGTGACGTTTTTTCTGTGTGGTGTGATAAAAAACCTGAACGAAAAAAAAACTTATGCAAATGCGACAGTCATAGACAAATAGGCCAGTTAGAAAACAATTTCCGTAGAAAATTGGCTAGAAAAAACGTTTTCTAAGTTTTTTGCAGATGTTTGAATTACTGAAAATTTTGATTCTGAAAATGGCGCTAAGAGCTCCAAAAACTAACTTTACTTGAGTTAAACTAAATTTTCACGGCGTAGTTTAAGCTTAAATGAACTAATGAGCTCGAAATGGGACCGAAAATTAAAAACTTCGAACCAGTTCTTCTTTGAACCCTTCAAGCCGAAAAAAAAGTTAAACCCACAAGCCGACTTAATACTTAAAGAAATTAACATTTCTTCCTCGCCCTTAAGACACACACACACTTTTATTTTATTGTCAAAGGAAACAATATGAGACTTTAAAGCCAACAAAATATCAGTCGAAACCTATTCAACAGAAAATTAAAGTAGAAAAAACACAGAAAACCGAAAAAAGTTGAAAAAAATAAGACCAAAATTTTTTTTTTATTTAAACAACAATTTCCATTACGACTATTCTAATTCTAGGTCTGTATATGTACAAGTACTGTACATAAACTTAAAAGACTAAAACGAATAAAAGGAAGTATTTGAATTAAGAACGTTAAAAGAACAACTGAACTTCCGATCATATCGACCAATGGTCGTAACTAAATTGGTTAACAGGTATTATTTAAATACCGAAGGTCATCTAAGATACTAATACAAAACACAACCTTTCCCACCGGGAAAAAAATAAAACTATAAACTAACTACATAACTCTATATACACCCTTTTCCCCCTTCGAGAATGGAAAAATTTTACAAACTACACCAAGAAGGTAAATATACAGAAGCAAAATAGAATCCACAATTGAGAGAGAATGTACAATGGACAGGGTGACTATACAGAATTACAAAATTTACAGGATACAGTACTAACTAAATTAAAACTAATCAACAACATGTACATTAACATGTACAATTGTATCTACAGGTAAAATTGAAAATCCGACGGTAATATATGAATCAAGATTGTTTTGTTCAGTTTGTTTGATATGTAAATTAATTGAATTGGTTGTCAAAATTGTCCAATTTAGCCCTCATCTCCGAATCTATAGTCGAGGAGATCTCGCTACAGTTGTCCACCTCTAGCTGGGGGTCCTTCGTGGTCTGGTAAGCTGCAAATGAGCCCGAGGAATTTTCGTGTAAATGCGTCTTCGTAAGGGAGGTTGCTGGTCTGACCGTCGGGAGGGACTTTTTTGAAGAGCAGGATAAGGTCGTTTCCGTCCCGAGAATTTGTCGGTGAGGTGCCTCCGCTAGTGGTGTCAAAAGGTCGGATGGTGAAGTAACCGTGAAAGTAGCCCTATGGGAGTCGGGTGACGAGGAGAATACTGAAGTTGACACCCCTGGGTTGTCTTTTTCTAGAACCACTTCTATAAAGCGGCGATTTCCAAAAAACTGCGGGGGGCCCACATTTCTGCGCGGTCTAGAATTTCGAGGCTTTATCTTCGGGCTGTCCGTGTGCTCTGGAATACTGTCTACCAGAATTGGATTTTCTTGCGATCCTTCTGTCATGGTCGCGTCATGGATGATAACAATCTCCCGGGGGTCGGTGTTCGCTGACCTTTCTGAGCTCGGGTGTGGGGATTCGACGGTACCTGTAACACTTAAGCCCTGGTTAGATTCGGACTGAAGGCTTTGAGGTATATGGTTATTGGTCACATCGTCGAAGTAATCGTCGATTATCCCGTCCCATGAATCTAGGTTTAAGGAAGAAGATGAACCTGAAGAGATTCTTGAAGAGTCTTGAGTGGCCGCGCTCACCGTCGGTGTACCAGTCCCTGCTCTGGTGTTGAACATTCTTGAGGTGCCTTGACCCGAATGTCCAGCGGGAGTCGATACGGCTTTCTTTGGTGGAGAAAGTTTTCTTTTCCCTGCTAAACTCGAATGGGTATGAAGTTTATGCCCGGTGGGTTTCTGATTCACTATTATCTTTTTGGGTCCAGGGAGTATTTTTCCTTTTATAGCGAGATCCGATTTACGTAAAACGTGACCGTTGTCAAGGGTTATGGTGTGCTCTGAAGAATCGATGATATCCTTTTTAACCAGATTAAAATATGGTTCCCTATTTTTCTTGTTAGACACCTTTCTATATAAGTTACCTCCCATTACTGATTTTCTTTTTGCCAGAGGTTTTGAAGTTTGGTTAATGTCGTCCGGGGTTGTATTTAGGGTGACGGTCCTAGATAGCGGCAAGTTGTCCTCTGAGTCTGACGTGCTGTCTTTTTCCTCATCCAGGTATCCATCTTCTGCCCCGTCGTGGAGTTTCCAGTTAGTGGCCCGGTCCTTGGACATTATAGCTTTCCCTTTATCTAAATGGCCAATATCGGACATCAGATTTTTCCACCTAGTGTTCGCTACTCTATTAAAATGTTTTTCAAACGGTGTACAGCCGATCGCTGATTGCTTCGAAATTCTCAAATTCCAAATGATTTTCTCGATCGACTCATTTAGTAACGGCTTGGGTAATTCGAAGGACATTGCCAGTGGTTTCGATTTAATTGTGTACACTAATCTTTCCACTAGCCCATTGGATCTGTGATCGCCGACTGTGGAGTAAATAATTTCCATATTAAATTTATCGCAGAAGTTTTTGAAATCATGTGATAAGAAGCATGACCCATGGTCGACTCTAATTTTTCTTGGGAAACCGTGTAGGTGACAGTAATCGTTAAAAAATGAAATTACATTTCTCGTAGAAGTGTTGTTAACGATCTTGGCCGAAGGAAACTTTGTATAACGGTCAATGCAAAGAAGGAGGTATTTATTGTTACCCCAGAACGCGTCCAACGGTCCCGCAAACTTCAGAATAATTTCTTCGTTCGCGAATGTCAACTTCGGGAGTTTCGAAATATTATCGGTACCTAGTAACACTTTAATGTTCTTACCAGCCGTTAGACATTGGCTAAATGTTCTCCCGTGATGGTAAATTTCCCGATAGATGTGCGGCCACCACAAGCATTCGGCAAATATTTCATCCCAAATTGTCCAGGATGCGTCTCATGTAGCATCGAGTTGAAGGTTCCCCTGATAGTAGCTGGGAAGACTAATTTATTGTCCAAGAAAAGTAGCTCGTCCTTCACGTGCAGATCTTTGGCATAATTTTTCATGTATGCTCCGTGTATTCCCATTGGTCGATTCCTCTTGATCGTCTCAATTAAATCCCACAGCACCTTGTCTTCTCTGATCATAATTTGAAACACTTTCTTTGAGCAGTGGTTTTCCGGGCGAATCGAGGAAATTGGTAGGTTTAAGTCAGCCTTGTATCTTCTTACGAGGTCTGCGTGGTCGGGTGGAAGTCGATCAACTCTGAATTTGAGGGCGATATTATGTTCTTCAGGGATGATCAGTAGCGGTTCATTCACTTTATCCATTGGGAGTTCTATTCGTTTCTTGCTGGATGATAATAATTGTCTGTTTAGTAATAAAAATTGTAAAAGGACTTTGTCCGAAAAAGTAATACTTTTAAAATTAAATTTTGAATTATCGACAGGTTGACAATTTGTAGTGCAATTTTCTGTTCGAGAATGTTGATTATGACAAATTTTGATCGACTGAACGATACAAGATATGATAGCAACAATAATCTTGAGATTAAGTAAAGCTAAAAAGCTATTCAATCGAATCTGACCAATCACGTCGCTTGAATTTTCATTTCCCGACGGGATTGTAGTGACTCGAGCATTAGCATTTACAGCGACCGCTGGTCGATCTACAGTATTTACAGTAACTATTTTAGAATATTGTTTATTCAATAAAATATTCTGAATTTTGTCGATTGAAGCGACTACAATTTCGTCGTCATAATGGGAAATTGGAAGGGCTTTGCCCGAAGGAAGTCTAGATAAAAGGTCTGTAAAGCCCATGTCCTTTCCTGGTAAATGTGAAATTTTAAAATTGAATGGTAAAAGTCTGTTTACCCAACGGGTCAATCGACTATGCATCGTTTTGTTTCCATGATTTGCCGAAAGTGCTGATAGTAATGCTTTATGGTCTGTTACTATTTGAAATTCCGTTCCGTACAGGTAATTTCTAAAATGATGTTTTGTTGCCCATACGACTCCCAGCAACTCCAATTCGTTAGTAGAATATTTCATTTCATGGTTGTTTAAAAATCTGGATGCAAACGCGATTGTTTTCCACTGGTCGTCCTGTAATTGTTCTAGGGTCGCCCCTAGTCCGTTATGTGAAGCATCCGTTTTCAGTTTTGTCTTCTCTTTTATATCGAAGTGGCTGTTTTCTGTGATATTTATAATTTCCGCTTTTAACTTCTCAAACGCTATGGAATGGTTAATGTCCCATTTGTAGACCGATTTTTTGTTTAGTAGTGGTCGAAGGGGGGAACTTAAAGTCGATAAGTTAGGAACAAATTTACGTAAAGGTTTATCGAGCCGAAAAATGAACGTAGTTCGGAGATATTCTTCGGGGTTGGCAAATTTTTTATTGCGTCTGCTTTACCGACCAACTGTCCTACTCGATCGCCGGAGATTTTGAAGCCAAGCCATTCGATGTCAGATTTAAAAATTGCGCATTTCCCCCATTTAACTGCCATGTTATTCTTATCTAATATTGATAAAATTTTATACACTATTGATTTGTGTTCTTCCAAGGATCCACGCAAGGCTACCAGGATGTCATCTATGTAACAATTTGTGAAAGGTATATTTTTCAACAGTGAGTCCATAACCCGTTGGAATTCGTTGGGCATGTCTCCCAATCCGTAGAATCTTGTTAAAAATCGATACGTTCCGGTAGTTTCACCGCCTATTATGCTAAAAATGCACTGTTTACTTGTTTGTTCGCATAGTTTAAGTTGGTTATACACGTTTTTCAGGTCTAGATTACTAAACCAAACTCGTCCGTTGGATATCGATCAGTTCATGGATAATTGGCATTTGGTATTTATTTTTAAAAATTTGATCGTTTAATAACTTGGAGTCTAACGCCAATTTTATCGAGGTATCCTTTTTCCGAGTAATTACAATTGGGCTGATAAAACAATCTTCATCGCATTTCTCTAGTTTTACTATGTGACCTTCTGTTGCCATTTTTTTAAATTCTTCGTTCACTCCCGCAAGTAAATGTAGTGGGACTCTTCTCCCTTTGGACTGTATTAGTTTAAAAGGTGAGTGGAAATGAGTTACCTTTCGGTCGTTGGGTATTTTTCCCACTCTAGTGAATAAATCTTTGAACTCGTTAAAAATCTTGTCAGATAAAAAAGGTAAGTTTTTGTACTCACTCTCGAGTGTGGGTTGATTGACCATGCAGATTGGTTGGGGGCATTTCCTCTGTGTTATTTCTATGCCCAGCTTGGGTAAATTGTTGTTCCCCAGAATGTTTCGCTCGTGTCCGCTGCCGCCGGTTATGAAGAAAGGGGTATCTTCGGTGATCCACGCATTGGACTGTGTTCTGACAATTATTTTTACCAAGATATTGATTGTATCGTTGGTGAATCTGCAGTATAGTTCTTTTATTTTTTCTCCACTGGGTGTATCTTGAGGTTCGGGTATCTCAGTTTAATTTCGTGTAGTACATTCTGTTTTAAAAAACTTACAGGGCTAGCTGAATCTACAGGTATGTTTATATTTACAATCATATCCCAGCCGATGCCTAGGTTCAGGAGTTTCTTTGTTTCGAGACCGTTTTTGTCGTAAATAGTTCTAACGCTCAACACCGAGAAATCGTCATTGTCACTCCGTCCGTACTCATTTCACGCATTTATAACATCGCACGATTCTTGTCCTTCCATCCACGAGTTTTCCGGAGGTGTGTATGTACAATTCTAGTTATTTACATAATTATCTGATACAGTATTTACAGTTGGTCTCTTATTGCGTGATTTACATACTTTGGCGAAGTGTCCTCTATAATTACATTTTTTACAGGTTATGTCTTTCGCTGGGCAGACGTTTAAGTGCCCTTTCGTAAATGTATTCCCGCATTTCATGCACGAGTTACTCCGTTCGATGTTCAGGCTCGGTTCCTTTTTGATCTGATTGTGATTATTAAAAGATTTAAAAATTGTCCCGTTGGTCGACGACCGTGACATAATTGTCAGTTTCTGGTGGTTGAAATATCTCTTTTTGTCGATTAGGGCTTGATTAAGTGCTTCCGACGGGCTTATGGTTGCTGATAGTAGCTTCCTCTGGAAATCTGTGTTCTTCATATTGCAGATGAAGATGTCCCTTATCCATTCCGCCTTGTCAGATTCCTTGATGTTGCACGTGCTGGCCAGGTCCGTCAGTGCTCCCCAGAATTGTTCGTACGACTCGCGATCTTTCTGCTTTCGATTTAATAATTTATATCTTTCGAACGTAGTGTTGGGCGGTTTGTTAAATGCTGCGTCTAGTAGAGTAAAAATCTGCAGTATAGTTCTGAGTAAATCTGCAGAAAGTGCTGAGTAAAAATTAAAAAAACTCACTAGACTCTAAGAACTTCAAAAACAATCAGAAGAGATCAATTAAATTTACTTGCATCCAAATTTAGGCTTAAGTATTCGATTATAACGGATTATAATGTTGATTTTTTTGACAATATTATTAAACTATATTTAGCAAATTAAAAGTTAAGAGGACTTATAACTCATTATACTCATGATAGCTACCACGAGACTATAATCCCTTAAACTTTACTATAAATTCTTATGCTTCATACAAAAAAAAAACATTTTAAATTGATTATAATCGATATTAATCCTTTATTTTGCCAAAGTTTTTTCACATTTTCATTTTATCCGAAAGTACTTTTTCTTTTTATCATATCGAGTTTTATTTTTCTGGCAAAATGAAACGCTCTAAAAATGAAATGTCTTGTGGCACTTTGGTGCATCTGAACACAAAGTGTTACCACTAAAAAAAAGTTTTTGTAGAGATGCCTTCCTATTAGTTTGAAGGTTTTTTTTTCGGTAGGTGAAAAACAACTATTCTAATAAATTAATGAAACTATAAGAAAGTGCTGTCAAAAACACTAAAATTAAAACTGTTCATCCTAAAACAACTTTAATGAAGAAGTGATAAAAAATGTTACAAAATTGAATTAATTTGAAAAATGACAACATAATTTTCCCGTTTTTTACATAAAGCAACGTCTAAGAAAATTTAAAAATAAAACCTATTCAGATGCAAGGTAGACGACAAAAGGGCAAACATAAAGGCTTACAATTGAATACAATCGATATTGAATTGGATTGTTGCGCATAGCAAATGAGACATTGATCTAAAAAAATTGAATAAACTTGTATCGAAAAATAGATGGAGTAATAATAGATTCTACTCAAATAAACTGTACCAAAAATTCTGTCAAATTTTTAAATTGATTCTTAAATGACTTAAATGAGGTATTTTTTAGCAAGACTGGTACTTAAGTCAAAATATAATCAGTAGTATATGTAGGGGCAAAATCGCCCGGGGTGCTGACCCCCCATGTAATAAGACAGGCTCTAGAGTATCCGGTCAGCACCCTATGCATTATGATAGGGCAAAAATTTCCCATGTATTATGATAGGTTATAGGTTTCAGATTTTCGAATGGTAAGATAGTAAGTTTCCGATGATAACTTTCAAAAAAAATTGGTGCCCGATTTTGCCAATTCAGCAATGCTCAAGATTCTAAACGTCTTCGTGATCATAAAACAATAGAATGTTGACCCAAACGCAGGCTTTTAAAAAAATGTATTAATTTACAGAATCTTATACAATTTTACCTCATAATCTCTTACAGTTTTAGAGGTTTAGTATGTATTCCTATCACATTCAACTTCCCAATTAGGATAAAAATAGCCCAGTGCTTTTTTTGTTCGTTCAAAATTTGCAACTGCATGGTTAATTGTTTTAAATCCTCTATTAGTTGTTTTCAAATTCACTGCTTCATGCAATACTTGTCGATACTTTGACTTCGGACAATCTCCAGAGTCTTCTAATGCGCGTTTGTTCAATATTTTACTGCTAAACTGATACTTTTGACTTTTACTATCTTAACAGCAGTAATTTTACTGCACAAGCACAGGATTTCGGTGCATCATAAAATCTCTTTGAACAATCCTGGTTTACTCTTATCATGTTTTTTGCGTTTAAAGCAGCAAGTACGGGAAAAAGTTGTTTTCGAATCTGCTCTAAAAGGGTCTCGACAGTCCTTGCTTCGCGTTTCACTCCAATGTGCTCGCTTGCTGGGAGGATACATTCAAATGAATCTTCTTCTGTCATAGCCAAATGGAGAGAATTTGTGTCTATTTTGAGTTCTTCAAATTTTTTGACGTCGGAAAATTTATGAAAAAATTTATAACAGAGCTCGAACATTCTCAACTTGGCATACTGTAGTATAAAGAAGCCTACTATAATTAGTTCACGGTGCTCGAAAAAGGATTCAATAAGCTCCACTGCATACAAGTCATTAGTTAAAAGATTGAGTCTCTCTGAAGAACTGGCTATTGAAGGCTTTATGTTTTTTTGTCTCCAGGATATCTTGTTATTGTATGTTTTGAACTGTCCATTATTTGATAGTCATAGGAACTATTTACTAACGATTTTATTATTTCGGCTGCAACACCAGATAATGTATTTTCATCACCGGCTAGCCTAGCATCATCAGGAGACTGAACAAAACTGTTGAATACTTTTCTCGGTGTGTATTGTACAAATCGATGAATTTTTGTACACTATAGTCTAAGATCCAAGTAGTAATTGAAAAGCAGTGTTATAAGTGTTCAGTTTGTTAAATTGAAGCTCGATATCAACATTCGCTGCGGCTGATTTATTCAATCGTTTTCTTCTGCATATGTCTTCATATATCCCCAATAACGTTTACGGTATTATGAAAGTTTTTAAAATAAGTGGGAAATTGGTAGGAGCTCGTCCATTTCTCGTACTTTGGTTTCTCGTTCGATATCGACTTAAGTAAGGCTAGGTCTAGCTTCCTGACGCAGACAAAGTTGAAAATAACATCCCATTGCCTTGAAAACAGTCTTAGAGTGGTTTCAAAACCCAACAACACTAAAGCAAGTTATTTTTGTTGTTCTGTAGTGCAGTAGCTCTCAGGTCGGGCTGCTCGAAAAAATGACTGACCATATTTTGAAAGGTACGAACTCGATTTTGCTTCGCCTTGAGTTTTTTCGTTTCCTCGATGTAGTCCCATCTCGTATATAAGCCAGAGGGCATATCGTGGCACTTGGAATGACAATATAAATGACTGGCATCAACCCCAACGATTGTGTTACACAAATTGTTTGAATTTGGATTAAACGTCTCGTTCGCTACTGCGTTTCTTGACAAAAAATTGAGGGACCACCGGTCATATCTTCCCTTTTTTTCAAGCAAGACACTATCACTTGAGAAAAAAGGGGCAAAACTTATAGTCGGTTGACTTGTGTAGACAAAAATTCGCTAAATTCGGAAGTGTGCAGCCGAGTTTCAACAGATCTATCCCTTTATTATAAAAAAATTTAACCTTCTCTGCATAGCTTCAACGTTAGGAACAACATCATTGTTGTTACACTAGTGTACAAAATTGCGAAATGTTGACATCGTCTGCTGTTCCCAGATAGGTTTCAGGTAGTTGTAGTTTTCCAGTTCCGTAGGTGGTTTAATTTCAACCCAAGTTTTTTTATTGCTTGCTCTTCAGTTAACCCAGTTTTGAGAAGCTTCAGAAAAGCGTCATTCTCTTTATCGAGAGTGTTGCTCTTCTTCGATTAACTGTAAAAAATCATCATAAGCCGGTAGTTGTTGTTCATCGAGCTTGTTGAAAGTATCAAACCACTCGTATGGAAAGTAGCCTTTCATCTCACTGGATTTGTAAGCTTTTAGAAAAGATTCTAAAGTAGTAGCTTCACCTTAGAACTTCACATTGTCCAGAAGTTGAACGTCTCCGAATTTGAAGGAAACAAAATCGTTTGTTTTCCTGATAACTAAAGGTTCATTTTCTTTTTCGTTGATTAGGTAGGGGATGAGATTTGATTTAGCGAGGTTTACATCATATCGACCACTGTTGAATACAAATACTGGTAGCGACTTGGTGTATCTCTCGAGATGTTTTAATAAAACAATCAATTGATTTTTCTGAATCCTGAGAAAGTGAGTGGATGCTTCCGTTTCTGCCTCGTCCTCGATACATTCGTCTACGTATTCTCTAGCATCACTTTTATTGAAAATGCCTCTTTCATTCAGAATGCTGAAAAACGTATGTAGTCGCTTTTTGATGTTATTTTCAATTTCAAGAAAATTTGATTGCATCTCCGCTTTATTTTTTTCAGCCAACAATTCCAAGTTTGCCACAAAATCAATAGTGAGGGAATGTGGATCTTTGTCACAAAAAGATATGGGCTGATCTGGCTAATTGGATGAGATTGGCACTGATAATTAAATTCAAACTTTTGTCCAAGTTTTTGTTTGTGTCGCTTTTAACATTTCACTTGGTACACAATTAGATTCAAAGTCCAAATGGCGACCTTTTTGAGTAAGATTGTTCTTTGGTATACTCAATATTGAACCAAGCGAGTTTTTCAAATAACGTCTCTCGTAAACTGCAAACGTTTTTGGTATAAAAGTTTTTGTTTCGGCTCTTGCAACAGAAATATATCGGTAGAAGTGGTCTGCTTCGTGGGAAAATGTATGGGAATCGGAAGCATTTGAAGAATTCGTCGATATTATTGATGTAAATAATGTGGTTGTTGTATCGAAGAAGCTATAAAAACTTCTCGTACTTACTGATAATTCTCGGAGCTAAATTTCAGTTTCCGCTAAAGCTTTTTACGTAATAGCATTAGATTTTAACGATTAGATTAAGAACAACTAAGAAAATCAGCCAAAACTTGAGATTTTTGAAATTTTTCCAAAAACTTGAGGTTTTCTTCAAAAACTTGAGAATTTTGCCCCAAAATTTTACCATCTGAAAGTTACCATCCGAAACCATTATAAGACGTTGACAAATCTATTCCCTATCCTAATACATAGGACGTTTAACATCTCCCTATAAAATCTTAAGCATTGCTGTATCGGCAAAATCGGGCCAAATTTTTTTTTGAAATAACCATATTACCATCCGAAGCTCTGAAACCTATAACCTACCTTATTACATGGAAAATCTAGACCCTGTTTCAATACCTAGGGTGCTGACCGGATACTCTATAGCCTATAGTAAAACATGGTGGCCAGCAACACCCCCCCGGGCGATTTTGCCCCGACATATACTACTATAATCGATTATTAAAGCTTGAAACTGGATGCGGTTGAGGATGTCACAGACAAATTTGTCGCGTATTTTTGAAGATTCATTGTTGCATAAATTCGTTCCTTGTTTCGACCATTGAAAATGGAGAGGAACGTCGTATTCGGGTGTTTTAGTTTAGTTTTTTTAATTTTTTTTCACGCAAACTTGATCATCGAAATGACGGGTTGAGTGATATATATTTTTAGAGTTTTTCAGTCGTGATTCGCACATTAAAAGATTCAAGGAAACGTTTCCTAAATCAAATAAAAAAGGGAATGAAGTTTCAGTTTTTTTAGTGTAGCTTCGAGCGAATGGAAATTTTTTGTCTATCTTGTAATAGGCTTATAATTGCTATGTGTAAACAACTTGAAAAAGCAACTAATACTTAAATTAACTCAATTGAAAAGAGTTATTGAAAATTAATTTATCGTTTTACCTGATAATAAAATTTAAAGAACAAAAAAATTGCTTTAAAAAATTTGGAAAACTGTTTTGATAAATTTTATTGAACTTCTTTGACTTTTATAAGTATTTTCTGGATTTTTATAACATTCTGTAGTAATTGCACAGAAACCAGCTTTCCTTGTTTTTCATTGTAAAAAATAAACGTTTTCGCCAAAACATTTCAAATTCTCTTTTCAGAAAAATCATAGATCCAACTATATCGTCTCAATTTTATGCGCGTTTTTCTAATTATCGGTCTCCTGATTGTAAATGTTTGAAATGAATTATTTATTTAAGCATCGATAAACGAATGAATTGATATGTGCTTCTTCTTCTGTATTTCGGAGGGGGACTCCAAAGAAAGCTGATGGCTGCTTTATACTATAATATTTAAACGCTATTGCTTGTGATTCTCAATCCAGAAGAATTCAAAAAAAAATTTATTTCTGTTTTTCAGACTAATTTACACGGATAAATGAGTGAGAGAGTCAGCTTTTCATATCTTTTTTTTTCCGCGTTTAGATTGATTTTAGCAGATCAAACCTAGTGAAGAGCCATCCCAACGCCTAAAAAAAATAAATTAAAGTCTAAAATTTTTGGTGAACTATGCTACAACTATTGCCCAATCGTTTTTATTCCAAGTGTTCCAATCGTTTTTACTATTGCCCAATCGTTTTTATTCCAAGTGTTTATTCCAAAAATTCTGAACTGAAACTTAAGAAATCCATGCTTCGGGAGTTTAGTCGATAAAAAAACGAGCTGACATTTGATACTCCGAAAAGTTGGTTCCCTTAAAACTGAAAATTTCGCGTGCCTTTAAAGTACAGTTCTCGCCCGGATGCAAACCCCAAATCTCCGTCATCCCATGGGTAGAAGGAGTCATTGAATTTGAACTTACTATGAAGCAAGTTGAATTAAATCAGAGACTTCTGTGAGCCAAAGTTTTTAAGAGAACCAACTATAGTATCCGGTTGTAATGCACTTGCCAGTCGCAACTGTAAGAAGAAGTTGTTTTGATTTTCGTTAGAAGATTTTTATTGTTCTTTTTCTTGTCGCAAACGTTTTTTCGGACGCTGATTTTTGTTCTATTTTTCTCCAATCGTTTCTTTTGGTTAGGGCTGGAAGTTCCCCGTTATGATACAATTTCAGAGCAAAGTTCGGTTTTTTTTCTCGTTTTTCAGGAAATAGAAAAAAGTGGGTAAGTCTAACACTTTTTGTTTGCAGCTTATCGTTGTGATTAGATAATTGAGTTTTTTCGAATCCAAAATTCACTGGACAATTTTATGTTCAGCCCGACAGTCTGTCAAAAAATGAACAATTCGTTCTCACTAAAGGGATTGATGAATAGGAAAACTAAAAAAATGCAGCATAATTTTTCGGTATTGTACTGAAGTTGTTGTACTATTTAAAAATTGTGTTTATAATCAAAACTGCAAAGCTGAAAGCGCGAAAAACTTTCTGAAACTTAAAAAAAATTCCCAGTTTTCATGATTCGGCGCAGCCAAAAAATTTTTTAAACAAAAAAAATCGAAGAAACAAACTGTCTCAACGAAAAAGTTAAGAGTGGCTCTTAAAATTGAACTAAAAATTTAAGAAAAGGAACACAACTGCCAGAGTTAAACTAGCCTTCAGTGGTAATAAGGCCAGTTGAGCTGAAAACAATTATTGTCACCAGAATTAAAGTTTTCAAGTTCGAAGTTTTTTCATCGTCTCACCGTGAGTCAAAGGCCCTCTTAAAAAATGAAATGACGCATTTGAGCCATCTATGCCAATCTACAATAGGATGAAACTATTTAAGCTTAAAAAACCGGAAAAGAAAACGCAACAAACATTTGTAAAATGTATATATGCAAAATCAGGGCTAATAAACTTTCAAATAACATTTAAGCAAAAAATTCTCACTTTTAGCACAGAAGGAAAGCGGAGCTTTGCATCACTTGCGATACAACGCAAGCGCAGCATTGAAAGCTAGCTCACCAAAAATGAGACGGAAATGAGAAAGCAGAAAAAACAATTTGAGGAAAATAAAATAATTTTATAAAAACATAACCAGCAGCATTAAAGGAAATTTAGTAATTGCCGAGCGGCTACTAGGTTGACAAAAAGTTTGTCAAAAAAAAAATTACAAAAGAAAATTTGTTTGGAAATTTCGAAATATTGCAACATAAACTACTTGAATTTTTCAAAAAAAATCAATATATTTTTTTTGCCTTTGAAGCAACTAAGTAGCGTATTAAGCCAACGAAACATAAGCCGAAATCATTTAGGCTGAAAAAAAGTATTTGAGCGACAAAAAATAACAAAAAGAAAAATTAAGGAAAATTACAAAGTGAGATCTACTAACTTTACAAATTACAGGAAACCAAGAACACTCACAAGAAACGGGCAACTAAGCCGACAAAGATAAGCAAGCAAACGAAAGTCAGAAATTCAATTTTTCCCGGATATAAGCTTCACAAATTCTTACTTGTGCTCAATTGTTTTACTTACTGTTTTTCATGTAAAAATAGCTGTTCACGGAAAAAATTCTAGTTTCTGATTTTAATACACTTGCTCTCGCAAGTAGTGTAACATTTTCTGGAACAGTTTGCAAAATACCGACTACCAAAATCACGTCGCAATCTGCAAAACGATTTTTAAAAACTATTGTTGACAAAACAACTGCTCCATATTCATTGTCAGGGGCGGATCAGATTGATTTTCCGAGCTCTCCCAAAGCAGTAAAAAGACCCTGTTTTGGCCAAATTTTCTGTGCCGCAAGCAATTTTTTGAAAAAAAAAAACAGGTCAAAAAAGCCGCGTTTTTGGGTACTTTTTCGAAAATTTTGACAAAAAAATCGCGTTTTTTTTTTGGCGCGCGCTCCCCCTCAAAATAAGTATATATTGGCGCCGAAGGCCCCTTTAGAAAAATTTTAGGGTCGGTCGGCCAAAAATGGATTTTTTAATAAGTACCAAAGGGGGACCCTTTGGGTTGGCAGGGGGTCGAATCCCTGAAGGGGGGCGTCCGCAACCCCTCCCGCACTACCCCCTAAATCCGCCCCTGTTCATTGTTCATGGCAAGAAAAAAAGTAATTTCTAGGCAAAGTTCTAACTAAAACTACAGTATTTCTATAATTTGCGAGATTTTTTTCAGTTTTAGGATCTGTTCAAAAACACCATCGTATATCTTCGAATTTTTTGAAAGTTTTTTGAAACTTATAGACAAAGTTTGGCTTTCTGAAAATTGTCAACAACTGCTGTAAGGCTATCTACGGCTAAAAAACCTATAAGTTCCTGAGGAACTGAACCCAGAACGGTTGTTGTAGCTTGACATTTTGCCGAAACACTGATGTAACAAAAAAATATATTATTTTTTGTAGTCTCATTCTTTCTACAATGATCGACGGTAACTTCCAAATAGTATAATCCAACTTTTTTGATACAGCTAATTCGAAAATTTTGCTGTCCGATTTTTTTTGTCGACAAAGCGATGAGAATCTATCAAGTGAAGTTAAAAAAAAGAAATTCAATAAAATAACTGATTGCTTGGCATCAGAAAAAGCAAATTGCGATCTAAACTGAAGTTTTACGCCAATATGTTATGTAGAAAGTTTAAGTTTTACGCCAATATGTTATGTAGAAAGTTTCAAACAGCGTTCTTAAGTTTCCCGCCAAATACCAGTAGTTTTAATTCCATGCTAAGTATATCGGACTTTTTGGTATTGCTGTACTTCCTTTAACTAATTGCAGTTAGACGAATTGATTTATTTCTCGAAATAAGGTGGGGTAAGACCTGGGACATGCATAAACGTGCGTTCTAGCTCCCTTATCAGGCCAAGTATTGAAGTAGAAAAATGCTTTCAAGGCGGCGAAATCCATAAGCCCCGAGCGTTTCGACATCATTTTAATTGGTCTTCAACAGTTTTCTTGGAACAAAAAATAAATGTAAGCTTTGGACTGTTAATGTCAACGGTAAAAACATTAGGAGCTTTAAAATGTACAAAAACTAAATCGCATGTACTTTTTTGGAAGGTATTAAACTGAAAGCAACCATGCTAATTTTGCGAAAAATAAATTAGAACGTATTAAATCAAATTGCGTAGAAGTTGTGCATTTCGAAAATCTTGCGAAGCATTTCGAGTTGGAATTTCTGAAATGAAATTTTTTTTACTAGAACATG